>NW_027507789.1:3936448-4088948 GCF_037356315.1 Lithobates pipiens
TTTATCCAGATACACCACGTCTACGGGCCTTTCTTTTATCCAGATACACCACGTCTACGGGCCTTCCTTTATCCAGATACACCACGTCTACGGGCCTTCCTTTATCCAGATACACCACGTCTACGGGCCTTCCTTTATTCAGATACACCACGTCTACGGGCCTTCCTTTATCCAGATACACCACGTCTACGGGCCTTCCTTTATCCAGATACACCACGTCTACGGACCTTCCTTTATCCAGATACACCACGTCTAGGGGCCTTCCTTTATCCAGATACACCACGTCTAGGGGCCTTCCTTTATCCAGATACACCACATCTACGGACCTTCCTTTATCCAGATACACCACGTCTACGGACCTTCCTTCATCTAGATACACCACGTCTACGGGCCTTCCTTTATCTAGATACACCACGTCTACGGGCCTTCCTTTATCTAGATACACCACGTCTACGGGCCTTCCTTTATCCAGATACACCACGTCTACGGGCCTTCCTTTATCCAGATACACCACGTCTACGGGCCTTCCTTTATCCAGATACACCACGTCTACGGGCCTTCCTTTATCCAGATACACCACGTCTACGGGCCTTCCTTTATCCAGATACACCACGTCTACGGACCTTCCTTTATCCAGATACACCACGTCTACGGGCCTTCCTTTATCCAGATGCACCACATCTACGGACCTTCCTTTATCTAGATACACCACGTCTACGGGCCTTCCTTTATCCAGATACACCACGTCTACGGGCCTTCCTTTATCCAGATACACCACGTCTACGGGCCTTCCTTTATCCAGATACACCACGTCTACGGACCTTCCTTTATCCAGATACACCACGTCTACGGGCCTTCCTTTATCCAGATACACCACATCTACGGACCTTCCTTTATCCAGATACACCACGTCTACGGACCTTCCTTTATCTAGATACACCACGTCTACGGGCCTTCCTTTATCTAGATACACCACGTCTACGGGCCTTCCTTTATCTAGATACACCACGTCTACGGGCCTTCCTTTATCTAGATGTCAACTCACCTCCTCATAGAAGGTTAATAGATTGGTTTGGCAAGAACGATTCTTCATGAATCCATGCTGATCACTGCTAATGATACCGTTCTCGTTACTAAAATCTTGTACATAGTCCTTTATCATCCCTTCCAAGAGCTTGCATACTATTGATGTTAGGCTAACTGGTCTGTTTGGCCAGCTCCCTACTGACTTTGTTCTGTTTGTCAAAAAAGCATCTGTTGGAAGCGGGGGGGGAGGGGTACCCTGGGGACATCATTGACCAATTTTGATGAAGACCATTTTGGATCAAAGACATCACCCAGGTTACCCATTTGGTTTGTTGAAATGCAGCAGCTGGCGGGGACCTGTCATTTGTGAGGAGAATAGCAGCGGGAGAAGATTCTTGTGGGGGCTGGTTGTCAGACCCACTCGTTCATCATGATTGACTCTGGAGGTACATCAGTAGGAAATTTAGAGACATAATCTGTTCTGTATGGCACAACTTCCAAGAAAATATGAAAAACCAAAAAGGAGAAAATATGACTTTACTGGTTGCCAATTATAATCCCAAATAGGAAGAGAGAGGGTACTAATATTAGTATAAAATTCAAAGTTTATTTTAACAACATGATTAAAATATCATAAAAACATATCAAAGTGTACAACATTCCCCCCTATGCTAACTAGCTAAGTGTATACATGTACAGAGAGACCTGTTTCGATGGCCCATTTCAATAAAAAAATTGGTTAATGAAGAGGTAGATACACGATAATCTTCCATATCCAGGGCCAAACAAAGGAATCAATGCACCAATAATGATCACTACGCGTTTCGCCAAAGGCTTCTTCAGGGCATCCTACTGGTACTGTGTGATCTGTTACAATTAAAGTGATTGTAAAGCTTTGTTTATTAAAAAAAAAAAAAAAAAAAAAAAAAAACATTTCATACTTACCTCCACTGTGCAGCTTGCTTTGCACAAAGTGGCCCCCGAACACCATCTTCTGGGATCCCTCGGCGGCTCTTGCGGCTCCTCCCCACATCAGATAACCCCCTAGGAGAAGCGGGGGTTACCTTGCAGGCGCACTCCCAAGTCCATGATTCAGTTTCCATAGCCACAGAATGTATGATTGGCCCTGCCCCCCCAGTTGATTGACAGCAGTGGGAGCCAATGGTTCAAAGTAATTGTATATAGGCAAATACAACAAAATCACATTTCTTATTAAAGATTACACATATCCAAAAAAAGACAATATTCTTCAAAAGATTGAGTACTCACTGGTACATACTTAAGCCAGAATGAGAACCATGGAGTACTCGGTCCACAGTGTTATGGCGAAGTCTTTTTTGGATATGAATAATCTTTAATAAGAAATGCAATTTTGTGGCGTTTGCTTTTATACAAGTACTTTGAACCATACATTAATAGTAACAGATCTCCCAGTAAACCCTGAAGAAGCCTTTGGCGAAACGCGTAGTAATCATCATTGGTAACGGTACATGGGTTCCTTAATTTAGCCCTGCATATGGAAGATTTTCATGTATCTACCTCTTCATTAACCAATTGTTAAATTGAAATGGGGCTTGGAAACAGGTCTCTCTGTACATATATATGCTTAGCTATTTAGCATATGGGGGAATGTTGTACCATATTTGATATTTTTTTATGATATTTTAATTAATGTTGTTAAAATAAATCAAAAGATACATAAACACAAGTTTTCCCTTTGGGATTAATAAAAGTATTGTGATTCTGATCTTGTCCCCATGTTCATTCGTACAAGGTGTCAGGACCCGGATCTGAACCTGCAACCTCTTCTGTGTCTGGCAGTATCTCTTCTTGCTGAGCCAACCGAGGTTCTGGACAGCGTCCTGCCCGATTCCTTATGCCGCGTACACACGAGCGAATTGTCCGGCGTACTTAGTCCGGCAAACAATCCGGCGGATAGTCCGGCTGACTTTCTACCAAACGGACTTGGCCACACACGGACACACAGAAAGTCTGGCGTTTGCTAGCGCGATGACGTACAACACGTACGACGGGACTAGAAAAAGGAAGTTCAATAGCCAGTAGCCAATAGCTTCCTTCTCGTACTTGCTTCTGAGCATGCGTCATTCTTAGTCTGCCGGACTAGCATACTGACAAACGTATTGTCTGCTGAAACCCAAGTCCGACGGAAAGATTGGACTGCAAAAATACTTTCTAAGTCCGCCGGACTTTACGCTGGAAAAGTCCGCTGAAGCCCACACACGATCGAATTGTCCGGTGAAATGCGTTTCGGCGGACTAAGTACGCCGGACAATTTGATTGTGTGCACGCAGCATTAGACAACCTTGCCTCGTGTCTTGTTTTCTCTTAAACCTTGAACCCTTTTGCTCCTCCAATGAACTTCCTATTTAAGCCATGCCTTGGCACTTCATGTTTGCCAGATTATTATGCTCTCTCCAGCCAATATCTCGCTCTCGTCACTACTGCTGCTGTCCGTATCTTTGCAACCGACCTATGGCTTGTTCCTTGACTACGATTCCGCTTAATCCCAACCTGCAAATGCGTGTTATCGACTTCCCAACCTGCAACCGTGTATTACCGACTTTTGGTTTGTTCCTCGACTATGCTTCTGCTTGATCCCTACCTGCTGTATCTGGTACTTGACCCTGGCCTACTCACCTCCTGGTGGCGGTGATCCTGAGGACCGTGACCTGGTACTAACACGCAGCAAACCTTTACCTTCAGGAACTCTGGTGAATACTGCTTAGTGGTTAGACCCTTCACCTCAGGTGAGCCTGCATCATCCGCTAGGTTGACCTGCTTGTATTCCTATGCTGCTGGTCTGTAAGTGCCTCTCTACTGCTGTAGCTACTGGTCTCCGAGCCACTTCCCCGGCATAAATCATGACAATGACTATTAAAGCTACAGCATACAAAGACATTCCAAACTTGGGGTATCAGTTTGAAGTAGGCCCTTTTCTGTTCCATCATGTATGTGCACAAGGCCAGCTCCATGAAGACATGGTTGGACCAGTTTGGTGTAAAAGGAACTTGAGTGTCTTGTACATGTCCAACATCAGTACATGACCTCACAAATGGGCACAAGTTCAAAAAGGTACAACGCAGGACTGCTGATCCTGCATTGTATGGGATGACTTCAGAGAGCTGTGACCAATTGGGCAGCAAAAGAAAGAGGCTTTAGGGGGGTCGCACAGCGTGGAGGAAGTCTATTGGAAAAAGATGTAACAAACGTATATCGCCTTATTCATCATCCTCTAGGCCATTGATGGCGAACCTTGGCACCCCAGATGTTTTGGAACTACATTTCCCATGATTCTCAACTACATTGCAGAGTGCATGAGCATCATGGGAAATGTAGTTCCAAAACATCTGGGGTGCCAAGGTTCACCATCACTGCTCTAGGCAAAACACTCAGTTACTCTTTGCAGTGGGGAGGGTAACTTTTTTTCCTGGAATTCAGCTTTAAAATAGAATGTTAAAAGCTTCACCTGTCCAGGAAGAGGAGGAGCCCGGCGTTCTGCTGAGTCCATGCAGACATCTTTCCAGAGCATGCTGAATCCTGTCCTCGGTACAGGATGTGTTCTGCATCTTAAGACATGTCCTGAAAGGAAAGAGACATCCCGTTACACACTGTGCAACTGGCTACTTTGATGACATCACACCTTCAGGCTACTTATGTCACACACCCCTATCCTCCACTCGAATCTGTTCTGGTTTTGTTGACACAATTCTGGATTTACAATTTTCTGTGGTGTGGTGACACCTACGAAATATCGGGATTTGCCTCGAGCCTCTCCGGCAATAAAATGGCAATACTCATACCCAGTCACAATCACCTGCAATTGATTTTCCCTTTTCCCTACTACTCACACACATTAGGACATTTAGGTAGAGCACATGAAACCTACCAGTATGTTTTATTGGACTGTGATGAAATTTGAACTATTGATGGAAACCCAAAGAAACACAGAGAAATCATACAAACTAGTGGGAGTTGACTGCAGGACCAAGAGCTGCAAGGCTCCATAGAGAGATCAATAGATCCCATCACCAAAATAACGCAGACCACATCACCGAAAGACCTCATGTGCAAACATCCCACCACAAAGGAACTCTAGTACAGGAAACCTTCCCCAATGGGCATACTAGTTCAGAGATCCCAACACCAGAGGAACTCAATCACACAGATCTTCAAATGCACTCGAGTTCAGAGATCCCACCACCAAAGGAACATGCATGTAGAGATCCCACCACCAGAGAAATTCAAGTTCAGAGTTCCCCCATCAAAGAAACTCAGGTGCAGAGATCCCACAATAAAGGAACTCAAGTATATGGAACCCATCTCCAAAGGCAATCAAGTTCAAAGATCCCACCACCAAAGGAACACATTTGTAGAGATCCCCCCACCGGAGGAGCTCAAGTTCAGAGATCTCCCTGCCAAAGGAACTCGAAGAGGTCTCATTGCAAAGGAACTCAGGTACAGGGAACCCATCTCCAAAGACACTCAAGTTCAGAGATCCCACCACCAAAGGAACTCAATCACACAGAACCTCAAATGCACTCGAGTTCAGAGATCCCACCACCAAAGGAACACATTTGTAGAGATCCCCCCACCAAAGGAACACATGTGTAGAGATCCCACCACCACCGGAACTCAAATGCAAAGATCTCCCCACCAAAGGAACTTCCGGTGCAGAGCTCCCACTACAATAGAACTGAAGCACAGGGAACCCACCATGAAGGGGATACAAGTTCAGAGATGAAACCACCAAAGAAACTTGACTGCAGAAATCCCACCACCAACGGAACTTAAATGCATTAATACCACCACCAAAGAAACTCAGGTTCAGAGATCCCAACACCAGAGGCACTCAGGTGCATACCCACCTTACGGAGATCCCACCACACAGGAACTCAAGCACACAGAACCCACCACCAGAGGAACTCAAGTTCCGATATCTCCCCACCAAAGGAACTCAGGTTCAGAGATCCCATCACCAAAAGAAGAAAAGTACAGGGAACCCTATCAAAAAAGGGACACCAGTTCAAAGCTCCAAACACTAAAGAGATCTCAGGTGCAGAAATCCCACCACCCAATAATACACTTGACCAGCTCCTACCATCACCAGAGGAACTCCTGTTCAAAGATTTCCCCACCAAAAGAAACTCAGGTGCAGAGATCCCACAATAAAGGAACTCAAGTATAGGGAACTCATCTCCAAAGGCAATCAAGTTCAAAGATCCCACCAAAGGAACACATGTGTAGAGATCCCCCCACCGGAGGAGCTCAAGTTCAGAGATCTCCCTGCCAAAGGAACTCAAAGAGGTCTCATTGCAAAGGAACTCAGGTACAGGGAACCCATCTCCAAAGGCACTCAAGTTCAGAGATCCCACCACCAAAGGAACACGTGTGTAGAGATCCCACCACCAAAGGAACACATGTGTAGAGATCCCACCACCACCGGAACTCAAATGCAAAGATCTCCCCACCAAAGGAACTCCGGTGCAGAGCTCCCACTACAATAGAACTGAAGCACAGGGAACCCACCATGAAGGGGATACAAGTTCAGAGATGAAACCACCAAAGAAACTTGACTGCAGAAATCCCACCACCAACGGAACTTAAATGCATTAATACCACCACCAAAGAAACTCAGGTTCAGAGATTCCAACACCAGAGGCACTCAGGTGCATACCCACCTTACGGAGATCCCACCACACAGGAACTCAAGCACACAGAACCCACCACCAGAGGAACTCAAGTTCCGATATCTCCCCACCAAAGGAACTCAGGTTCAGAGATCCCATCACCAAAAGAAGAAAAGTACAGGGAACCCTATCAAAAAAGGGACACCAGTTCAAAGCTCCAAACACTAAAGAGATCTCAAGTGCAGAAATCCCACCACCCAATAACACACTTGACCAGCTCCTACCATCACCAGAGGAACTCCTGTTCAAAGATTTCCCCACCAAAAGGAACTCAGGTGCAGGGGTTCCTCCACCAAAGGAACTCAAGTGTAAAGATTTACAATTTTATATAAACAGGCATCCACCAAATACTGATACATCATTTTGGGTGATACCTCTCTAGTTCTGGAAGCAACACACAGTTTGTCCTGTTCTGAAGCCCAGGCTACCCTCTTCTACATGACATAAAGGCCGGTGGTGAAATCTGTGGCCATGGTTTAATATTGGGGAAATGTTCTATGAGTCAGAACTATGAATGGGACTTTATCCTAAGCTCTGTACCGCAATACAGGTCACATGACGCGTCGGGACCATCCAAACTTGCAGCTTCCTCTATTTCCTGCACTAACCACGCTGAACGATTGCCTAGCAGAGAGCACCACAGTGCAGAAGCGGAACCTGAGACCTGAGCAACACAGGAAGGGTTAAAAAAAATAAAAAATAAATTTAAAAAAGTTGCATACGATGTATATAAGCTGATTAGGATGTGGTCAACCTGGTAATTTTTCCTGAGAAGCTCCGGTCTCTGCTTTTTATTCACTTTAACAATTTCTAAGAGATTAAAGATCTCAATCGAAGTAAATAAAAAAAACAAAAACAAACGATTTTTACGATGAAACCGCGCAGAGGGAACCGACAAGTATATAAAAACAATAGGTTTTACATTTCCCACATTTTCTCATGTTACAACCAAAAACAGAAATGTATTTTATTGGGATTTTATGTGATGGACCAACACAAAGTGTCACATAATTGTCAAGTGAAAGAAAAAATGATAAATGATACAAATAAATATGTGAAAAGTGTGGGGGGGGGGCATTTGTATTCAGCCCCCTTTACTCTGATACCCCTAACTAAAATCTAGTGGAACCAATTGCCTTCAGAAGTCACCTAATTGGTAAATAGAGAACGCCTGTGTGTCATTTAATCTCAGTATAAATACAGCTGTTATGTGAAGCCCTCTGAGGTTTGTTAGAGAACCTTAGTGAACAAACAGCATCATGAAGGCCAAGGAACACACCAGACAGGTCAGGGATAAAGTTGTGGAGAAGTATAAAGCAGGGTTGGGTTATAATAAAATCTCCCAAGCTTTGACCCTCTCACGGAGCTCTGTTCAATCCATCATCGGAAAATGGAAAGAGTATGGGCACAACTGCAAACCTACCAAGACACGGCCGTCCACCTAAACTGACCGGGCCGGGCAAGGAGAGCATTCATCAGAGAAGAGCCAAGAGGTCCATGGTAACTCTGGAGGAGCTGCAGAGATCCACAGCTCAGGGGGGAGAATCTGTCCACAGGACAACTATTAGTCGTCTCTCCACAAATCTGCCCTTTATGGAAGAGTGACAAGAAGAAAGACATTGGAGAAAGAAAGTCATAAGAAGTCCTGTTTGTAGTTTGTGGGAAGCCATGTGGGGGAGGGGGCAGCAAACATGTGGAAGAAGGTGATCTGGTCAGAGGAGACCAAAATTCAACTTTTTGGCCTAAAAGCAAAACGCTATGTGTGGAGGAAACTAACACCACCCATCCCCCGAACACACCATCCCCACCGTGAGACATGGTGGTGGCAGCATCATGTGGTGGGGATGGTTTTCTTCAGCAGGGACAGGGAAGCTGGTCAGAGTTGATGGGAAGATGGATGGAGACAAATACAGGACAATCTTAGAAGAAAACCTGTTAGAGTCGGCAGAAGACTTGAGACCGGGGCGGAGGTTCACCTTCCAGCAGGACAACGACCCGAAACATCCAGCCAGAGCTACAATGGAATGGTTTACATCAAAGCATATTCATGTGTTAGAATGGCCCAGTCACAGTCCAGACCTAAATCCCATTGAGAATCTGTGGCAAGATTTGAGAATTGCTGATCACAGACGCTCTCCATCCAATCTGACAGAGCTTGAGATATTTTACAAAGAAGAAGAATGGGCAGAAATGTCCTCTCTAGATGTGCAAAGCTGGTAGAGACACCCCCAAAAAGACTTGTAGAGAAAGGGGGTTCTACAAAGTATTGACTCCGGGGGGCGCCATACAAATGCCCCTCCCCCACACTTTTCACAGATTTATTTGTATCATTTTCCTTCCACTTCACAATTATGTGACACTTTGTGTTGGTCCATCACATCAAATCCCAATAAAATACATTTACGTTTTTGGATATAACATGACAACGTGTGGGAAATTTCAAGGGGTATGAATACTTTTTCAAGGCACTATATTTATCGTATTATATATAGTATATGGATGTGTATTGTTAGAGAACTACTGTAAGGGATCCATTTATACAAATATTTGCACGGCCATCATGAATAATGGCCATATTGTGTCTAATATATTTCTTTTGATCTTTAGCTCCATCTAGTGCCCATATTTCTGTATTTACCTGAAATACCTCAGTTAAAAAGGAAAATGCCGCTTTATGGCCACTAGATGGAGTGATGAGTATCATAGGAAATGTATAAACCTTCCAAGTATTTATTGCCCCTGGCAATGCATTCATTTTGCTTTATCCTCCAGAAGAACAACACGAACTTTGTTTAGGCCTCATCCACGGTCACATCTACACTCTGCACTGGCTGCTGCAGCCGATTCCCGTGTGACTGATACAAAGTGACAGTATTTCAGTCTGATCATTAGGGGGGGGGGGGGGACTGAGGAAATGCTACCTCCTGGCTGCAGCAGATTGATAACATCGTCTCAGCCTAGGCCAAGTCACTGACTGGAGCTCACAGAACTTTTATCCTTTAAAAAAAAAAAAAGTGGATTTTTTTTTTCTGCATCATAAAATTGCTGCTGTAAATTGCGACGCGTCCAAAATGTATTTATGAAGACTTGGAAAGTTATTCAAATGTTCAGGTTCATGCCATTACACCTTAACTTTGAACCAGCAATGACACGGCCCGTATTACAAATACAAAACTACTACTGATTGGAGCTGCACGATTAATCGTCAAGAATCGTTATCGCAATTTTTTTTTCCCCCGTTGCGATCTTGAGAAAAGTGTTTCACGATTCTTAATATGCAAAGAATTCTCTCTGCTCTTCTGAAACCCTCAAAGGAAAGGAAGAAAAAAACAAAACGGCCAGTCTGCCAAGAATCACAACATTCTTTAGCTGTGGAACTTAAGTATAAACATTGTAACAATTTGTCAAAGGAATAGACTTCAGTGTGTAAATAAGGAAAGTTTTACCACTTAACCACTTCAATACCGGGCACTTTCGCCCCCTTCCTTCCCAGCCCAATTTTCAGCTTTCAGCGCTCTAGCGCTTTCAGTGACAATTGCGCGGTCGTGCTACACTGTACCCAAATGAAATTTTTATCATTTTGTTCGCACAAATAGAGCTTTATTTTGGTGGTATTTATTCACGACTCCGTTTTTTATTTTTTGCGATATAAGCGCAAAAAAGCGGAAATTTGGAAAAAAAAAACAATATTTTCTTTTTTCTACTTCAATAAAAATCCAATAAAATCAAATTTTGTCATAAATTTAAGCCAAAATGTAATCTGCTACATGTTTTTGGTAAAAAAAAATCCGTTAAGTGTATAATAATTGGTTTGTGTGATCACGGACATATGTACGCAAATGATCATGTACATATGTGTGCAGGTGATCACGTACATATGTGTGCAGATAATCATTGGGACATGTGATTTTAGTGGGACATATGTGGGGGACATGTTTTTATTATTAGGGACATGTGTTTTATTATTTGGGGACATGTATGTTTTGGGGACATGTGTGGGGACATTGTGTTTATACTGTGTGGTGTGTTTACTGTGTACACTAGACTGGTGATCAGTGAGTAAAAAGCTGTAAAAAGCAGCCCATACTCACTGATCATCAGCCGGCTGCAGCGATCTGCTCTCCTCTCCTCAGCGGTGACTTCCGTGTGAGGAGAGGAGGAGCCGATTGCCTAGCAACCGGCTGTTTGTTTACATCACATGACGGCCGTGATTGGACATGGCCGTCATGTGATCAGGAGGGCCAATCACAGAGCCCTCCTGCCGATCTGAGATGCGCCGTGTCCGGGTGACACGGGCGCATCGGGATCGCGCCGCTGCGCGGGCGCGATCCCGCTACTCCTGAATGACGTTCCTGAACGTCCTATCAGGAGTAGGCGGCTCCCACCCGGCCGTATATGTGCATTGGCCGGGTGGGAAGTGGTTAAAGTGGAGTTCCACCCAAAAAAAAAAAAAAAAATTCATTAATATCCATGAAAAAAAAAAACATTTGGAGACTTTTTTTTACTCACCTCTTTAATGCCTGTTGCTAGGGGGTCCCTCGTAATCTGCCTCCTTCGGCGCCTGGGCTCCTGACGTCACTTCCCTCAGCACAGGAAGGAAGATCACCTCTCCCCCCTCCCTCTTGTCAATCATCTGGGACACGTGACAGTCCCCGGATGATTGCGCGGCCAGTCATGGCGTGCGGCTCGCGCATGCGCAGTGGGTGCCCGGCTGTGAAGCCACAGCCGGGCGCCCACAGTTAAAATGCTGGGGCCGCCGAGCGGAGGGGGAGACGAGCGGGGCTTCAATTCCCGCCCCCCCCCCCCCCGCATCGCTGGACCCTTAAACAGTTAAGTGACCGATTATTAAAAGTCAGCAGCTGCAGTATTTGTATGTGTGAAGCCGCGTACACACGGGCGGACTGTATGGCCTACTTAGTCCGTCGAAACACATTTCAGCGGACAGTCCGCTCGTGTGTGGGCTTCAGCTGACTTTTTCAGCGGACAGTCTGGCGGACTAAGTATTTCGGAATTTCCGTAATATTGTCCGTCATACTTTGGTTTCAGCGGACAATCCGCTCGTCAGTAGGCTAGTTAGACGGACTAAGTATGGCGCATGCTCAGAAAGGATTTACACGGTGGAAGGTTGCATTGCTGTGTATTGGACTTCCTATTTCTAGTCCCGTCGTACGTGCTGTACACGTCATCGCGCAAGCTTTCGACGGACTGTTTGTGCATCCGTGTGTGGGCAAGTCCGTTCATTCGAAAGTATGACGGACTGTCCGTCGGATTGTATGATGGACTAAGTAGGCCATACAGTCCGCCCCTGTGTACGCGGCTTGATGTGCAGGAAAAGGGGGCCGTTGGCTGTAAAGGAAAAGGGGACCGTGTGATGTGCAGGAAAAGGGGGCCGTGTGATGTGCAGGAAAAGGGGGCCGTGTGCTGTGCAGGAAAAGGGGGCCGTGTGCTGTGCAGGAAAAGGGGGCCGTGTGCTGTGCAGGAAAAGGGGGCCGTGTGCTGTGCAGGAAAAGGGGGCCGTGTGCTGTGCAGGGAAAGGGGGCCGTGTGCTGTGCAGGGAAAGGGGGCCGTGTGCTGTGCAGGGAAAGGGGGCCGTGTGCTGTGCAGGGAAAGGGGGCCGTGTGCTGTGCAGGGAAAGGGGGCCGTGTGATGTGCAGGGAAAGGGGGCCGTGTGATGTGCAGGGAAAGGGGGCCGTGTGATGTGCAGGGAAAAGAGGCCGTGTGATGTGCAGGGAAAAGTGGGCCGTGTAATGTGCAGGGAAAGGGGGGCCGTGTAATGTGCAGGGAAAAGGGGGCCGTGTACTGTGCAGGGAAAAGGGGGCCGTGTGGTGTGCAGGGAAAAGGGGGCCGTGTAATGTGCAGGGAAAAGGGGGCCGCGTACTGTGCAGGGAAAAGGGGGCCGCGTACTGTGCAGGGAAAAGGGGGCCACGTACTGTGCAGGGAAAAGGGGGCCGTGTACTGTGCAGGGAAAGGGGGCCCGTGTAATGTGCAGGGAAAAGGGGGCCGCGTACTGTGCAGGGAAAAGGGGGCCGCGTACTGTGCAGGGAAAAGGGGGCCACGTACTGTGCAGGGAAAAGGGGGCCGTGTACTGTGCAGGGAAAGGGGGCCCGTGTACTGTGCAGGGAAAGGGGGCCCGTGTACTGTGCAGGGAAAGGGGGCCCGTGTACTGTGCAGGGAAAGGGGGCCGCGTTCTGTGCAGGGAAAGCGTGCTGTGTACTGTGCAGGGAAAGGGGTTGTGTGATGTGCAGGGAAAGGGGGCCGTGTACTGTGCAGAGAAAGGGGGCCGTGTACTGTGCAGGGAAAGGGGGCCGTGTACTGTGCAGGGAAAGGGGGCCCGTGCACTGTGCAGGGAAAGGGGGCCCGTGCACTGTGCAGGGAAAGGGGGCAGTGCACTGTGCAGGGAAAGGGGGCCCGTGCATTGTGCAGGGAAAGGGGGCCGTGTGATGTGCAGGGAAAGGTGGCCGTGTACTGTGCAGAGAGCTGTGGAAAGTTATTTTCCTGATATTTCCCTCTTAAAATTAGGGTGCGTGTTATATGCCGATAAATACGGTATGTATATATATATATATATATATATATATATAAGATTTTTTTTTTTTTTTTTTAGTAGAGACCCCAGAGCAGTGATGGTGAACCTTGGCACCCCAGATGTTTTGGAACTACATTTCCCATGATGCTCATGCACTCTGCAGTGTAGCTGAGCATCATGGGAAATGTAGTTCCAAAACATCTGGGGTGCCAAGGTTCGCCATCACTGCTCTAGAGAATAAAATGGTGGTTGTTGCAATATTTTGTCACACTGTATTTGCGCAGCCGTCTTTCAAATGCAATTTTTTTGGGAAAAAATTACTTTAATGAATAAAAAACAAAACAAAAACAAAAAACAACACTAACCAGTAAAGTTATCCCAATTTTTTTTTTGTATGATGTGAAAGATTTTACATTGTGAGAATCGTGATCTTTTTATTCAAAGCGAAAAAAAAAAAAAATCCTGATTCTCATTTTGTCCAGAACGGAGTTTCTTTTCTGTTCTCTCCATATCTGAGACTTCCGAGGCTTGGGGTGTCTGGGGGAGGGGGTCGGGTACACGAGGAGGAGGAGCCCCTCGCCTTGTATCTGTCCGGCTCATTCATATATTGTCGGTTGTATTCATGAAGCTGTTTATAAACTCGGTAATGATGATTGGCGCTATTGGCTGCCAAATCACTTTTTCCTTCCGGCTTCCAGACACCAGCGCAGGGAATTGGAACCTTCCTTTACACAATGCCAGACTTCCCTTTCCCGAGCCGCGTACAATGAGACGTCCCTTCTGGACAGCAGGACGAGCGGGGGGGGGGGGCTCTGTCCTCAATCACACCCATTCAAGGTGACCCCAGTTTGACTGTATAATGGGGGCAAGCGACCCACCGGGGGGGTCATAGCGGGACTACACTTCGCCTGCTTGGTATTACCCGCCAGGGAGCAAAACAGGATACATTGGGCGGATGTTAAACCTTTTATTTAAAATATATACAGAATTAAAAGGCAGTCCATTGTGTGTCTCCGGCGCAGTTACATTTTGTATGATTTTTCTAGATCATTAAGTCTCACATTAACAATAATATTTCATTTGCAGCTGCAAGAGCGTCCCCCCCGTTACAAAAAAAAATAAAAAATTGAGAGTGTTATACCCACAAAAAAAATGGCCAACGCCCCCAATAATGCCCATAAATTTGGGAAGAGATGTCCAACAAGCTCATATACAGTATCTCACAAAAGTCAGTACACCCCTCACACATTTTTTTGTAAATCTTTTCTTCTCTCTTTTCATGTGACAACACTGAAGAAATGACACTTGTCTACAATGTAAAGTAGTGAGTGTACAGCTTGTATAACAGTGTAAATTTCCTGTCCCCCTCAAAATAACTCAACACACAGCCATTAATGTCTAAACCGCTGGCAAAAAAAAGTCAGTACACCCCCTAAAGTGAAAATGTCCAAATTGGGCCTAAAGTGTCAATATTTTGTGTGGCCGCCATTATTTTCCAGCACTGCCTTCACCTTCTTGGGCATGGAGGTCTCCAGAGCTTCACAGGTCACCACTGGAGTCCTCTTCCCCTCCCCCATGATGACATCACAGAGCTGGTGGATGGTGTAGACCTTGCTCTCCTCCACCTTCCGTTTGAGGATGTCCCACAGATGATCAATAGGGTTTAGGTCTGGGGACTCCAGAGATAAAACGATAATTCTCCCGCTCTACAAGACTCTGGTCCGGCCGCACCTGGAGTGTACTGTCCAGTTCTGGGCACCAGTCCTCAGTAAGGATGTACTGGAAATCGAGCCAGGGTCGTTTTTAAAGGCAGGGCAAAAGGGGCAGCTGCCCTGGGCCCTGTCATTGTTGTGGGGCACAAAAGCAGCTGCCTAATACTTGCCAACTATGCTGGTTTAAATTCCCTTGTCCCTTGAGGTTTTAGTCCTGTGCTGTGTCACAGATGACTCACCTGGAGACCCTGTGTTTACATGTAAATTACTGGCATTCATATGTAAATAGAGGCGGTCGGCAGCATTGATATGTATATCATGCCCCCCTGAGGTCATATCCACAGTAATCTCTACCAACCAATCAACAAGCAGAAATCATGTGCTGTAACCTCTAGCAACTAATCAGTGAGCTGTAATGTGTGCTGTAACCTCTAGCAACCAGTCAGTGAGCGGTAATGATACACTGAAACCTCTGGCAACCAAACGCAATAGCTGCCTGATCTGATTCAGTAAACTGATTTTGAGTCTAGCTGCTATTTATTGTATGTCTCAGAGCAGGTGGAGAGCGAAACTGCATGGGGAGGGGGCCTCTAAGAAAAGTTTTGCCCAGGGTCCAATCAATATTAAAGACGGCCCTGAATGGAGAGGCTACAAAGAAGGGCAACAAACCTAATAAAGGGTCTGGAGGATATTAGTTATGAGGAAAGGTTGTGAGCTCTGAACTTATTCTCTCTGGAGAAGAGACGCTTGAGAGGGGATATGATTTCATTATATAAATACCAGACTGGTGACCCCACAATTTATAAATACCGGACTGGTGACCCCGCAATATATAAATACCGTACTGGTGACCCCGCAATATATAAATACCGGACTGGTGACCCCGCAATATATAAATACCAGACTGGTGACCCCGCAATATATAAATACCGGACTGGTGACCCCACAATATATAAATACCGGACTGGGGACCCCACAATATATAAATACCGGACTGGTGACCCCACAATATATAAATACCGGACTGGTGACCCCCACAATTTATAAATACCGGACTGGTGACCCCACAATATATAAATACCGGACTGGTGACCCCACAATATATAAATACCGGACTGGTGACCCCCACAATTTATAAATACCGGACTGGTGACCCCACAATTTATAAATACCAGACTGGTGACCCCACAATTTATAAATACCGGACTGGTGACCCCACAATTTATAAATACCGGACTGGTGACCCCACAATAGGGATAAAACTTTTTTGCAGAAGCAAGTTTAACAAGACTTGTGGCCACTCATTAAAATTTGAAAAAAAAAGGAGGTTTAGCCATAAACTACATAGAGGGTTCTTTACTGTAAGAGCAGCAAGGATGTGGAATTCCCTTCCACAGGCGGTGGTCTCAGCGGGGGGCATCGATGGTTTCAAAAAACTATTAGATAAGCACCTGAACGGCTGCAACATACAGGGCTATACAATGTAATACTGACATATAATCACACACAGAGGTTGGACCTGATGGACTTATGTCTTTTTTCAACCTCACCTACTATGTAACTATATATCACACTCCATTTCTCCCACTCCCATCCTTAGATACCACTCCCTTCCATCTTCATGAGCCATGAACAATGTCAGCTTTTAAAGTGGAGTTCAACCCAAAAAAAACAAAAAAAACAATTTGGAGTTTTTTTTTTTTTTACTCACCTCTTTAATGCCTGTTGCTAGGGGGTCCCTCGTAATCTGCCTCCTTTGGCGCCTGGGCTCTTGACACTTCCCTGTGCGCAGGAAGGGAGATCACCTCTCCCCCTGCCTCTAGGCAATCATCTGGGACACAGGTCCCTGGATGATTATGTGGCCAGCCACGGCTCGCACATGTGCAGTGGGTGCCCGGCTGTGAACCCGCCGCCGGGCGCCGCCGAGCGGAGGGGGAGATGAGCGGGGCTTCGATCCCCAGCATCGCTGGAACCTGCGACAGGTAAGTGTCCGATTTATTAAAAGTCAGCAGCTGCAGTATTTGTAGCTGCTGACTTTTCATTTTTTATTATTTTTTTTTGTTAAGCGGAACTCCGCTTTAAAGTACAAGCTGGCTCCGATGCAAGAGGATAACGGCAGCACACAGTCACCGGGATCTTACACACACCAGTCTGTCCTCGCTAATATCCTTGGATAGTTGGATGCCTCCTTATCTGCCAGACATATCTCCAGTGAATTCCTCAGACCAGATCCTCAAGTCCCTCGGTCAGGCCGCCCAGAATGGCAGCAGCCCTTCAGGCTGGGATCTACTCTTTCTGGATAAGAACCCCTTTCAGGCATGTACTGGCCATTGAGACTACAGGGAGTTTCCCGGTGGGCCGATGGCTCAGTGGGCCGGTTTCAGTGACAAAGCAATGGCTGCGCGGCTCACCCTCAACTTTACGCAGTGATGTGAGAAAGATGAGAAAAATACAGAGGACAATAAGTGAAATAATAAAAGAGGTTAGTGAGGACTCCTTATGTTCTGCTACTTATGTTTTTTTTTGCACAATTACCTATAGTTTTATATACTGTTTATACTGTTTTTGTGCTTGCTTTCAGAATTAAAGTGGGCTGGTCTGGATGAAGTCCAGGGCCACGTTTTTGTCCCAGTCCAGCCCTGACCCCTTTGCTTCAGGCTTCAAACTATTTATGTTCACTCCCAGCCATCTGCTGGGCACCCTCTTCCCGCGATTGGTTGGGACTACATACATATTTATACCGTGGGATTTGACTCTCCCAGCCCACTATCTTCCAGAACCTTCCAGAAGGCAGGGGGGCGGAGTCACACTTACAGCCAGTGAAATCCAGAGTAATCACAGGCAGCTCCACTGATTACTGGAGAGCAAGTAACTAAATGTACCTACCCTACCACCTACCTAGGAGGGGGCTTATAGAACAGCCACTCCTACATGTAGCCTCAGTTTATACTGTTTTTGTGCTTGCTTTCAGAATTAAAGTGGGCTGGTCTGGATGAAGTCCAGGGCCACGTTTTTGTCCCAGTCCAGCCCTGACCCCTTTGCTTCAGGCTTCAAACTATTTATGTTCACTCCCAGCCATCTGCTGGGCACCCTCTTCCCAGGATTGGCTGGGACTACATACATATTTATACCGTGGGATTTGACTCTCCCAGCCCACTATCTTCCAGAACCTTCCAGAAGGCAGGGGGAAGCAGTCACACTTACAGCCAGTGAAACCCAGAGTAATCACAGGCAGCTCCACTGATTACTGGAGAGCAAGTAACTAAATGTACCTACCCTACCACCTACCTAGGAGGGGGCTTATAGAACAGCCACTCCTACATGTAGCCTCAGTTTATACTGTTTTTGTGCTTGCTTTCAGAATTAAAGTGGGCTGGTCTGGATGAAGTCCAGGGCCACATTTTTGTCCCAGTCCAGCCCTGACCCCTTTGCTTCAGGCTTCAAACTATTTATGTTCACTCCCAGCCATCTGCTGGGCACCCTCTTCCCGGGATTGGCTGGGACTACATACATATTTATACCGTGGGATTTGACTCCCCCAGCTCTCTATCTTCCAGAACCTTCCAGACGGCAGGGGGAAGCAGTCACACTTACAGCCAGTGAAACCCAGAGTAATCACAGGCAGCTCCACTGATTACTGGAGAGCAAGTAACTAAATGTACCTACCCTACCACCTACCTAGGAGGGGGCTTATAGAACAGCCACTCCTACATGTAGCCTCATTTATAGCTTATATTTAGAACATTTCTAAATGAAGAAATAAGGACCTGAATTAACAAAATTGTGTTTTTACATGTTTGTCTGGAGCGGTCCTATACAACGTTAGTGCGTTTTATTACAAGAAGGTACTTTTTTTTGGGGGGGGGGGGGAGTTTTTTTTATTTTAGGTTTTGGAAGGAGGTCAGACTGATTAGTATCTGCGTGCTTGTGTGTTTGTCAGACATCAAAGATTTTTGGGTTGGTTACCCATCCTGTTTAGTTGTGTGGTGCGGCACAATACGGGGAGGAGTGGTTTAGATACAGAGGTCGCCGCCTTGCAGAGAGAGAGAAACTCAAAACCACAATAACATGAATCTGACACAACACACACCATGTGAAAAACACAAGCCGGTCACGTAACACTATGTTCAGAAAAGCTTGCAATCTTATCTAAAGTACACAGCTTCGCTTACTTCTTGTGGTTGGGGTACCAGTAGCCATTAGACAGCAGTGGGGGGGGGGGGAGCTATGGCCAATCGTTGTGGAGAAGGATTGCGACATAAACTTTCAAAATGAGAGAGTGGCCATCATTATAGACCACCTCAATTCTGCTCTTATAGCTGAAGGACAAATGACCATCATGCAGGAAAAGCAATTTTAGCCGCGTCTTTCTTCAGGATTGGGCAGCTCAGGGGTTTTATCATTTGTTGGAGTAGACCAAAAGGACATAGAAATTATTCTCCAGTCCAACTAGTATCAGTACTCTCAGATGGACAGCAGTTGTGTTATTTCAGTCTGTAACCAATAAATTGGACCACAATCATTAATGTGCATAAAAAGATAAGTATCTGTAGCAACCAATGAAAATGGTCTATTTCAGCCTTCCTCACTAATTTGAGCCAGAAGGTAAACTTAAAAACAACTTTTACAATTTTAAAGGAACCCCTCCTAATAGTTACTATATTTACAGCTCAAGGTACATTAGTCTAGTGATCAGTGAGAAGAATGTTCCTTACATTGGTGATCAGTGAGAAGAATGTTCCTCACATTGGTGATCAGTGAGAAGAATGTTCCTTACATTGGTGATCAGTGAGAAGAATGTTCCTTACATTGGTGATCAGTGAGAAGAATGTTCCTTACATTGGTGATCAGTGAGAAGAATGTTCCTTACATTGGTGATCAGTGAGAAGAATGTTCCTTACATTGGTGATCAGTGAGAAGAATGTTCCTTACATTGGTGATCAGTGAGAAGAATGTTCCTTACATTGGTGATCAGTGAGAAGAATGTTCCTTACATTGGTGATCAGTGAGAAGAATGTTCCTTACATTGGTGATCAGTGAGAAGAATGTACTTACATTGGTGATCAGTGAGAAGAATGTTCCTTACATTGGTGATCAGTGAGAAGAATGTTCCTTACATTGGTGATCAGTGAGAAGAATGTTCCTTACATTGGTGATCGGTGAGAAGAATGTTCCTTACATTGGTGATCGGTGAGAAGAATGTTCCTTACATTGGTGATCAGTGAGAAGAATGTTCCTTACATTGGTGATCAGTGAGAAGAATGTTCCTTACATTGGTGATCAGTGAGAAGAATGTTCCTTACATTGGTGATCAGTGAGAAGAATGTTCCTTACAATGGTGATCAGTGGGAAGAATGTTCCTTACATTGGTGATCAGTGGGAAGAATGTTCCTCACATTGGTGATCGGTGAGAAGAATGTACTTACATTGGTGATCAGTGAGAAGAATGTTCCTTACATTGGTGATCAGTGGGAAGAATGTTCCTTACATTGGTGATCACTGAGAAGAATGTTCCTTACATTGGTGATCAGTGAGAAGAATGTTCCTTACAATGGTGATCGGTGAGAAGAATGTTCCTTACATTGGTGATCAGTGGGAAGAATGTTCCTCACATTGGTGATCGGTGAGAAGAATGTCCCTTACATTGGTGATCAGTGAGAAGAATGTCCCTTACATTGGTGATCAGTGAGAAGAATGTTCCTTACATTGGTGATCAGTGGGAAGAATGTTCCTTACATTGGTGATCAGTGGGAAGAATGTTCCTTACATTGGTGATCAGTGAGAAGAATGTCCCTTACATTGGTGATCAGTGAGAAGAATGTTCCTTACATTGGTGATCAGTGAGAAGAATGTTCCTTACATTGGTGATCAGTGGGAAGAATGTTCCTTACATTGGTGATCAGTGAGAAGAATGTTCCTTACATTGGTGATCAGTGAGAAGAATGTTCCTTACATTGGTGATCAGTGAGAAGAATGTTCCTTACATTGGTGATCAGTGAGAAGAATGTTCCTTACATTGGTGATCAGTGAGAAGAATGTTCCTTACATTGGTGATCAGTGAGAAGAATGTTCCTTACATTGGTGATCAGTGAGAAGAATGTTCCTTACATTGGTGATCAGTGAGAAGAATGTTCCTTACATTGGTGATCAGTGGGAAGAATGTTCCTTACATTGGTGATCAGTGAGAAGAATGTTCCTTACATTGGTGATCAGTGAGAAGAATGTTCCTTACATTGGTGATCAGTGAGAAGAATGTTCCTTACATTGGTGATCAGTGAGAAGAATGTTCCTTACATTGGTGATCAGTGAGAAGAATGTTCCTTACATTGGTGATCAGTGAGAAGAATGTTCCTTACATTGGTGATCAGTGAGAAGAATGTTCCTTACATTGGTGATCAGTGAGAAGAATGTTCCTTACATTGGTGATCAGTGAGAAGAATGTTCCTTACATTGGTGATCAGTGAGAAGAATGTTCCTTACATTGGTGATCAGTGAGAAGAATGATCCTTACATTGGTGATCAGTGAGAAGAATGTTCCTTACATTGGTGATCAGTGAGAAGAATGTTCCTTACATTGGTGATCAGTGGGAAGAATGCTCCTTACATTGGTGATCAGTGAGAAGAATGTTCCTTACATTGGTGATCAGTGGGAAGAATGTTCCTTACATTGGTGATCAGTGAGAAGAATGTTCCTTACATTGGTGATCAGTGGGAAGAATGTTCCTTACATTGGTGATCAGTGGGAAGAATGTTCCTTACATTGGTGATCAGTGAGAAGAATGTTCCTTACATTGGTGATCAGTGAGAAGAATGTTCCTTACATTGGTGATCAGTGTGAAGAATGTTCCTTACATTGGTGATCAGTGGGAAGAATGTTCCTTACATTGGTGATCAGTGGGAAGAATGCTCCTTACATTGGTGATCAGTGAGAAGAATGTTCCTTACATTGGTGATCAGTGAGAAGAATGTTCCTTACATTGGTGATCAGTGGGAAGAATGCTCCTTACATTGGTGATCAGTGAGAAGAATGTTCCTTACATTGGTGGCCAGTGAGAAGAATGTTCCTTACATTGGTGATCAGTGAGAAGAATGTCCCTTACATTGGTGATCAGTGAGAAGAATGCTCCTTACATTGGTGATCAGTGAGAAGAATGTTCCTTACATTGGTGATCAGTGGGAAGAATGTTCCTTACATTGGTGATCAGTGAGAAGAATGTTCCTTACATTGGTGATCAGTGGGAAGAATGTTCCTTACATTGGTGATCAGTGGGAAGAATGTTCCTTACATTGGTGATCAGTGAGAAGAATGTTCCTTACATTGGTGATCAGTGAGAAGAATGTTCCTTACATTGGTGATCAGTGTGAAGAATGTTCCTTACATTGGTGATCAGTGGGAAGAATGTTCCTTACATTGGTGATCAGTGAGAAGAATGTTCCTTACATTGGTGATCAGTGAGAAGAATGTTCCTTACATTGGTGATCAGTGAGAAGAATGTTCCTTACATTGGTGATCAGTGAGAAGAATGTTCCTTACATTGGTGATCAGTGAGAAGAATGTTCCTTACATTGGTGATCAGTGAGAAGAATGTTCCTTACATTGGTGATCAGTGGGAAGAATGTTCCTTACATTGGTGATCAGTGAGAAGAATGTTCCTTACATTGGTGATCAGTGAGAAGAATGTTCCTTACATTGGTGATCAGTGAGAAGAATGTTCCTTACATTGATGATCAGTGAGAAGAATGATCCTTACATTGGTGATCAGTGAGAAGAATGATCCTTACATTGGTGATCAGTGGGAAGAATGTTCCTTACATTGGTGATCAGTGGGAAGAATGATCCTTACATTGGTGATCAGTGAGAAGAATGTTCCTTACATTGGTGATCAGTGGGAAGGAAGTGTCTTATATTTGTGGTCAGGAGGAGGAATGATTCTTCCATAAGTGGTTAGTGGGAAGAATACAATAAATATATACAATGTAACTACTCAGAAACATAGGTATTGCATGTGCCCATCTGGCCGCTACACGTGGCAACAATCTCCTGGCGTTGCCAAAGCTTTTATCCCTCTGTTTTTATCTATTTCCTACAGTGTTATGAGGACATCCTCAGTCCTAGAGGGCAGGAAGGTTCTAAAGCAATATCCACCTCGGACTACAGATTTTCCTACTTGGAGTATCACACCTATGTGCAGGAGAATAGTAGTTCTGGTTTATAGTGGAAATATAAAATTGAATTTGGGCTTTATGTCGGTACCACATCCATAATAAACACTAAAAGTATATAGAGAGAGAATATTTGCAGACTTTACTGGTACCAGAGAAGGACAGGAACACAAAAATTCCTATTACAAAAGGAAAAAAAAAAAAAATATTAACAAAGCATGAAGTTAGTGCTCATTGAACGTGAGGGAGGCCATATTTATATATATATATATATATATATATATATATATATATATATATATACATATACACACTTCAACAGTATTTCTTTGCTACTGTGTCTTCAAGAGGTCGACGTGTTTCACAAAACTCCGCTTCCTCAGGACCTCAATATCTTGACCATAAAGAAAGACATTGTTCATAGTGGGAAGAATACCCCTTCTCTAGATAGTTAAAAAAAGAATATATAATTGGCGTTACGAGGAACTTATTTGAGAGGCAAAAATTGGGCAGTGCCCAAGGAACCCCTAGCAACCTCTGGAGGAACCTTAGGGTTCCACAGAAGCCTGAATGAGAAAGGGTGGTCTATTAATTTTCGAACCAGTGCTGCTAGGAAAAAAAAGAAGAAAAAAAAGAAAGCAGTTGTCTGATGTGGGCAACAAAGGTGGTAATTTTTGAAGCACCGATAAGTCAGGTTTTAGTTAACTAGAACATCTGGGTACAATGCAGAGGATGTCATTGAGGAACTGAATATCCTGTTTTGTCAGGAGGTTGGCTGACAGGCCTCAGTGGGTCTTCGCACTAAACTAGATTTCTTTTTGCCAACTTGCACTGGAGACACGAGAGCTGGCATTTCATTAAATAGAAAAAGTTGGGCACTGGACCGGGCACTGAAAGAAAGAGGCAGTGGTTGTGGTTCAGAGTGAAAGGGCCGCTCTCTGTCATTTGTCCTCAAAAACTCCCCAAAGTAGCCTAGCGCCGCGTACCGTACACACGACCGGACTTCGCGACGCACTTGGTTCCGACGGACTTTCAAAACGAACGGACTTGCCCACACACGATCACTCCTAAAGTCCGACGGATTCGAAGATGATGACGTAGAATAAGGAAGTCCATAGCCGGTAGCCAATAGCTGCCTCAGGCCGCGTACATACGGGCGGATTGTCCGCCCAACTACGTTCGTCAGACAGTCTGACAGACAGTCCGTCCAACTTTTGAATGAATGGACTTGATCACACATGATGAACAGACAGTCCGCTGAAAGCTTGCGCGATGACGTGTACGGCACGTACGACGGGACTAGAAATACGACGTCCAATACACTGCAATGCAACCTTCCGCCGTGGAAATCCTTTCTGAGCATCCGCCAAACTTAGTCCGTCCAACTTGCCTACTCACGAGCGGACTGTCCGCTGAAACCAAGTTTGGACGGACAAAATTACGGAAATTCCGTAAGACTTGGTTCGTCAGACAGTCCGCTGAAAAAGTCCGCTGAAGCCCACACACGAGCGGATTGTCCGCTGAAACGCGGTTCAGCGGACCAAGTTGGACGGACAATCCTCGCGTGTGTACGCGGCCTTAGACCCCTTTCACACCAGGTGCTATAGCGTTAGAAATAGCGCCTGCAATCCGCCCTAAAGAAGCTGCACCATTGTGTGTAGTGTGATCCCCCCGAGGGCTTTCACACTGGAGCGATGCGCTGGCAGGACGTCAGGGAAAAGTCCTGCCAGCAGCTTCTTTGGAGTGGTGTGTTTACCGCTTCCTCCACCGCTGCTCCCCATTGAAATCAATGGGGCAGTGCTGTAATACCGCCGGCAAAACGCCGCTATTGCAGCTTATTTCCAGGGGGTTTAAACCCTTTCTCGGCCGCTAGCGGGGGGGTAAAAGCGCCCCACTAGTGGCCGTAATCCGACGGTAAAACGCAGCTAAAAATAGCGGCTTTCGACCGCCCACGCTATGGACGGTGTGGTGTGAAAGGGATCTTAGCATCGGTTGTAGTCCGTCAGGACCAGCACACAGACAGCCGGAGTTTACGACCGGACTCGAGTCCGTCTTGGAAGATTTGAAGCATGTTTTATTTCTAGGTCCATCGAACTTTTGGGAAATAAAAGTCCGTTGGAGCCCACACACGCTCGAATTGTCCGACGGATTCCGGTCCGCCGAAAAGTCCGATCATGATTACGTGGCATAAGAGAAAAAAAAAAAAGAAGACCAACACAGCACTAAGAGCCCAACAAAAAAAAAATAAGAAGCCAACTCGTTTCGGGGACCTTTCATTGGGAGGTTTTAAATACCGGCAATGAATGAGGATTTAACTGGACAAGGAATGTTGCATATAAAAGAATAAGAGACGCGTTCTGCCGCAAATCTTCTGCTTTTATATTCAATATGCTTTTTTTTTACCTCTGTCATTGGCAGCATTTTAAGTCCCCCTTGGTGATTGGTGATGTACAATAGAAGTGAACTGGAGTCTTACCAGTGGAATTTAATTGACTATTGGAGGAAATCAGACATTTAGGCTCGGGTTTCAACTAGCGTGACTTTTCATGCGACTTGGGACTGAAAAGTCGCGTGACGAGTCGTACCCCATGATTTCCAATGAGTACCGTTCATATCTGTGCGACTTCACATCGCAACGACTTCAAAGTAGTCCCTGCACTACTTTGGTCCCACTTTGATGCGACTTGAGGTCCATAGACCTCAAGAATACACAGGCATCGCTTCAAGTCGCGGCAAAAATCTCACGAGTTTGGGGTTGCAATAGTGGAAACCTAACCTTACCGGACGCTTTATATGGAGCCGCCATCTCATAACTGGGTTTTGCACGCTTTTGTCCACGGAACGTCAAGTTCTTCAAAACTTCAATTCGACATGGTGTCGGAATATATCTTAAGAGTAGAACTTCACTCTACTAGTTGCCTCTGCCCCTTTCTGGGAGGAGGTTTTTTCTTCCCCCCCCCCCCCCTTTTTGTTTTGTTTTTTCGTTGGTCCTTTTTACCTACCGCCAATACAAAGAAGAGAGCTGGATCGTGTCATCAAGAGTCAGGCTGAACCCAGAAGACGCAGCCAGTTGAGGAGACCAAGATGGCGGCTCAGGACAGAGGCTGTGGCACGTGGACATTGGACCACGGCTGGACGATGGTGGATTCGCTGGGCAGGTGGATATATGTATTTTGAAGAGAACCTAGGTAAGGCAGGATTGGGGGAAGAAAACGCATGCGGTGGGGGTAAGTGGCATTTCTCAGGTGGCCGTACATGTGCCCTCTTACTGGCAAGTTCAACTACGTGGAATAGAAAATACCATCCAAAGTTGTTGCCTAAAAACCAAGCAACCTACCATGAGCAACCTACCATCAGCAACCTACCATCAGCAACCTACCATCACCAACCTACCATCACCAACCTACCATGAGCAACCTACCATGACCAACCTACCATGACCAACCTACCATGACCAACCTACCATGACCAACCTACCATCAGCAACCTACCATCAGCAACCTACCATGAGCAACCTACCATGACCAACCTACCATGACCAACCTACCATGACCAACCTACCATGACCAACCTACCACAAGCAACCTACCATCCGTGAGTTTGATCGACCACCTGAATTCAATCGATTAAACAAACTGGGCAGTAAATTGGCAGCTTGAATTTCCGGATTTTGAGGAAAAACAAAACAGCAATTTTGTCAAAAGAGGTTGATGACTTTTCGGCTAGGTTTCCTTCACGACGGCGGCGATACCGGCCCATTGTGGTCAATGAAAATCACCATTTTATGTCTTTGACTGCTTTAGGGATTTCGACAAACTAATTAAACCAAAAGTATGAAGAATCTATTGAAGTGCCACGTGTAAGGGCAGCTTTGAGCGACTCTCTTGAGCCCTAAATGCGTAGGCCACGTAATATCATCGCACACATTCTCTTCCAAACACATCTTGAAATATAATTACTATATTGATTTCATTTTCCACCCAACCAGAAACGCATCGCAGGAGCAATTCAATCTCATCACATCACATATCATTCCCAATCCTCCATCGTCTGGTTTCGGTGTAGCCGTACCACTGAAGCCACATTTATATGGCAACACCAACGTGGCCTTCTGCTGCTGTAGGTCGTCCTCCGTTGGGTTGATGTACTGCTTGTTCAGAGTGCCCTTCTGCACTCCAATGGTGTAAAGCAGTGGTCTCCAAAGTGAGGCCCATGGGGCCGGATGCGGACCTTTGCTTGCCTTTGCCCGGGCCCTTGGAGGGCTATTCCCCCACACTGACACCGATAAGGCATCATTCCTACCACTGACACCAACAATGAGGCACTATTCCTCCCAATGATATAAATGTTAGAACGCTATTACCGCCCCTGACACCAACAATGGGGCACTATTGTTGCCACCGACACCAACAATGGGGCACTATTGCTGCCACCGACACCAACAATGGGGCACTATTGCTGCCACCGACACCAACAATGGGGCACTATTGATGCCACCGACACCAACAATGGGACACTATTGCTGCCACCAACACCAACAATGGGGCACTATTGCTGCCACCGACACCAACAATGGGGCACTATTGCTGCCACCGACACCAACAATGGGGCACTATTGCTGCCACCGACACCAACAATGGGGCACTATTGCTGCCACCGACACCAACGATGGGGCACTATTGCTGCCACCGAAACCAACGATGGGGCACTTGCTGCCACCGACATCAATGATGGGGCACTATTCCCCCCACTGACACCAATGATGGGGCACTATTCCCCCACTGACACCAATGATGGGGCACTATTCCTCCCACTGATACCAATGATGGGGCACTATTCCTCCCACTGATACCAATGATGGGGCACTATTCCCCCACTGATACCAATGATGGGGCACTATTCCTCCCACTGATACCAATGATGGGGCACTATTCTTCCCACTGACACCAATGATGGGGCACTATTCCTCCCACTGACACCAATGATGGGGCTCTCGTCCTCTCACTGACATCAATGATGGGGCATTATTCCTCCCACTGACACCAATGATGGGGCACTATTCCTCCCACTGACACCAATGATGGGGTACTATTCCTCCCACTGACACCAATGATGGGGCACTATTCCTCCCACTGACACCAATGATGGGGCACTATTCTTCCCACTGACACCAATGATGGGGCACTATTCCTCCCACTGACACCAATGATGGGGCTCTCGTCCTCTCACTGACACCAATGATGGGGCATTATTCCTCCCACTGACACCAATGATGGGGCACTATTCCTCCCACTGACACCAATGATGGGGTACTATTCCTCCCACTGACACCAATAATGGGGCACTATTCCTCCCACTGACACCAATGATGGGGCACTATTCTTCCCACTGACACCAATGATGGGGCACTATTCCTCCCACTGACACCAATGATGGGGCTCTCGTCCTCTCACTGACACCAATGATGGGGCATTATTCCTCCCACTGACACCAATAATGGGGCACTATTCCTCCCACTGACACCAATGATGGGGTACTATTCCTCCCACTGACACCAATGATGGGGCACTATTCCTCCCACTGACACCAATTATGGGGCTCTCGTCCTCTCACTGACACCAATGATGGGGCATTATTCCTCCCACTGACACCAATGATGGGGTACTTTTCCTCCCACTGACACCAATGATGGGGCACTATTCCTCCCACTGACACCAATGATGGGGCACTATTCCTCCCACTGACACCAATGATGGGGCACTATTCCTCCCACTGACACCAATGATGGGGTACTATTCCTCCCACTGACACCAATGATGGGGCACTATTCCTCCCACTGACACCAATGATGGGGTACTATTCCTCCCACTGACACCAATGATGGGGTACTATTCCTCCCACTGACACCCATGATGGGGCACTATTCCTCCCACTGACACCAATGATGGGGTACTATTCCTCCCACTGACACCCATGATGGGGCACTATTCCTCCCACTGACACCAATGATGGGGTACTATTCCTCCCACTGACACCAATGATGGGGTACTATTCCTCCCACTGACACCAATGATGGGGTACTATTCCTCCCACTGACACCAGTGATGGGGCACTATTCCTCCCACTGACACCAATGATGGGGTACTATTCCTCCCACTGACACCCATGATGGGGCACTATTCCTCCCACTGACACCAATGATGGGGTACTATTCCTCCCACTGACACCAATGATGGGGTACTATTCCTCCCACTGACACCAATGATGGGGCACTACTGACCACAGCCATTGTTTTATTCCCACTGGCCACCAAGACTGGGACATTTTCTACTTCCTCTAACCACAGTTCCACCATCCTAAAAATCTGAAGAACAGAAAACTGCCCCTTTGTTCGGAAAGTTGGGAGGCTCTTGGTGTAAAGGGGGGAATTTTTAAGCTTTTGTGGACTTCCTGTGAACTTGAGAAAGTCTGACCGGTCTTTTCTGACCTTTTCTCCCCCACAAGGTGTTTTCACCCACCGGGTATTTTTTCCCACATAACTTGGTAAGCTGTAGAAATCCGAGGTCAGCAGTTTGTAGGCGGCTTCGACCACCACATCCAGCGACAGCAATCGCTCCATGATGAAGGTCGCGTGGCTCCGGCATCTGGACGTCCCAAACATTTCCACATACTTTATGTTGTAACTAAATGATTCACTCCAACTGTTTGCACTGCAAGTGTCTGTGAACAGAACGGTACACCGAGAGGGTGGGGCTATGACACCCAGTGCCGGGACAAGATCATGCAGTGTCCAGGGCAAAGATGCCAAATTGTCCCTCCCCCCCCACCCCATTATGTGCAAGCTTATAGAGGAGGAGGGGGAGAGAGTACAGCCCGCACCTCCTCCCGGCTCTCTCCTCTTTCTGCTGCTTCCAGCACTGGGCTGACAGAAGTAGTGATGCCGCTGTCACTACTCCCATCAGCCTTATAGTAGAAGGAGCTTCCTACAAATACACACTGTGCCCAGGGCAGCCACCCCTTCTGCCCCCCGTCCCCGTCCCAGCACTGATGACATGCAAGGAGTCCCTCCCCCCCCACCCAATTATGTGCAAGCTTATAGAGGAGGAGGGGGAGAGAGTACAGCCCGCACCTCCTCCCGGCTCTCTCCTCTTTCTGCTGCTTCCAGCACTGGGCTGACAGAAGTAGTGATGCCGCTGTCACTACTCCCATCAGCCTTATAGTAGAAGGAGCTTCCTACAAATACACTCTGTGCCCAGGGCAGCCACCCCTTCTGCCCCCCGTCCCCGTCCCAGCACTGATGACATGCAAGGAGTCCCTCCCCCCCCACCCCATTATGTGCAAGCTTATAGAGGAGGAGGGGGAGAGAGTACAGCCCGCACCTCCTCCCGGCTCTCTCCTCTTTCTGCTGCTTCCAGCACTGGGCTGACAGAAGTAGTGATGCCGCTGTCACTACTCTCATCAGCCTTATAGTAGAAGGAGCTTCCTACAAATACACACTGTGCCCAGGGCAGCCACCCCTTCTGCCCCCCGTCCCCGTCCCAGCACTGATGACATGCAAGGAGGAAAGAGGTCCTATGGATACGTACAGCACAGTGTTGATGTCAATGCTGCTTTTACAAGGCAATATGTGGGTTTGCAAAGACATATGCTGCACACAAAGTGGATTTATATTCCTTTATTGCCTATTGAGGAACATACACTCTGTTGTCAAAAGTATTGGGACACCCACCTTTACACACACATGAACTTTAATGACGTCTCAGTCCGGAGGGTTCAATATTGAGTTGGTCCACCCTATGCAGCTATAACAGCTTCACCTCTTCTGGGAAGGCCGTCCACAAGGTTTAGGAGGGTGTCTATGGGAATGTTTGATCATTCTTCCAGAAGAGCATTCGTGAGGTCAGGCGCTGATGTTGGATGAAAAGGCCTGGCTCTCAGTCCCCGCTCTAATTCATCCCAAAGGTGTTCTATCAGGTTGAGGTCAGGACTCTGTGCAGGCCAGTCAAGTTCCTCCACCCCAAACTCGCTCATCCATGTCTTTATGGACCTTACTTTGTGCACTGGTCCAAATCATTTGGTGGAGGGGGGGGGGATTAGGCTGGGGGGTTGTTTCTCAGGGGTTGGGCTTGGCCCCTTAGTTCCAGTGAAGGGAACTCATAAGGCGTCAGCATACCAAGACATTTTGGACAATTTCATGCTCCCAACTTTGTGGGAACAGTTTGTTGATGGCCCCTTCCTGTTCCAACATGACAAAGTTGGGAGCATGAAATTGTCCAAAATGTCTTGGTATGCTGACGCCTTATGAGTTCCCTTTACTGGAACTAAGGGGCCAAGCCCAACCCCTGAAAAACAACCCCCACACCATAATCCCCCCCTCCCCCCACACCATAATCCTTCTTCAAATGATTTGGACCAGTGCACAAAGCAAGGTCCATAAAGACATGGATGAGCGAGTTTGGGGTGGAGGAAGTTGACTGGCCTGCACAGAGTCCTGATCTAAACTCGATAGTATGCCTTTGGGATGAATTAGAGCTGAGACTGCGAGGCAGGCCTTCTCGTCCAACATCAGTGCCTGACCTCACAAATGCCCTTCTGGAAGAATGATCAAACATTCCCATAGACACCCTCCTAAACCTTGTGGACAGCCTTCCCAGAAGAGGTGAAGCTGTTATAGCTGCAAAGGGTCAGCTCAATATTGAACCCTATGGACTAAGACTGGGAGGTGTCCCAAAACTTTTGACAATATAGTGCATTTAAATGACAGTTTTTTTTTTGCCAATAGTACAGCTTTAACTGTCATTAATATCCCCAGAAGAGAACGGAGACACGAACAGTCTTTGCACATCGGCGTCAATCGCCACCAAGCACGTCACCGGACTTTTTTTTTCTCAGATTCGCAAAAAAGCCCCCCAAATGCACAGACCGACCTCTGGCCATGAACGGGAGTTGTGCCGTCATTACTTCCTCTGCTGGTTGGTTAGAACAGGAAGCCGAAGTTCCTGGAGGGTCACTATAGAAAGTGAAATACCGTAAAGGAACTACAAAATGTTGCAGCTGAACGTTTCCTCACCGCGACACCTGCGGGTTCTCAGCGGCTCCCGCTGTGATCTGCAGCGCTCAGGGAAGACCGACAGCGCCAAGGATTCCTGAGATACACCGGGGCCAACTATACTTGGGCAACACGGTGCGGGAAACGTGCATGGATCGCGGGTTTTCCCGCACCGCGTTCTAGTGCGAAGCTAATCCAAGCCCAGCAGAACGCGGTGTGTGGGAAACCCTCGCAATCCGTGCGCGTTTTTCCCGCACGGTGTTCAAAACGCATTACCATTGAGATCTGCAGCGGGTGTCAGTGCGATGTTAACTACGCCCCAAACGCAGGTCGCCGATGCGGTGCGTTTGCCAGCACCAGATGCGCATGGTACGTCTGCGCAGTGCGTTTCTTGTACAGTGCGTTTTTGTTGCAGCGCGTTTCCAAAGGTAGTCCATGCACTACTTTTGGTGCGATGCAGTGCAATTTGAGCCCATTCAAAGTGATGGCAGAAAGATACAAAAAGAAAACAATGTTTCTTTTTTGTTTTAGTGTTTCAGTGGCTGAGCAATGTTGTTAATAAACACTGCCGGTGTTGTGCCATATAGTGTCCGGCCATCATATAGTGTCCGCGCCGTACTGCGCAAGCAGACAAAGCTTCGGAAAATCTCCGAAGCTGAACGGCGCCTGCACCGTGAGTGGAGGTGGTAGCCCCACCATCCAAGCAGACATAGGGTTGTGAATATTAGAGGCCCCCTCGCGGACGAGCTTCGCTCGCCACGTTTCGGGCTCGGCCTCGCTGCGCTCGGCTCTTTTATATTCCTACTCTATGTCCACTTGGATAGTGGGGATAGAACCTGGACTCACGGCGCAGGCGCCGTTCATCCTCGGCAATTTTCGGAATCTGTGTTGGTGTGTACTGCGCATGCGCAGTGCGCAGCGGACACTATCGGATGGAGGATCTTATATGATAAGACACCGGCTCCAATTACCGGATTTCTTTAAAACTTCAGCTGCCAGCAGGGGAGACCCGCTGACATCTCAAAGAGCCGAGCCTGAAAGTATCGGTTTCAGGTATCAGTGCACTTGTATGAGTAGCGATACTTGTGCAAATACTCGGCTCAGATACCGATACCAGCATCGGTGCAACCCTACTGCACACACAGTCTGACTTTACTGCAGTGTGTTTAGTAACACTTTTAATGCATAAGGCCCTAAACACGAGTACCACTTGATATGGCGTTCAGCCCCACCCAGCCACAGACGTTGCCCCACTGTGCCTCCCGAGGGCACTAAAAGGCCACAAGGGACACACGGCAGCTAGATGGCGCTGTGTGGAAGGGCCCCGAGAACACGCACTTGCTTATGGGCTGCTTCAGACTCCGTTCAGGCTTTGCACTTTAACAATAAATGGGTCTTTGCTTATTGCACAGTCAGGTTTTTGCAGCCTGCTGTCTACTTGCAGCTCATGTGCGTTTTGCTCTGTACTCCCTCTTCCAGCTCTCTATATTATTGATATTCCCGATTGCATTAGAAAGTCGCACCAGCCATGAAGAAGGGGTGTTCTTTCCCCTCGAAACGTGTTGGCTGTGCCTGAGGTTATTAACGAATAAGTATTTTTTTATCAAATTCCAAGCGACATGAAAGTTTGTATTTGGCGCTCCTGACAACACGCCAACGCTCTCTACGGCGGCCGGTCAGCGAGACGTTAAAGCGCACCTTTCACCCTGAAATAAAAAGTCGTTTGCATCTGGCTACAGGCCCCCCCCCCCCTCCTCTCCCACAACTGGATACCTTTTTTTTAATTTTTTTTCACTTTTTGTGCGCCTGAGAATGAGGTCATGCTCCTGGTGCCTCAATGCGCATGCGCGCCACTGGATTTCACTTGGGCGCAGAAGTGCCGATTGGATCTGCTCAGGAAATAGGCCTCTCCCTGCACATGCATGCATGCAGGCGGTGCAGTTATAGAGGTCGCCGGTCCCAGACCGTGCGTGGAAACTGGGCATGTGCACAGGTCTGGAAGGCCAGGCAGAGACCTTTGGCACTTCTTTGCATTCAATGGATTTTCAAAGATGGTGGCGTTGCCTATGGTGGGGGGGGGGGGGGGGCAGAATACAGGGACTGATAACCTTGCAGTGTGTTTTGATCACGACATGCTTTTACCAAATTTTAAGATGCTGCGAAATAAAAATGGCGCCGTGGGTGAAATAAAAATGGCGCTGGGGGTGAAATAAAAATTACGCTGCTTGTAAAATAAAAATGACACTGGTCATAAAATATAAATGACGCCGAAGTGACGTACAAATGGCCCCAATGTGAACTAAAAATGATTGACTCCAGATGTAAAAAAAAAAAAAAAATTCAAAATGGCGCCAATGTGAAAGAAAAAACGACACTGGGTGTGAAATAAAAATGGCACCGATGTGCAATATAAATTACGCTGCTTGTAAAATAAAAAATAAAAATGACACTGGTCATAAAATATAAATGATGCCGAAGTGACGTAGAAATGGCCCCAATGTGAACTAAAAATGATTGACGCTGGATGTAAAAAAAAAAAAAAATGGCGCCAATGTGAAAAAAAAAAAAAAAAAAACGACACTGGGTGTGAAATAAAAATGGCGCCGATGTGCAATAAAAATTATGCTGGTTGTAAAATAAAAAATTACGCTAATTGTGGAATAAAAATGGCTCAAATGTCAAATAAAAAGGGCGCTGATGTGAAATAAAAATGATGGTGGTTGTAAAGTAAATGTTACTGATGCTGGGTGTGAAATAAAAATGACGCCGGGTGGAAAATAAAAATATATGACGCTGGTTGTAAAATACAAATGACGCTAAAGTGAAATAAAAATGGCTCCAATGTGAACCAAAAATTATTGACGCTGGATGTGAAAAATAAAAATGGTGCAGGGTGTGAAATAAAAAAAAAAGGCGCCAATGGGAAATAATGATGTTGGGCGTGAAATAACAATGGCACCAATGTGAAATAAAAGTGATGTTGGGCTTACAATAAAAATAGTGCAGATGTGAAATAAAAAGGACACTGGGTGTAAAATAAAAATGGCGCCAACGTGAAATAAAAATGGCGCTAATGTGAAATAAAAATGACTGACACCAGGTGTATAATAATAATGCCGGGTGTGAAATAAAAAGTGCTGATGTGAAATAAAAAATGGCGCCAATGTGCAATAAAAATTATGCCGATTGTAAAATTAAAATAATGCCAATTGTGGGGAAAAAAAAATGGCTCCAATGTCAAATAAAAATGGCGCCGATGTGAAATAAAAATGGCGCCAATGTGAAATAAAAATGTTGCAGTGTGTGAAATAACAGCAACGCCGAATGTGAAATAAAAATGACGCCGGGTGGAAAATATAAATATGACGCTGGTCGTTAAATATAAATGGCTCCAATATGAACGAAACATTATTGACGCCGAATGTGAAATAAAAATAAGGCCGGGTATGAAATAAAAAAAAAAAAAGTGCCAATGTGAAATAAGAATGACGTTGGGTGTATAATAATAATAATAATAATGATGCTGGGTGTGAAATAAAAAATGACTGACGCTGGGTGAAATAAAAATGGCGCCAATGTGCAATAAAAATGATGCTGGTTGTAAAATAAAAATAATAGCAATTGTGGAATAAAAATGGCTCCAATGTCAAATGAAAAATGCTGATATGAAATAAAAATGACCGACGCCGGGTGTATAACAATAATAATAATAATAATAATAATGCCGGGTGTGAAATAAAAACGGCGCACAGGACACACCCCCGGCGTGCGGTGCCTGGGCTCATGTAGCCGCACCTCCCTCCGTTCTGCTCTCTCGCTGCTCCTCTCCTCCTCACCACCTTTCGGTGTCGCTCTGGAGAGAAGACTTACCTTTGAAGCGCTGAGGTTTCCTGTTCAATGTTAGCTCGGCTCCAATTCGAAGAAAACTTTGCATTCTGGACCTTGCGGAAGGGGACGCGAGTTGTCACCGCAAAATGGAATTTTTGCCTTTGATGACAACTTGGCGGGGGAGGCGGGGGAGAAGGTATCAGTGAATATCATAGATGACGAATACGCTGAGCGGGCTGATGATCGCTTTATTTATAGAAAGGGAACGTTTTGTAGGACACGGTCCCTGAGGCTGTGCTCTTGTATGATGGCTCCGGATACATTCAGTTCCTTTCACTGATGAGGAGGGTAAAATCTGACATCTAGGACAGCTTCACTCCTTTAGACTCATCACCCACCAGCACTGTGCTGAGTTCCCGGGTCTGTACACCCGCTGTGCCCATTATGAGGGGTTCCCACCATCCCTGTGCTGAGTTCCCAGGTCTGTACACCCGCTGTGCCCATTATGAGGGGTTCCCACCATCCCTGTGCTGAGTTCCCGGGTCTGTACACCCGCTGTGCCCATTATGAGGGGTTAATTTTGTTTTATTGAAAATCTTACAAACAACAACTTATATACAATAAAACCATAATAAATAAATAAAAACATATTTACAAAATAATTGAATATAATTATACAAACCAGAAAGAACAAGAACAAAATAAACAGTGCAAAAACAAATTGCGCATTACATAATCCCTATGGGAGAGCCAGACTAAGGAACATCACCGTCACCATGCATGTAGCCTTTTATCAAAATTGTATTGGATCTGAAAATCTAAGGGAGTGAAAGAAGAATACAAAGAAAGCCGCACACCCCGAGATCAACAGGCAGCAGCTACAGAGCCCTGATATTCCTCCACGCCTTTATCCAGGCCTCCTGCTGCCACCTGTCTTTCTCAAGACCCCGAATCTTCCCAACCTCACCCAGAATGTTCTGCACCACCACTTCCACAGGGAGGATTTTACCCCGTAAGGATACCTGACACCGTGCACTCCACGTGAAATAACGGACTACTAAACTAACTAAAAAAAGTGTTTCCAAATCATAATCCCGACGAGTCTGGAAAGCCCCATACACCCACTCTGCATAACTCATATGGGGGAGGAAGGGTATACTCAGAGCCCTCCCCACCCTCTTGTACACCTCTATATTAAAAGGGCACTGAAGTAGAAAGTGATCCATGGACTCCACCACTCCTCCACACTCCACTCTCGGGCAGCCCCGATCACTCATGGAAAGAAACTTCAAGTTGCCCTTCACATATAGTTTTCCATGAAAGGCAAGCCAAGCCTGATCCCTAAACTTCATTGGGATTCTCTCCAAATTAATCAACCGCAAACCCACCCCCAAAACCAGGCTTGGGCAATCCCTCAAGGCCAGTGGCTCGCAAAAAACAGAGCTCATGATCCGCTTCTCAAGAAGTTTCCTTGGAAGAGATCTGACTTCTCCTGCCGTTACTTGCCACTGCCGAAGTATTTTCAAACACGGGGCAACATAAGCCGGGAGCTTATCATGCTTGACCCTCAGGCTTTTCACTGGCCCACCATTTTCCCAGTCTCGCAGAAAGGGCCTAAACCAGGACTGGAAAATACCAACCCACCCAGGCGGTCTCTCTGCCAACATGTTACCAAGATTGTACTTCACAAACATCAGAGAGAAAAAGACTACAGGGTTGATCATCCCTAGACCACCCTCCCGCCTAGAAAGGTAAGTCACATTCCTTTTGACAAGGTTTATTCTGTTCCCCCATAACAGCTGGAAGAAACAAGTATAGACCCTGGTATAGAGAGAAGCTGGCAAAACGCAAACAAAACTGACATATAGAAAAATCGGAATCAGGTAAGTCTTGATCAGATCAACCTTTTCCCTCAAGGAAAGCTGCCAACCTTTCCAGCTTGCCACCTTGGCATCGGCATTCTCCAGCCTGTTCACCCAATTTGCATGACCATAGTCACCTGGGCCAAATTCAATGCCTAGAACTCTAATTTTTTGCTGGGGCTCCGGGAAGTCATCCGGGAGAACAAAGCTCTCACCTTCCACGCCCATCCAGAAAGCTTCACACTTGTCCTGGTTGACCTTTGAACCTGATGCCTCTGAATACTGCGTTATCACTGAGACCACCTCCTGCGCCTCCCCAGTCCCAGAGACAAAAACAGAAACATCATCAGCATAGGCCACAACTTTCAAAGGAGGCTCACCAGCGATGCCCAAAGGTACCCCACACAATGGCCCATTCTCCAGCCTTCTGACGAAGGGGTCGATTGCAAATGCATATAACAGAGGACTCAATGGGCACCCCTGACGCACACCTGAGCCAACCAAAAAGGGTTGCCCGACCCAACCATTAACTAGCGGAAAGCTTTCAGCCCCTTTGTACAAAATCTTGAGCCAATCAATGAAACCCCCCCCCAGGCCATATCTGCCAAGAAGGAGCCATAAGTACTCATGATTAACCCTATCAAAGGCCTTAGCCTGATCCAATGTCAGCAAAAATTTACCCCAACCAGCAGCCCTACAACGCTCCAAGGCCTCCCGGACGGCTAACACTGCTGAGAAAGTGCTTCTACCTTGGACCGAACAGTGCTGGTGGTGGGATAATAAACTGCCTGCCACTGGCGATAATCGCCAGAAAAAAATCTTTGCCAGTATCTTTCTATCGACATTAAGAAGGCTAATGGGGCGCCAATTCTCAATCATCGAAGGATCTTTACCCTTTGACAGAAGGATCACTGCAGATTGCCTCATGGAGGGAGGGAGAGAACCCTCCTGCAAACAGCTATTAAAAACCTCCGCAAGGTAGGGAGCCAGGATCGTCTTAAAACATTTATAAAACTCAGCTGTCAACCCATCTGGCCCTGGCGTTTTCTTGATGGCCAGTTTATCAATAGCCTGGACTACCTCATCTGCAGTGATTTCATCTGTCAAATTCATCAAAGGAACATTACTCTCCAGTCCTGGTGTAGAGTCCAAAAAACCCAACATCCTTGTCCGATCAAGGTTCCTTCCTCCCAGGAGATCGGCATAGTATGACCTGACAACCTCCAGGATCCCTGACCTAGACTTCGTCAGGGAGCCCGTACTGTCCTTCAGGCCATGGACCGTCTTAACTGCTACGCTCTGTTTACAGTTCTGGTAAGGGTCAGGCGAATGGTATTTCCCGTAATCCCTCTCCTGAACCAAAGAGGCGTGCCGGTCATATTCATGTCTCCTAAGGAGGAGCTTCACCTCAGAGATCGCCCCAGAATCTCCTCCATTCGAAACAAGGCGGTCAAGTTTCCTCCGCAAACGCTGGTAGGTGATATACTTATCTCGCTGCTTCTTTCTTCCTATGGCCTTGAAAAGCCTAACAGTCCGCTGTTTTACAAGCTCCCACCATTCTGACTTGCTGTTGCAAAAGTCTAGGATCATTACCTGTGCTTGAAAAAAGTCCTCAAAGGATTGTCTTACTCTCTCGTCTTCCAGGAGGGCCGAATTCAATCTCCAGATACCCCTCCCCCTAGGTGGCATGTCTGAGGCATTCAGAGTCACAGATAGAATACAGTGATCAGAAAACTCCACTGCCCGGCACACAGGTGCCGAAAAAGCAGAGTCTCCCTTTAAAAAAAACCTATCTATCCTACTCTGACTACTACCTCTCTGAAAAGTGAACCCCGTGCTGTCTGGGCAGCGCTTAATGTGCGCATCTACCAGACCTGCTTCCCTAACTATCGCATTGAGAAAAAGGGTGTCATAGCCCAGCTTATCTCTGAAACCTCTCCTGTCTTTAGACCTAGTAATGGTGTTGAAATCACCTCCAAAGATAACCTGCTGGGCCGTAAAAAGAAAAGGCTTAATCTTTGTAAAGAGGCATTTCCTGTCCCACTTCGTCTGGGGACCATAGATGTTAATCAGGCGCAAGTCCTGCCCCCCTACAGAGACGTCCAAGACCATGCATCTCCCAATCTCTACCTCAATTACCCGCCGGCACGTTACCATACCAGAAAAAAGGACTGCAACCCCGCTGTAAGGCTCGGCCGCAAGAGACCAAAATGAGGGACCACGTCTCCACTCCTTCTTTGCCAGATGTACAGTGGTGTGAAAAAGTGTTTGCCCCCTTCCTCATTTCCTGTTCCTTTGCATGTTTGTCACACTTAAGTGTTTCGGAACATCAAACCAATTTAAACAATAGTCAAGGACAACACAAGTAAACACAAAATGCAATTTGTAAATGAAGGTGTTTATTATTAAAGGTGAAAAAAAATCCAAACCATCATGGCCCTGTGTGAAAAAGTGATTGCCCCCTAAACCTAATAACTGGTTGGGCCACCCTTAGCAGCAACAACTGCAACCAAGCGTTTGCGATAACGTGCAATGAGGCTTTTACAGCGTCCTGGAGGAACTTTGGCCCACTCATCTTTGCAGAATTGTCCTAATTCAGTTACATTAGAGGGTTTTCGAGCATGAACGGCCTTTTTAAGGTCATACCACAACATCTCAATAGGATTCAGGTCAGGACTTTGGCTAGGCCACTCCAAAGTCTTCATTTTGTTTTTCTTCAGCCATTCGGTGGTGGACTTGCTGGTGTGTTTAGGATCATTGTCCTGCTGCAGAACCCAAGTTCGTTTCAGCTTGAGTACACGAACAGATGGTCGGACATTCTCCTTCAGGATCTCTTGGTAGACAGCAGAATTCATAGTTCCTTTTATCACGGCAAGTCTTCCAGGTCCTGAAGCAGCAAAACAGCCCCAGACCATCACACTACCACCACCATATTTTACTGTTGGTATAATGTTCTTTTTATGAAATGCAGTGTTCCTTCTACGCCAGATATACTTGGACACACACCTTCCAAAGAGTTCCACTTTTGTCTCATCGGTCCACAGAATGTTGTCCCAAAAGTCTTGGGGATCATCAAGATGTGTTGTGGAGAAATTGAGACGAGCTTTGATGTTCTTTTTGCTCAGCAGTGGTTTTCTCCTTGGAACTCTGCCATGCAGGCCATTTTTGCCCAGTCTTTTCCTGATGGTGGAGGCATGAACGCTGACCTTAACTGAGGCAAGTGAGGCCTGCAGTTCCTTGGACGTTGTTGTGGGGTCTTTTGTGACCTCTTGGATGAGTCGTCGCTGCGCTCTTGGGGTAATTTTGGGCGGCCGGACACTCCTGGGAAGGTTCACCACTGTTCCATGTCTTCGCCATTTGTGGATAATGGCTCTCACTGAGGTTCGCTGGATTCCCAAAGCTTTGGAAATGGCTTTATAACCCTTTCCAGACTGATAGATCTCAATTACTTTCTTTCTCAATTGTTCCTGAATTTCTTTGGGTCTCGGCATGATGTGTAGCTTTTAAGGATCTTCTGGTGGACCTTACTGTGTCAAGCAGCTCCTATTTAAGTGATGCCTTGATTGTGAACAGGCTTGGCAATAATCAGGCCTGGGTGTGGCTAGAGAAATTGAACTCAGGTGTGGACAACACAGTTATAGTATGTTTTAACAAGGGGGGCAATCACTTTTTCACACAGGGCCATGATGGTTTGGATTTTTTTTCACCTTTAATAATAAACACCTTCATTTACAAATTGCATTTTGTGTTTACTTGTGTTGTCCTTGACTATTGTTTAAATTGGTTTGATGTTCCGAAACACTTAAGTGTGACAAACATGCAAAGGAACAGGAAATGAGGAAGGGGGCAAACACTTTTTCACACCACTGTATATCAGCCAGACTATTCAGATGGGTCTCTTGTAAAAACAAAATGTCAGCATCAAACTCGCTGAGCAAAAATAAGGCCATATGACGAGCGCTTACTGATCTCAAGCTGGCAACATTAATGGTTGCCACTTTTATCGGAGTGGGAACTGCCATTAGGGTAATTGAGGCAGACGTTTCTTAGCCTGACTACTCCCTCTGCCTGGAGAACCAGCACGCTTTGTTGCGCCCTGGCACTCATCATCCATGGAGGACGCTGAACTGAACGAGTCCCAATCATCATCATCATCATCATCGTCCGACAGGACCTTAAACTTATTTTCCAAAGGCAAAACTACAGGATTTAAGGGAACTGAACCCCTTTTTTTCCTTCTTTTGCCCCTCCTCCTCCTATCCTCCAACCACTCCATATCATCTTTGGATAAACCACAACCAGCCTCCCCACACCTATCCTCCCCTTCAACCCCCTCCCCCCCACTCTCCCTTCCCTTATCTACCACCAGGCCAGCCTCCCCACTATTTTCCCCACTCCTCTGGCCCCCACGATCTGCAATAGGAACCCTGCAGCGTCGGGGGAGGGGGACTGGCACCACACCTGATGCACCAGCCTCAGCACCTCTTGCTGCCTCTGCAATTTTAGAAGACACAGAAGGATAAGACACAGAAGGATTGGACACATTCTTGGCAACTGAAACTTTACATACAGGCTGGGCGGACACAGACACATTGGGTACTGGCACAGACTGGGAGGACACAGACACATTGGGTACTGGCACAGACTGGGGAACCACAGACTGGGGAGACACGGACCCATTGGGTATGGGCACAGACTGGGGAGACACAGACACATTGGGTATTGGCACAGACTGGGGAGACACATTGGGTATGGGCACAGACTCCGATGGAATCACAGGCCCTCCAGCTGATGAGCTCTGTGCATCCTCCATGTCCAGACGGAAGAACTCCCTCATGAGCTCAGGCTTATTGTGCATTGCCTCAGGACACTGACTATAAGGATGTCCCACTGCATTGCACAGATTACATCTTATAATATTACAATCCTTTGCCAAATGTCCTATACCCTGACACAGGGAGCACTTCATCACTGGACAGGAGGATGCAAGATGCCCTTTATCTCCACATTTATTGCAGAGCTTTGGCTGGCCCGGATAGAAGATGGTCAGCCTGTCCCTCCCCAGGAAAGCTGAGGATGGCAGATGCTGGACAACATTATCAATAACCTTTAGTTTCAGCTGCACAGACCATCCCCCTGTCCATATTCCCCGATCGTCCAAAATCTTTCTCAGGGGGCTCAGGACGTCCCCATACCTCCTCAACCATACAGTCAGATCCCCTTGGGGTATGGACTCATTGCGCACAAGTATTGTCACCATCTTAATGAGGGGCTGGCGGGATATAAGTTTGGGGATGAGCCCTTTCCAGTCCGGCAGGCCCCTACACACGTGTTCAAACTTCTCCCAAAATATGTCCAGAGACTCGGGACGGATAAAGGACAAATCATATTCATAGGAACCTGCCGGACTGATCAGGGCGAAGATATCCGCAGGCCTAAACCCCATCTGCAGGATTTTATCCACCACTGTCCTCCTATGTGGGGGGTTTCCATCACCTTCCCATTTCAATTGTACAACATTCCTCCTTTTAAACAGGGAGAAAGATAAAACGTCCCCATGCTCCTTCCCTGCTTGCTCCCCCTTCCCAGAACCTGTGGCAGCAACACCAGCATAAGTTTTTCTTCCAGCTTTTGCAGTCTTGTCCTCAGATACATTCAAACCTGCTGGCAGAGAGTGTGAATCAGCTGGGATAGCAGTCTTCTGATTAGCAGGACCCACCCCCTCCCCCGAACACTCAGCTTCAATCCTGGGAGCCATCACAGTCTTGGCTGCTGCAGACTCCTGGAGAGCTGTAGTACTACTGCTCCCAGCATCTCCTCCACCATTCACAGGAACAGTCGCTGTGCCTGGTCCAGGCAAAGTCACTGTATTGTCCATGGACCTCTCTGCAGACTGAAGCTGACAGTTATTAGCAGATGTATTTGCTTGCAGTACATTGTCTATGGTTCTGGGCTGACTGTCTGCAGTACCACAACCCTCAGCAGGCCCATTGTTATTAAAGATCCCACCATCCTGCACACACACAGTACCTGCACCTGCTCTCTCCACAGGACTTTCTTTCACAGGGCTGGGAACGGTGTCCATCTTCTCCTCACCTTCCTGGGGAGCTGAATCTGGACTGGTCTCCAGTTTGTTGATCAGATGCAGCATGTCAGAACCTTCAACCTCCGGCTCAGATGTTCCATATTGCTGGGGAGGGAAGGGGACAGAGGCCTCCGCCATTGAGGGCTCAGCAGGTGTCTGAGATGTTGAACAGCTGGGCTCATCCTCCGGGCCCACTTTCTCACTCTCTGCTTCCATCTCCTCGCTCTCCATGCAGGAAGAAGCTCCTTTCCTCATTTGATTAAATCGCTCCTCATTTTTATATTTTTCTTTAAAAGCTCCACTATTCTCCTTCAGAGAACTCACCAATTCCTTCTGCTTCCGCAGAGCTTCCTCCAGGTCCTTCAATTCAGGCCTTAGAGCCGGTCTCTTCTTACTGAAGACTTTGGCACAAATCTGCTTCTTCTTTTTAAATTCAGCTTTCAAAGCTCCCAACTTCTCCTCTTCCTTCTCAATCCGCTTCAGCGTTTCCACAATCCTCCGTCTAAAGGAAGACAGAGATTCATCCTTCCTTGGGCCAGGCCCAGAATCTTCCGCAGGTTGAGGCCTATCCAGGGGGCCCCCGCCAGGGTCCTCCCCAGGATCCAGCATCCTTCCTGGGGCAGAGGAGTAACTCTAGCCCCTGGTCTCTGGAAGCACAGGAGCAAAGGAACTAGCAACCTCTCACCTCGCTGTCAAGGAGAGGAATGGCAGTTTCCCACCATCCCTGTGCCGAGTTCCCGGGTCTGTACACCCGCTGTGCCCATTATGAGGGGTTCCCACCATCCCTGTGCTGAGTTCCCGGGTCTGTACACCCGCTGTGCCCATTATGAGGGGTTCCCACCATCCCTGTGCTGAGTTCCCGGGTCTGTACACCCGCTGTGCCCATTATGAGGGGTTCCCACCATCCCTGTGCTGAGTTCCCGGGTCTATACACCCGCTGTGCCCATTATGAGGGGTTCCCGCCATCCCTGTGCCGAGTTCCCGGGTCTGTACACCCGCTGTGCCCATTATGAGGGGTTCCCATCATCCCTGTGCCGAGTTCCCGGGTCTATACACCCGCTGTGCCCATTATGAGGGGTTCCCGCCATCCCTGTGCCGAGTTCCCGGGTCTATACACCCGCTGTGCCCATTATGAGGGGTTCCCGCCATCCCTGTGCCGAGTTCCCGGGTCTGTACACCCGCTGTGCCCATTATGAGGGGTTCCCACCATCCCTGTGCTGAGTTCCCGGGTCTGTACACCCGCTGTGCCCATTATGAGGGGTTCCCACCATCCCTGTGCTGAGTTCCCGGGTCTGTACACCCGCTGTGCCCATTATGAGGGGTTCCCACCATCCCTGTGCTGAGTTCCCGGGTCTGTACACCCGCTGTGCCCATTATGAGGGGTTAATTTTGTTTTATTGAAAATCTTACAAACAACAACTTATATACAATAAAACCATAATAAATAAATAAAAACATATTTACAAAATAATTGAATATCATTATACAGACCAGAAAGAACAAGAACAAAATAAACAGTGCAAAAACAGATTGCGCATTACATAATCCCTATGGGAGAGCCAGACTAAGGAACATCACCGTCACCATGCATGGAGCCTTTTATCAAAATTGTATTTGATCTGAAAATCTAAGGGAGTGAAAGAAGAATACAAAGAAAGCCGCACACCCCGAGATCAACAGGCAGCAGCTACAGAGCCCTGATATTCCTCCACGCCTTTATCCAGGCCTCCTGCTGCCACCTGTCTTTCTCAAGACCCCGAATCTTCCCAACCTCACCCAGAATGTTCTGCATCACCACTTCCACAGGGAGGATTTTACCCCGTAAGGATACCTGACACCGTGCACTCCACGTGAAATAACGGACTACTAAACTAACTAAAAAAAGTGTTTCCAAATCATAATCCCGACGAGTCTGGAAAGCCCCATACACCCACTCTGCATAACTCATATGGGGGAGGAAGGGTATACTCAGAGCCCTCCCCACCCTCTTGTACACCTCTATATTAAAAGGGCACTGAAGTAGAAAGTGATCCATGGACTCCACCACTCCTCCACACTCCACTCTCGGGCAGCCCCGATCACTCATGGAAAGAAACTTCAAGTTGCCCTTCACATATAGTTTTCCATGAAAGGCAAGCCAAGCCTGATCCCTAAACTTCATTGGGATTCTCTCCAAATTAATCAACCGCAAACCCACCCCCAAAACCAGGCTTGGGCAATCCCTCAAGGCCAGTGGCTCGCAAAAAACAGAGCTCATGATCCGCTTCTCAAGAAGTTTCCTTGGAAGAGATCTGACTTCTCCTGCTGTTACTTGCCACTGCCGAAGCATTTTCAAACACGGGGCAACATAAGCCGGGAGCTTATCATGCTTGACCCTCAGGCTCTTCACTGGCCCACCATTTTCCCAGTCTCGCAGAAAGGGCCTAAACCAGGACTGGAAAATACCAACCCACCCAGGCGGTCTCTCTGCCAACATGTTACCAAGATTGTACTTCACAAACATCAGAGAGAAAAAGACTACAGGGTTGATCATCCCTAGACCACCCTCCCGCCTAGAAAGGTAAGTCACATTCCTTTTGACAAGGTTTATTCTGTTCCCCCATAACAGCTGGAAGAAACAAGTATAGACCCTGGTATAGAGAGAAGCTGGCAAAACGCAAACAAAACTGACATATAGAAAAATCGGAATCAGGTAAGTCTTGATCAGATCAACCTTTTCCCTCAAGGAAAGCTGCCAACCTTTCCAGCTTGCCACCTTGGCATCGGCATTCTCCAGCCTGTTCACCCAATTTGCATGACCATAGTCACCTGGGCCAAATTCAATGCCTAGAACTCTAATTTTTTGCTGGGGCTCCGGGAAGTCATCCGGGAGAACAAAGCTCTCACCTTCCACGCCCATCCAGAAAGCTTCACACTTGTCCTGGTTGACCTTTGAACCTGATGCCTCTGAATACTGCGTTATCACTGAGACCACCTCCTGCGCCTCTCCAGTCCCAGAGACAAAAACAGAAACATCATCAGCATAGGCCACAACTTTCAAAGGAGGCTCACCAGCGATGCCCAAAGGTACTCCACACAATGGCCCATTCTCCAGCCTTCTGATGAAGGGGTCAATTGCAAATGCATATAACAGAGGACTCAATGGGCACCCCTGACGCACACCCGAGCCGACCACAAAGGGTTGCCCGACCCAACCATTAACTAGCGGAAAGCTTTCAGCCCCTTTGTACAAAATCTTAAGCCAATCAATGAAACCCCCCTCCAGGCCATATCTGCCAAGAAGCAGCCATAAGTACTCATGATTAACCCGATCAAAGGCCTTAGCCTGATCCAATGTCAGCAAAAATTTACCCCAACCAGCAGCCCTACAACGCTCCAAGGCCTCCCGGACGGCTAACACTGCTGAGAAAGTGCTTCTACCTTGGACCGAACAGTGCTGGTGGTGGGATAACAAACTGCCTGCCACTGGCGAAAATCGCCAGAAAAAAATCTTTGCCAGTATCTTTCTATCGACATTAAGAAGGCTAATGGGGCGCCAATTCTCAATCATCGAAGGATCTTTACCCTTTGACAGAAGGATCACTGCAGATTGCCTCATGGAGGGAGGGAGAGAACCCTCCTGCAAACAGCTATTAAAAACCTCCGCAAGGTAGGGAGCCAGGATCGTCTTAAAACATTTATAAAACTCAGCTGTCAACCCATCTGGCCCTGGCGTTTTCTTGATGGCCAGTTTATCAATAGCCTGGACTACCTCATCTGCAGTGATTTCATCTGTCAAATTCATCAAAGGAACATTACTCTCCAGTCCTGGTGTAGAGTCCAAAAAACCCAACATCCTTGTCCGATCAAGGTTCCTTCCTCCCAGGAGATCTGCATAGTATGACCTGACCACCTCCAGGATCCCTGACCTAGACTTCGTCAGGGAGCCCGTACTGTCCTTCAGGCCATGGACCGTCTTAACTGCTACGCTCTGTTTACAGTTCTGGTAAGGGTCAGGTGAATGGTATTTCCCGTAATCCCTCTCCTGAACCAAAGAGGCGTGCCGGTCATATTCATGTCTCCTAAGGAGGAGCTTCACCTCAGAGATCGCCCCAGAATCTCCTCCATTCGAAACAAGGCGGTCAAGTTTCCTCCGCAAACGCTGGTAGGTGATATACTTATCTTGCTGCTTCTTTCTTCCTATGGCCTTGAAAAGCCTAACAGTCCGCTGTTTTACAAGCTCCCACCATTCTGACTTGCTGTTGCAAAAGTCTAGGATCGTTACCTGTGCTTGAAAAAAATCCTCAAAGGATTGTCTTACTCTCTCGTCTTCCAGGAGGGCCGAATTCAATCTCCAGATACCCCTCCCCCTAGGTGGCATGTCTGAGGCATTCAGAGTCACAGACAGAATACAGTGGTCAGAAAACTCCACTGCCCGACACACAGGGGCCGAAAAAGCAGAGTCTCCCTTTAAAAAAAACCTATCTATCCTACTCTGACTACTACCTCTCTGAAAAGTGAACCCCGTGCTGTCTGGGCAACGCTTAATGTGCGCATCTACCAGACCTGCTTCCCTAACTATCGCATTGAGAAAAAGGGTGTCATAGCCCAGCTTATCTCTGAAACCTCTCCTGTCTTTAGACCTAGTAATGGTGTTGAAATCACCTCCAAAGATAACCTGCTGGGCCGTAAAAAGAAAAGGCTTAATCTTTGTAAGGAGGCATTTCCTGCCCCACTTTGTCTGGGGACCATAGATGTTAATCAGGCGCAAGTCCTGCCCCCTTACAGAGACGTCCAAGACCATGCATCTCCCAATCTCTACCTCAATTACCCGCCGGCACGTTACCATACCAGAAAAAAGGACTGCAACCCCGCTGTAAGGCTCGGCCGCAAGAGACCAAAATGAGGGACCACGTCTCCACTCCTTCTTTGCCAGATGTATATCGGCCAGACTACTCAGATGGGTCTCTTGTAAAAACAAAATGTCAGCATCAAACTCGCTGAGCAAAAATAAGGCCATATGACGAGCACTTACTGATCTCAAACTGGCAACATTAATGGTTGCCACTTTTAACGGAGTGGGAACTGCCATTAGGGTAATTGAGGCAGACGTTTCTTAGCCTGACTACTCCCTCTGCCTGGAGAACCAGCACGCTTTGTTGCGCCCTGGCACTCATCGTCCATGGAGGACGCTGAACTGAACGAGTCCCAATCATCATCATCGTCCGACAGGACCTTAAACTTATTTTTCAAAGGCAAAACTTCAGGATTGAAGGGAACTGAACCCCTTTTTTTCCTTATTTTGCCCCTCCTCCTCCTATCCTCCAACCACTCCATATCATCTTTGGATAAACCACAACCAGCCTCCCCACACCTATCCTCCCCTTCAACCCCCTCCCCCCCACTCTCCCTTCCCTTATCTACCACCAGGCCAGCCTCCCCACTATTTTCCCCACTCCTCTGGCCCCCACGATCTGCAATAGGAACCCTGCAGCGTCGGGGGAGGGGGACTGGCACCACACCTGATGCACCAGCCTCAGCACCTCTTGCTGCCTCTGCAATTTTAGAAGACACAGAAGGATAAGACACAGAAGGATTGGACACATTCTTGGCAACTGAAACTTTACATACAGGCTGGGAGGACACAGGCACATTGGGTACTGGCACAGACTGGGGAGACACAGACCCATTGGGTATGGGCACAGACTGGGGAGACACAGACCCATTGGGTATGGGCACAGACTGGGGAGACACAGACCCATTGGGTATGGGCACAGACTGGAGAGACACATTGGGTATTGGCACAGACTGGGGAGACACATTGGGTATTGGCACAGACTGGGGAGACACATTGGGTATTGGCACAGACTGGGGAGACACATTGGGTATTGGCACAGACTCAGATGGGATCACAGGCCCTCCAGCTGATGAGCTCTGCGCATCCTCCATGTCCGGACGGAAAAACTCCCTCATGAGCTCAGGCTTATTGTGCATTGCCTCAGGACACTGACTATAAGGATGTCCCACTGCATTGCACAGATTACACCTTATAATATTACAATCCTTTGCCAAATGTCCTATACCCTGACACAGGGAGCACTTCATTACTGGACAGGAGGATGCAAGATGCCCTTTATCTCCACATTTATTGCAGAGCTTTGGCTGGCCCGGGTAGAAGATGGTCAGCCTGTCCCTCCCCAGGAAAGCTGAGGATGGCAGATGTTGGACAACATTGTCAATAACCTTTAGTTTCAGCTGCACAGACCATCCCCCTGTCCATATTCCCCGATCGTCCAAAATCTTTCTCAGGGGGCTCAGGACATCCCCATACCTCCTCAACCATACAGTCAGATCCCCTTGTGGTATGGATTCATTGCGCACAAGAATTGTCACCATCTTAATGAGGGGCTGGCGGGAAATAAGTTTGGGGATGAGCCCTTTCCAGTCCGGCAGGCCCCTACACACGTGTTCAAACTTCTCCCAAAATATGTCCAGAGACTCGGGACGGATAAAGGACAAATCATATTCATAGGAACCTGCCGGACTGATCAGGGCGAAGATATCCGCAGGCCTAAACCCCATCTGCAGAATTTTATCCACCACCACCCTCCTATGTGGGGGGTTTCCATCACCTTCCCATTTCAATTGTACAACATTCCTCCTTTTAAACAGGGAGAAAGATAGAAAGTCCCCATGCTCCTTCCCTGCTTGTTCCCCCTTCCCAGATCCTGTGGCAGCAACACCAGCATAAGTTTTTCTTCCAGCATTTGCAGTCTTGTCCTCAGATACATTCAGACCTGCTGGCAGAGAGTGTGAATCAGCTGGGATAGCAGTCTTCTGATTAGCAGGACCCACCCCCTCCCCCGAACACTCAGCTGCAATCCTGGGAGATATCACAGTCTTGGCTGCTGCAGACTCCTGGAGAGCTGTAGTACTACTGCTCCCAGCATCTCCTCCACCATTCACAGGAACAGCCGCTGTGCCTGGTCCAGGCAAAGTCACTGTATTGTCCATGGACCTCTCTGCAGACTGAAGCTGACAGTTATTAGCAGATGTATTTGCTTGCTGTATATTGTCTATGGGTCTGGGCTGACTGTCTGCAGTACCACAACCCTCAGCAGGCCCATTGTTATTAAAGATCCCACCATCCTGCACACACACAGTACCTGCACCTGCTCTCTCCACAGGAATAGGAACGGTGTCCATCTTCTCCTCACCTTCCTGGGGAGCTGAATCTGGACTGGCCTCCAGTTTGCTGATCAGATCCAACATGTTAGAACCTTCATCCTCCTGCTGGGATGTTCCACATTGCTGGGGAGGGAAGGGGACAGAGGCCTCCGCCATTGAGGGTTCAGCAGATGTCTGAGATGTTGAAGAGCTGGGCTCATCCTCCGGGCCCACTTTCTCACTCTCTGCTTCCATCTCCTCGCTCTCCATGCAGGAAGAAGCTCCTTTCCTCAGTTGATTAAATCGCTCCTCGTTTTTATATTTTTCTTTAAAAGCTCCACTATTCTCCTTCAGAGAACTCACCAATTCTTTCTGCTTCCGCAGAGCTTGTTCCAGGTCCTTCAATTCAGGCCTCAGAGCCGGTCTCTTCTTACTGAAGACTTTGGCACAAATCTGCTTCTTCTTTTTAAATTCAGCTTTCAAAGCTCCCAACTTCTCCTCTTCCTTCTCAATCCGCTTCAGCGTTTCCACAATCCTCCGTCTAAAGGAAGACAGAGATTCATCCTTCCTTGGGCCAGGCCCAGAATCTTCCGCAGGTTGAGGCCTATCCAGGGGGCCCCCGCCAGGGTCCTCCCCAGGATCCAGCATCCTTCCTGGGGCAGAGGAGTAACTCTAGCCCCTGGTCTCTGGAAGCACAGGAGCAAAGGAACTAGCAACCTCTCACCTCGCTGTCAAGGAGAGGAATGGCAGTTTCCCACCATCCCTGTGCCGAGTTCCCGGGTCTGTACACCCGCTGTGCCCATTATGAGGGGTTCCCACCATCCCTGTGCTGAGTTCCCGGGTCTGTACACCCGCTGTGCCCATTATGAGGGGTTCCCACCATCCCTGTGCTGAGTTCCCGGGTCTGTACACCCGCTGTGCCCATTATGAGGGGTTCCCACCATCCCTGTGCTGAGTTCCCGGGTCTGTACACCCGCTGTGCCCATTATGAGGGGTTCCCGCCATCCCTGTGCCGAGTTCCCGGGTCTATACACCCGCTGTGCCCATTATGAGGGGTTCCCGCCATCCCTGTGCCGAGTTCCCGGGTCTGTACACCCGCTGTGCCCATTATGAGGGGTTCCCACCATCCCTGTGCTGAGTTCCCGGGTCTGTACACCCGCTGTGCCCATTATGAGGGGTTCCCACCATCCCTGTGCTGAGTTCCCGGGTCTGTACACCCGCTGTGCCCATTATGAGGGGTTCCCACCATCCCTGTGCTGAGTTCCCGGGTCTGTACACCCGCTGTGCCCATTATGAGGGGTTCCCACCATCCCTGTGCTGAGTTCCCGGGTCTGTACACCCGCTGTGCCCATTATGAGGGGTTCCCACCATCCCTGTGCTGAGTTCCCGGGTCTGTACACCCGCTGTGCCCATTATGAGGGGTTCCCACCATCCCTGTGCTGAGTTCCCGGGTCTGTACACCCGCTGTGCCCATTATGAGGGGTTCCCACCATCCCTGTACTGAGTTCCCAGGTCTGTACACCCGCTGTGCCCATTATGAGAGGTTCCCACCATCCCTGTGCTGAGTTCCCGGGTCTGTACACCCGCTGTGCCCATTGTGAGAGGTTCCCACCTTCCCTGTGCTGAGTTCCCAGGTCTGTACACCCGCTGTGCCCATTATGGGGGGTTCCCACCATCCCTGTGCTGAGTTCCCGGGTCTGTACACCCGCTGTGCCCATTATGAGGGGTTCCCATCATCCCTGTGCCGAGTTCCCGGGTCTATACACCCGCTGTGCCCATTATGAGGGGTTCCCACCATCCCTGTGCTGAGTTCCCGGGTCTATACACCCGCTGTGCCCATTATGAGGGGTTCCCGCCATCCCTGTGCCGAGTTCCCGGGTCTGTACACCCGCTGTGCCCATTATGAGGGGTTCCCATCATCCCTGTGCCGAGTTCCCGGGTCTATACACCCGCTGTGCCCATTATGAGGGGTTCCCGCCATCCCTGTGCCGAGTTCCCGGGTCTATACACCCGCTGTGCCCATTATGAGGGGTTCCCGCCATCCCTGTGCCGAGTTCCCGGGTCTGTACACCCGCTGTGCCCATTATGAGGGGTTCCCACCATCCCTGTGCTGAGTTCCCGGGTCTGTACACCCGCTGTGCCCATTATGAGGGGTTCCCACCATCCCTGTGCTGAGTTCCCGGGTCTGTACACCCGCTGTGCCCATTATGAGGGGTTCCCACCATCCCTGTGCTGAGTTCCCGGGTCTGTACACCCGCTGCGCCCATTATGAGGGGTTCCCACCATCCCTGTGCTGAGTTCCCGGGTCTGTACACCCGCTGTGCCCATTATGAGGGGTTCCCACCATCCCTGTGCTGAGTTCTCGGGTCTGTACACCCGCTGTGCCCATTATGAGGGGTTCCCACCATCCCTGTGCTGAGTTCCCGGGTCTGTACACCCGCTGTGCCCATTATGAGGGGTTGCCACCATCCCTGTGCCGAGTTCCCGGGTCTGTACACCCGCTGTGCCCATTATGAGGGGTTTCCACCATCCCTGTGCCGAGTTCCCGGGTCTGTACACCCGCTGTGCCCATTATGAGGGGTTCCCACCATCCCTGTACTGAGTTCCCAGGTCTGTACACCCGCTGTGCCCATTATGAGAGGTTCCCACCATCCCTGTGCCGAGTTCCCGGGTCTGTACACCCGCTGTGCCCATTATGAGGGGTTCCCACCATCCCTGTGCCGAGTTCCCGGGTCTGTACACCCGCTGTGCCCATTATGAGGGGTTTCCACCATCCCTGTGCCGAGTTCCCGGGTCTGTACACCCGCTGTGCCCATTATGAGGGGTTCCCACCATCCCTGTACTGAGTTCCCAGGTCTGTACACCCGCTGTGCCCATTATGAGAGGTTCCCACCATCCCTGTGCCGAGTTCCCGGGTCTGTACACCCGCTGTGCCCATTATGAGGGGTTTCCACCATCCCTGTGCCGAGTTCCCGGGTCTGTACACCCGCTGTGCCCATTATGAGGGGTTCCCACCATCCCTGTGCTGAGTTCCCGGGTCTGTACACCCGCTGTGCCCATTGTGAGAGGTTCCCACCTTCCCTGTGCTGAGTTACCAGGTCTGTACACCCGCTGTGCCCATTATGGGGGGTTCCCACCATCCCTGTGCTGAGTTCCCGGGTCTGTACACCCGCTGTGCCCATTATGAGGGGTTCCCATCATCCCTGTGCCGAGTTCCCGGGTCTATACACCCGCTGTGCCCATTATGAGGGGTTCCCACCATCCCTGTGCTGAGTTCCCGGGTCTGTACACCCGCTGTGCCCATTATGAGGGGTTCCCACCATCCCTGTGCTGAGTTCCCGGGTCTGTACACCCGCTGTGCCTATTATGAGGGGTTCCCACCATCCCTGTGCCGAGTTCCCGGGTCTGTACACCCGCTGTGCCCATTATGAGGGGTTCCCACCATCCCTGTGCTGAGTTCCCGGGTCTGTACACCCGCTGTGCCCATTATGAGGGGTTCCCACCATCCCTGTGCTGAGTTCCCGGGTCTATACACCCGCTGTGCCCATTATGAGGGGTTCCCACCATCCCTGTACTGATTTCCCAGGTCTGTACACCCGCTGTGCCCATTATGAGAGGTTCCCACCATCCCTGTGCTGAGTTCCCGGGTCTGTACGCCCGCTGTGCCCATTGTGAGAGGTTCCCACCTTCCCTGTGCTGAGTTCCCAGGTCTGTACACCCGCTGTGCCCATTATGGGGGGTTCCCACCATCCCTGTGCTGAGTTCCCGGGTCTGTACACCCGCTGTGCCCATTATGAGGGGTTCCCATCATCCCTGTGCCGAGTTCCCGGGTCTATACACCCGCTGTGCCCATTATGAGGGGTTCCCACCATACCTGTGCTGAGTTCCCGGGTCTATACACCCGCTGTGCCCATTATGAGGGGTTCCCGCCATCCCTGTGCCGAGTTCCCGGGTCTGTACACCCGCTGTGCCCATTATGAGGGGTTCCCATCATCCCTGTGCCGAGTTCCCGGGTCTATACACCCGCTGTGCCCATTATGAGGGGTTCCCGCCATCCCTGTGCCGAGTTCCCGGGTCTATACACCCGCTGTGCCCATTATGAGGGGTTCCCGCCATCCCTGTGCCGAGTTCCCGGGTCTGTACACCCGCTGTGCCCATTATGAGGGGTTCCCGCCATCCCTGTGCCGAGTTCCCGGGTCTGTACACCCGCTGTGCCCATTATGAGGGGTTCCCACCATCCCTGTGCTGAGTTCCCGGGTCTGTACACCCGCTGTGCCCATTATGACGGGTTCCCGCCATCCCTGTGCCGAGTTCCCGGGTCTGTACACCCGCTGTGCCCATAATGAGGGGTTCCCATCATCCCTGTGCCGAGTTCCCGGGTCTGTACACCCGCTGTGCCCATTATGAGGGGTTCCCACCATCCCTGTGCCGAGTTCCCGGGTCTATACACCCGCTGTGCCCATTATGAGGGGTTCCCACCATCCCTGTGCCGAGTTCCCGGGTCTGTACACCCGCTGTGCCCATTATGAGGGGTTCCCGCCATCCCTGTGCCGAGTTCCCGGGTCTGTACACCCGCTGTGCCCATTATGAGGGGTTCCCACCATCCCTGTGCCGAGTTCCCAGGTCTGTATGAAAAATTCTAGTTCGGCCCGACTTTCCGATTGGCAATTCTGACTTCCGTCATCTTTTAATGACATCATCATACTGAAGATCCAGTTACAGTTATATTTGCTGATTGGGAAGGAATACATCACGCACTTCCATCTCTCGGCTCTCCAGCATTATGTCCTGAGTTTTGCAATCCTGACTCACAAGCTTGTGACCTCAGCAAAGAACCACGAAAAACAATTGCGCTCTTCATATATTTCACAATGCAGGTGTTCTCCTGACATGGAACCCAGGATCCATTATAGGAGAAGGTTGGGGTGTATAGTGGAGAGAAGGGGGGGGGGGGGGGAGGGGGCACTGCGGGTGAGGACAACGAGATCCAAGGGCCCGGGCCGATCCCTTCTTAGGAACCATCTACACCGATGCGTTTTATCCCCCGGATTACAAGGCGCTATAAAACGCACTAAAATGCCGACATTTAGGTTCTCCATAATAAACCTAGTACCCACCCCCCCCCCCACCCCCACCTGGGCAACGCGGTTTAATTAATTTATTTCATTTGGGGGCCTCTTAGAGGTCAGTTGTGAAGCATATAACACATTTTGACACAATGGGATCTGAACAAGCTTTGGTCAATGGCTGTTAACCCCATCCAATCCAAATCCTACTTTTAAAAACACATCAATGTGCGCCAGAAATGCATGTCAAACGCAGGTTAGCACATACCAACGCACCGGTCTCGGTGCTATATAAACGCCTGTAATAAATAAATACCTGCCGGCCATTTATCCGTGTGACAGCATTGCCCATCTTCCCCAAGTTATGAATTGCTTTCAGTTACAAAGAACGTCTTTGTTATAAACAGGACACGGCCATTACAGTTTGCATCTCATGTTCTCGCACTCGGAACTCCTTCCCACCATGACGGCCTGTGTTTGTTTTGATTCTCATATATCCAGCCGCAGCCAAATATGCCAACTACATGTGGTCATTGGAAGCCCATCTGGGTCAACAACCAGCATCCGTTGGAAGCCCACCTGAGCTGACTACTTGCAATCATTGGCAGCTCACCAAGGCCAACTACCAGCATCCGTTGGAAGCCCACCTGAGCCAACTACCAGCATCCGTTGGAAGCCCACCTGAGCCAACTACCAGCATCCGTTGGAAGCCCACCTGAGCCGACTACTTGCAATCATTGGCAGCTCACCAAGGCCAACTATTTGCATCCATTGGAAGCCCACCTGAGCCAACTACCAGCATCCGTTGGAAGCCCACCTGAGCCAACTACCAGCATCCGTTGGAAGCCCACCTGAGCCAACTACCAGCATCCGTTGGAAGCCCACCTGAGCCAACTACCAGCATCCGTTGGAAGCCCACCTGAGCCAACTACCAGCATCCGTTGGAAGCCCACCTGAGCCAACTACCAGCATCCGTTGGAAGCCCACCTGAGCCAACTACCAGCATCCGTTGGAAGCCCACCTGAGCCAACTACCAGCATTCGTTGGAAGCCCACCTGAGCCAACTACCAGCATCCGTTGGAAGCCCACCTGAGCCAACTACCAGCATCCGTTGGAAGCCCACCTGAGCCAACTACCAGCATTCGTTGGAAGCCCACCTGAGCCGACTACTTACAATCATTGGCAGCTCACCAAGGCCAACTATTTGCATCCATTGGAAGCTCACCTGGGCCAACTACCTGCACTCACTGGAAGCCCACCTAGGCCAGCTACCTTAAATCATTTGAAGCCCAATCATTGTGTCCAAGGTATGGGTAATCAGATTTGGTTACCTGCAAACATTGGAATGCCTGGGCAGACTACCTGCATCCACTGGAAGCCCACCTGGGCCGGCCACCTAAAATCATTCAAAGTCCACCGAGTTCAACTATGTGCAATTATTATATCCAAGGTCTGGGTAAGCAGATTTGGCTACCTACAAACATTGTAAGCCCATTTGGGCAGACTTCCTGAAATCATTGGAAGTCCACCTGGGCCAACTACCTGTATCCACTGGAAGACCACCTGGGCCAGCTACCTGTATCCACTGGAAGACCACCTGGGCCAGCTACCTGAAATCATTGGAAGCCCACCGAGTTCAACTATGTGCAATTATTATATCCAAGGTCTGGGTAAACAGATTTGGCTACCTGCAAACATTGGAAGGCCACCTGAAATCATTCGAAGCCCACAAAGGTTATCCAAGGTCTGAATAAGCAGATTTGGCTACCTACAAACATCGTAAGCCCATCTGGGCAGACTACCTGAAATCACTCGAAGCCCACGAGGTTATCCAAGGTCTGATTAAGCAGATTTGGCTACCTGCAGACATTGGAAGGCCACCTGGACCGGCTACCTGAAATCATTGGAAGCCCACAAAGGTTATCCAAGGTCTGGGTAAGCAGATTTGACTACCTGCAAACAATGGAAGCCCACCTGGGCCGACTGCCATCTTTGGAAGCCCACTAGGGCCAACTACCTGTATTCGTTGGAAGCCCACTTGGGCCAACTACCTTCAAATCACTGGAAGCCCACTTGGGCTGACGATCTGAAATCAATAGAAGCTCCACCTGAGCCAACTACTTGCAATCATTGGAAGCTTACCTGGGCCATCTACCTGCATCCATTAGAAGCTCACCCAGAATGAATATTTGCAATCTTTGGAAGCCCACTTGGGCTGACTACCTGCAATCATTAGGAGATTACCTGGGCTGACTACCTGAAATTTTTATATTTAAACTCAACGTGCCGGTGTATACAGCAGTTTTTATTCCAACATTCACAAATAACTTTTATTTATACATCAATGTGTTTAAAAATCACATAGACTTTACCCATAGGTCATAGTACAGACTGCGTATTCCTTCCTTTCTTCAAATACAATATAGTCCAATTATATACAATCCGGGTTCTTCACGCCTTGCGGCATGTGGACTGCTTCATCAGATATATATATATATATATATATATATATATATATATATATATATGTCGGTTACAAAATCTCTTTATACCAGACATACTGTGTGTCCGTTCATTATTGTGCAATCACAGTCTTGTGCTCCTCTGTTTTAATTTAAAAACACAGAACAATTGTCCTGTCCCCATCCCTCCAATCATACGATAGACCTCTAGTCTAGAGCCCCCTGAATGGTATGTCAGGAGCATGGGTCCTGTGGGAAGCCTAAAAAGGGACACACATAAAAAAAATCAGAGCCAAACTGCCCTATAGGAATCGAGTATCAGACTCGGTTGCCTGCAACCATTGGAAGCCCATTTGAACTGACTGCCTGCAATTAGTGGAAGCCCACCTGGGCCCAGGGGAGTGCAGTTAGGACAGAGAAGCCAAATCACAAGGAGAGGAGGCGAGGGACAGGTAGGTGTGTTGTATACACAGCCAGTATCCTGTGAGATCTCACAGCTCTACCATAGAAACACAATGGGGGTTATTTATTAAGGCCAAATCCACTTTGCCCTACAAGTGCAGTCGCTGTTGATCCGAGGGGGACATGCAAGGAAAATAAATAAAAAAACAGCATTTGAGCTTGCACATGATTGGATGATACAATCAGCAGAGCTTCCCCTCATTTCAGATCTTCCCAGATTTTCCTCTCATTTCAGATCTTCCCCTCAGATCTACAGCCAGTGCACTTTCAGTGCAAAGTGGATTTGCCTTTTTCGTAAATAACCCCCAATGTGGACCAATAGAAGAGCCATGAACGGCCCGTCTGTGTGTGTGTGTGTGTGTGTCTGTGTGTGTGTGTGTTAGGTTAGACACTAATGTTGGACATACACTATACCAAAAAATCTTCTGAACCTATTTCTGAAAAACGAACATTCGGGAGTGAGCGCAAACGATGGTGCCATCATGTAATGACCGATAAATCGTTCAGCGGACATAAATTAAAGTGTTTTTTTTTTTGTTTTTTTTTTTTTTACGTATACCGAGTGCAGACCGTTCAGACGGGAAACACATTAACCTTTCAATTTATCAATTGTTCAGCAGAAAATTTGCAAAAAATGTTTTTTTTTTCAGCTACAAAACGTCCCAACGATTGATCTTGTGCTCATTAACTGGCCGAAAAACGAATGAACTGTCTGAGTTTCGGCCGATTTTTCGCACAGTGTATGGCCGACATTAGCCAACTTTGTCCTCTTATCTGTGTCAGCAATACCATATGTTATTTGTTGGTCTCAAATGGATGTGTCCCTTTGCAACCTAAGTTTGTAAAGTTGGGGTGACTTTCACCAAACATTCACTGGTGGAGAATTATTCCGTTAACCTGCCCCTGGAAGAGACGCCTGCAGTGAATGTCAGGTTTACTGACATACAGTATATTTATAAGCAGAAAACCAGACATTCACTGCAGGTGACTCTTCCAGGCGCATGTTAAAGGAATGATTCTCCACCAGTGAATGTTTGGTGAAAGTCACCTTGACTGTGTTTTATGTGTCTCCACTTGGCAAGTTTCTTCCCCTTCCCCCCCCCCCCCCCTTTGCCGTGATATGAAGCCGAGTCTTATGGTGGGTCATACACAAATAAATACGATCATTTCACTGAGTGATTCAATTTGACAAAAAACTGATCAATGTGGTGAAATCTATTCAATCACCTTTGGCAAGGATCAATCTATTTTGACAAGTAACATTTTATATATATATATATATATATATATATATATATATATATATATATATAAAATGAAACACTTTCCTATTCCTAAAAATAGACAAAATTATTCAAATTTCTTTAGTAAAAGAAAAAAGGCTTTATACCTTTTTTATGGTGCTTTAAAATGATGTGAAAATGCAATTAAAAAAAAAAAATAAAATGTTTTATATATATATATATATATATATATATATATATATATATATATATATATATATATATTTCAAACAATAATCATCTGCGATCAGGGGCGGACTGACCATTGGGGCTCTTGGACACTACCCGAGGGCCCCATGCCACTAAGGGGCCCCATCAGGGTTGCCAACCTCAATAAAACCAGGGACAGTATTTAAAAATCTGTGTTTTTAAAAAAATCCCAAGATTAAAGCTGCCCCACATCTCCATTACCTTTTCAGTGTGTGTATGTGTATACTGTGTGTGTATATTGTGTGTCTGTGTGTGTATACTGTATGTGTGTGTGTGTGTGTGTGTACTGTGTGGCCCCATAATCTCCTATTGCTCGGGAACCCCATAAGCTCCTATTGCCCGGAGGCCCCATGAGTTGTCAGTCCACCCCTGTCTGCGATGTATTCATATCTGATCGATTGTTTGGTTCTCCACCACAAATAATTAGATATACTAACAATCGATCAGATATGAATACATCGCAGATGATTATTGTTTGAAATATATATATATTTATCTCATTATCTTTTTTTTTTTTTATTGCATTTTCACATCATTTTAAAGCACAATAAAAGGTATAAAGCTTTTTTTTTCTTTTATTAAAGAAATTTGAATAATTTTGTCTATTTTTAGACAATGTACACAATTGTCTCCAGTAATAGGAAACTGTTACTTCCCCCCCCCCCCCCCTTTGTTTTTAGTCCCTTTATATGAACTACTTGATCTCCAGGCCAGTTCTGACATCTTTCTTACATGGAAAAATCAGTATTTCTTTTTTTTTTTTGCCTACCAAATTACTTAGAACCCCCAATATTATATATATATAAAATGTTTGGGGTTCTAAGTAAATTGGTAGCCCAAAAAAAATAGATAAAAAAAATAAAATAAATATTATATATATTATATTATATTATATTATAAATTTTTATTTTTTAAGCAGAGGCCCTAGAGAATAAAATGGCCAGTGTTGCCATTTTTTTAATGTCATGCGGTATTTGCAAGCCTCAAACAGAAAAGGGGGTAGATTTGCAAAGCTTGTATCTAACCCACTACCAATATTTCATTTTACTGCATACATATTATGTCTTTGTACCTAATATCATGCAGTTTTGATCACATTTATTTAAAAAAAAAAAAAAAAAATACACTTTAATGAATTTTAGTGAACACAATATAAAACCCAAAGATGTTACACCGAGTGAACAGATGCCAAACACGTCACGCTTTAAAACTGCGCACGTCCTGTGGAATGGAGACAAACGATGGCATTTTAAATTATCCATAGGCAATGCTTTAAAAGCCTTTACAGGTTACCAGTTTGGAGTTGCACAGGAGGACTGGTGCTAGAATGATTGCTCTCACTCTGACGTTTGCGGTGATATCTCACATGTGTGGTGCGATCGCCGCTTACATATGCATGGGGGTGGCGCTTCCCCCCCCCCCCCCGACATTAGGTGCAGGAGCTCCTCCCTTCTGAGTCTCCCTTCCTCTCTGCCCCCTATCCACCTCTGAGGAAGGTCCCTTGGTTCCACCCCCTACCCACCTCCCAGGACCGCCCCTTTAGAGGATACAGAACTACAGAACCAAGTTCTGCTACTACATGTAAGTCATTTGTAGGGAATTTGTGAATGACAACAAGAACAACTGTAAAATAGATCCCCTGCACTGAGCAAAAATAGTCCCCCCCCCAGCAACAGTAGACCCCCCAGCAACAATAGTTTACCTACACAACAATAGACCCTTCCACCCAGCAACAATGGACCCCCCCCCCTCAACAGTAGATCCTTCCAAGCAACAAATCCCCCCCCCCCCAGCAACATAAGATCCCCCCACCAACAATAGACTCGCCCAGCAACTGCAGAATCCCACACAAAAATAGATCCACCTGCAGCATCAATAGACCCCTCCCCCAACAGTAGATCCTTACTAGCAACAATAGACCCCAACACAAAAATAGATGTCCTCAAGGGAAAACAGATCCCCCCCCCCCCCCCATCACTCCTTGCCATTACATATATTCAGTGCTGGAGGTACCAAAGTGCGATTCCCCCCACTTTCCCGCTGAAAAAAAAAGGGGGACAGAGGACTTAAAAAATAAAATGTAATAAAATTTCCGGCAAGCAGCCCCAAAGGAGCTCCTTGCAGGACTTTTTTCCCGTCCTACCAGCGCCCTGCCCCGGTGTGAGAGAGGACTCGGACTTTCACATTGGGGTGTCTTGAGAAGCGCTGTGTGAAAGGGGTCTTGCATATCCCTTGAGAGACCGATTTGTACACATCTTAGTCAGAAGTGCCGATTCGCAAGTGAACTTTTCTTATTGGATGAAGTTCAAAATCACTTTTGCTGCAAACTGTCAATGCATTGTGGCAGCATTAATATGAATGGCACCCAACACACCGAGACAGAAAAGCACAATGCACATGCTTTATGGCACCACCCACCGCACAGGTATGAACCATGCGTTTGGGTGCAAGCCAGGCCATAAAAAAATAATATACTGCCTTAATGTGTGTGTGTTTTTGCAATGCACTGTGTGCATGGGGCCTAAAAAAAAAACCAATAATACATCAAGTAAATGGTACTGATTGGATAGGCTGTGTTCTCATGAATATGAAGGGTCTCGGTGATGTCACTGGTCTCTAGTGATTGGATAGGCTGTGTTCTCATGAATATGAAGGGTCTCGGTGATGTCACTGGTCTCTAGTGATTGGATAGGCTGTGTTCTCATGAATATGAAGGGTCTCGGTGATGTCACTGGTCTCTAGTGATTGGATAGGCTGTGTTCTCATGAATATGAAGGGTCTCGGTGATGTCACTGGTCTCTAGTGATTGGATAGGCTGTGTTCTCATGAATATGAAGGGTCTCGGTGATGTCACTGGTCTCTAGTGATTGGATAGGCTGTGTTCTCATCAATATGAAGGGTCTCGGTGATGTCACTGGTCTCTAGTGATTGGATAGGCTGTGTTCTCATGAATATGAAGGGTCTCGTGATGTCACTGGTCTCTAGTGATTGGATAGGCTGTGTTCTCATGAATATGAAGGGTCTCGGTGATGTCACTGGTCTCTTGTGATTGGATAGGCTACATTCTCATGAATATGAAGGGTCTCGGTGATGTCACTGGTCTCCAGTGATTGGATAGGCTGTGTTCTCATGAATATGAAGGGTCTCGTGATGTCACTGGTCTCTAGTGATTGGATAGGCTGTGTTCTCATGAATATGAAGGGTCTCGGTGATGTCACTGGTCTCTAGTGATTGGATAGGCTGCGTTCTCATGAATATGAAGGGTCTCGGTGATGTCACTGGTCTCTAGTGATTGGATAGGCTGTGTTCTCATGAATATGAAGGGTCTCGGTGATGTCACTGGTCTCTAGTGATTGGATAGGCTGCGTTCTCATGGATATGAAGGGTCTCGGTGATGTCACTGGTCTCTAGTGATTGGATAGGCTGTGTTCTCATGGATATGAAGGGTCTCGGTGATGTCACTGGTCTCTAGTGATTGGATAGGCTGTGTTCTCATGAATATGAAGGGTCTTGTGATGTCACTGGTCTCTAGTGATTGGATAGGCTGTGTTCTCATGAATATGAAGGCTCTCGGTGATGTCACTGGTCTCCAGTGATTGGATAGGCTGTGTTCTCCTGAATATGAAGGGTCTCGGTGATGTCACTGGTCTCTAGTGATTGGATAGGCTGTGTTCTCATGGATATGAAGGGTCTCGGTGATGTCACTGGTCTCTAGTGATTGGATAGGCTGTGTTCTCATGAATATGAAGGGTCTCGTGATGTCACTGGTCTCTAGTGATTGGATAGGCTGTGTTCTCATGAATATGAAGGCTCTCGGTGATGTCACTGGTCTCCAGTGATTGGATAGGCTGTGTTCTCATGAATATGAAGGCTCTCTGTGATGTCACTGGTCTCTAGTGATTGGATAGGCTGTGTTCTCATGAATATGAAGGGTCTCGGTGATGTCACTGGTCTCCAGTGATTGGATAGGCTGTGTTCTCATGAATATGAAGGGTCACAGTGATGTCACTGGTCTCTAGTGATTGGACAGGCTGTGTTCTCATGAATATGAAGGGTCTCGGTGATGTCACTGGTCTCTAGTGATTGGATAGGCTGTGTTCTCATGAATATGAAGGGTCTCGGTGATGTCACTGGTCTCTAGTGATTGGATAGGCTGTGTTCTCCTGAATATGAAGGGTCTCAGTGATGTCACTGGTCTCTAGTGATTGGATAGGCTGTGTTCTCATGAATATGAAGGGTCTCGGTGATGTCACTGGTCTCTAGTGATTGGATAGGCTGTGTTCTCATGAATATGAAGGGTCTCGGTGATGTCACTGGTCTCTAGTGATGGATAGGCTGTGTTCTCATGAATATGAAGGGTCTCGGTGATGTCACTGGTCTCTAGTGATGGATAGGCTGTGTTCTCATGAATATGAAGGGTCTCGGTGATGTCACTGGTCTCTTGTGATTGGATAGGCTGTGTTCTCATGAATATGAAGGGTCTCGTGATGTCACTGGTCTCTAGTGATTGGATAGGCTGTGTTCTCATGAATATGAAGGGTCTCGTGATGTCACTGGTCTCTAGTGATTGGATAGGCTGTGTTCTCATGAATATGAAGGCTCTCGGTGATGTCACTGGTCTCCAGTGATTGGATAGGCTGTGTTCTCCTGAATATGAAGGGTCTCAGTGATGTCACTGGTCTCTAGTGATGGATAGGCTGTGTTCTCATGAATATGAAGGGTCTCGGTGATGTCACTGGTCTCCAGTGATTGGATAGGCTGTGTTCTCCTGAATATGAAGGGTCTCGGTGATGTCACTGCTCTCTAGTGATTGGATAGGCTGTGTTCTCATGAATATGAAGGGTCTCAGTGATGTCACTGGTCTCTAGTGATTGGATAGGTTGTGTTCTCATGAATAGGAAGGGTCTCGGTGATGTCACTGGTCTCTAGTGATGGATAGGCTGTGTTCTCATGAATATGAAGGGTCTCGGTGATGTTGTGGGAAGGAAACTGAATGGAGGCCGATAGTACATCTGAACTGTGTAGGTTTCGAGGGGCCCATTGCCTCCTGATTCGAGCAGTGCTGCCTTCTCTGTCCAGGGCTCAGCCTGTGGTTTTATTCACCCCCTATGAGTTGTGCCCCGGTGTTGCTCTGAGTATCGCTAAGGGTTTGGGACCTCACTGTGAGAAAATAAACTTTGGTCATAACACCACTTGTTTTTTCTGTACCAGGACTCTTGGACCAGGTCTCTTAGCTGAGATCAAGGCAATTTTTGTTACCCGGTTGTAAGGCCTAAAACACTGCACATGCCCTGGCACCTTTATTAACTTTTATTTTTCTTTTGCGTTTGCGTCACTTGCACTTATGTGTTTTTTTCTCACTTGGATTGTAGGGTGTACCCCGAATCCTAGGGGGAACGTGTGTGGCCTTTAGGTTCCTTCCTGCCCTGCCTTGCGGGAGGTCTCTCTTCGGGAGAGCCCCTCATCTAGTACCTGTTAGCCAGCTTTGGCCGATCATTGAGAAAGGGTTCCGCCGGCCCTTTTGACTAGATGGACCTGGGTGTGCTTTTCCCCCCTCGTCAAGAGTCTTGCACCCCAGGGAGTCAAGGAAGGGTCCTCTCTCTCCAGGGGGGGACCTTCGGACAGTCCCTAGGGACACTTTTTTTTAATTTGCTCACACGCACTTTTTGGTTCGCTTTTGATTATTTTGTTTTTGCGGGGTCAGGACAAAAAAATATCAAAATGGACTCCATGTTCTAAGTTTAGAAGAGACATGCAAGCGTTGCACTCGCAGGACTTTAATTCCTCCCTTAGTGTTTTAATCTTTGACTTTTTTTTTTTATTTTGACTTATTTGAATAGACAAATTTTAGTATTGTGTTGTTTTCCTGCTAATGGCACCGAACAGTATGCAAATTCATTGTTGTTCTCTACACACTTCTCTTTTTCCACAAAGACACATTAACACGGGTATTCTCAGGAAGAGCAGGAGGAAGTAGATCTGTTTTTTAATGAAAGCTCAAAAGTACAATAGAGTCCTAAACACATTTGAGGGCTCCTTGTTCTGAAATGTTACTATTCAAACAGGAGCAGCGGCGCGCCATTGTTGTTTGTACGCTCTGAAGGATACGGATTTATTAGCCTAATTAGAAAAATATTAGCTGTATTCTACATGGACTCAGCTGTTTTATTTTCTATTTCGGTGATGTCACTGGTCTCTAGTGATTGGATAGGCTGTGTTCTCATGAATATGAAGGGTCTCGGTGATGTCACTGGTCTCTAGGGATGGGATAGGCTGTGTTCTCATGAATATGAAGGGTCTCGGTGATGTCACTGGTCTCTAGTGATTGGATAGGCTGTGTTCTCATGAATATGAAGGGTCTCGGTGATGTCACTGGTCTCTAGTGATTGGATAGGCTATATTCTCATGAATATGAAGGGTCTCTGTGATGTCACTGGTCTCTAGTGATTGGATAGGCTGTGTTCTCATGAATATGAAGGGTCTCGGTGATGTCACTGGTCTCTAGTGATTGGATAGGCTATATTCTCATGAATATGAAGGGTCTCTGTGATGTCACTGGTCTCTAGTGATTGGATAGGCTGTGTTCTCATGAATATGAAGGGTCTCTGTGATGTCACTGGTCTCTAGTGATTGGATAGGCTGTGTTCTCATGAATATGAAGGGTCTCGGTGATGTCACTGGTCTCTAGGGATGGGATAGGCTATGTTCTCATGAATATGAAGGGTCTCGGTGATGTCACTGGTCTCTAGTGATTGGATAGGCTGTGTTCTCATGAATATGAAGGGTCTCGGGGATGTCACTGGTCTCTAGTGATTGGATAGGCTATATTCTCATGAATATGAAGGGTCTCTGTGATGTCACTGGTCTCTAGTGATTGGATAGGCTGTGTTCTCATGAATATGAAGGGTCTCTGTGATGTCACTGGTCTCTAGTGATTGGATAGGCTGTGTTCTCATGAATATGAAGGGTCTCTGTGAGGTCACTGGTCTCTAGTGATTGGATAGGCTGTGTTCTCATAAATATGAAGGGTCTCGGTGATGTCTCTGGTCTCTAGTGATTGGATAGGCTGTGTTCTCATGAATTTGAAGGGTCTCTGTGATGTCACTGGTCTCTAGTGATTGGATAGGCTGTGTTCTCATGAATATGAAGGGTCTCGGTGATGTCACTGGTCTCTAGTGATTGGATAGGCTATATTCTCATGAATATGAAGGGTCTCTGTGATGTCACTGGTCTCTAGTGATTGGATAGGCTGTGTTCTCATGAATTTGAAGGGTCTCTGTGATGTCACTGGTCTCTAGTGATTGGATAGGCTGTGTTCTCATGAATATGAAGGGTCTCTGTGAGGTCACTGGTCTCTAGTGATTGGATAGGCTGTGTTCTCATGAATATGAAGAGTCTCGGTGATGTCACTGGTCTCTAGTGATTGGATAGGCTGTGTTCTCATGTATATGAAGGGTCTCGGTGATGTCACTGGTCTCTAGTGATTGGATAGGCTGTGTTCTCATGAATATGAAGGGTCTCGGTGATGTCACTGGTCTCTAGTGATTGGATAGGCTGTGTTCTCATGAATATGAAGGGTCTCTGTGATGTCACTGGTCTCTAGTGATTGGATAGGCTGTGTTCTCATGAATATGAAGGGTCTCTGTGAGGTCACTGGTCTCTAGTGATTGGATAGGCTGTGTTCTCATAAATATGAAGGGTCTCGGTGATGTCTCTGGTCTCTAGTGATTGGATAGGCTGTGTTCTCATGAATATGAAGGGTCTCGGTGATGTCACTGGTCTCTAGTGATTGGATAGGCTGTGTTCTCATGAATATGAAGGGTCTCTGTGAGGTCACTGGTCTCTAGTGATTGGATAGGCTGTGTTCTCATGAATATGAAGGGTCTCGGTGATGTCTCTGGTCTCTAGTGATTGGATAGGCTGTGTTCTCATGAATATGAAGGGTCTCGGTGATGTCACTGGTCTCTAGTGATTGGATAGGCTGTGTTCTCATGTATATGAAGGGTCTCGGTGATGTCACTGGTCTCTAGTGATTGGATAGACTGTGCTTCCTGAAAATAGAGCCTCTAGGTGGTGTCATTTTTATCTATGCTTTATCGTTTAAAAAAAAAAAAATGTTTTAATGCTTTAATATTTTTTGCATTATGATTGAACCTTTGCACAAAATATATTTTCTTAATGTTCAGCTTGGTTATTTGTTGCTCCCGTGACAATGAATTGTAAGCAGGGACAGCAAGGTGGAAGAGAAACTTCTTCTAAACACCAGCTTTGCAAAACCCTGACTTCCTCCTCCTCTGAACACTTCCTGGTGTGTGGTTGTGTTCAGCTAGTTAGGCCTCTACAAGCATTTTAACCGTTTTTAGGCCAGGACAACACGTCTACAGCAAGTCCTGCACCAACAGTTAAAGCGGAACCTTCAGTCCATTTTTTTTTTCAACTTTCCATCTATTAAAGCTTCTTCCCTTGTTGTTTTTTTAACTTTGGATAGTATTTTTTTTCTGCCAGTAAATCCCTTCTACAGCCCACTTCCTGTTTCATGTCTGGTCAGTAGCCTTGGCTTGTGACATCATGCACAGCGCTCTCGCTCTCTCTCTCGCTCTCTCTCTCGCGCTCTCTCTCTCTCGCTCTCTCTCTCGCTCTCTCTCTCGCTCTCTCTCTCGCTCTCTCTCTCGCTCTCTCTCTCGCTCTCTCTCTCGCTCTCTCTCTCGCTCTCTCTCTCGCTCTCTCTCTCGCTCTCTCTCTCGCTCTCTCTCTCGCTCTCTCTCTCGCTCTCTCTCTCGCTCTCTCTCTCTCTTGCTCTCGCGCGCTCGCTCTCTCTCTTGAGCTCTCTCGCTCTCTCTCTCCCCCCCCCACAGGGAGGGGGGTTGAGTCTTAAGAGGGCCAATGAGAGCTGAGGGGCTACAGAGCTGGATGCGTGCCTCTGTGTGTCTGTGTAAATCCAGGAAGTGAACAGGCAGCAGCTTCAGCTGCCCACAGTTAAAATGGCTGCAGCCGGACTCGGTGGAGGGAGATTTCTGCAGCACATTTGGCGAGTACAGAATCCCAGTATGTATAAAATAATATGCAAAGTGGTCGGAGGGAAGCTTTAGAATGGCAAAGATGTTTTTTTTTTTTTTTTTTTTTATTAAATTTAATTATGTCAGCAGACTGCAGTTCCTCTTTTAAATGAATTTTAGCGCACACAGGGACAGTATAATGCCCAATTTTTGGTAAAAATTAAAAATGAAAGTACAACTAAAGGCAAAACATTTTTAGATTGTAAGCTCTAACGAGCAGGGCCCTCTGATTCCTCCTTTACCAAACTGTAACTGTACTGCACTGCCCTCATATTGTAAAGCGCTGAGCAAACTGTTGGCGCTATATAAAACCTGTATAATAATAATAATTTGGGATAGAGTGGTGAGAAATTAGAGTCGGCCTACGTTCTGCCTATAGTACTAGAAGCCTGATTGAGAACAAATAAAATCAGGTGGACTCCTTTTAATAGTGTAGCCTAATTTTCCCTCAGGCATTGTGGGCCTGTGCCTATGGGCAGCAGAGAGGAAGAGGTGGCTGCGGCTACAATGGGATCTTGGGGGGGGGGGGGGTGGTCTTAACTTTTTCCAAAATGATATGCTGGTTGAGCGAAGCGCACACTGTATTTAACTATACATATTTGGCAAGGCTTGGTGCAGCATGTGACGGTGCCAGTTGTGCAACGCGCCATTTTTAGCTTCAAGCTGCTCACTGCCCATGTCTCCAGCCATCTGTATTGCTCAGACAGGGTGAACTTTAATTACCTCGATAACGGTTTGATTTGTTCGTACTGTCTGTGTGTTTTTTTTTTTTTTTTTTTTTTTTTTTTTTTTTTACGTTTTATCATTATTCAAAGCCAACACAGCCTCCAAGCTATCCTTGAAGGGTCGGCGTGGTCAGTAAGGGGGTCGCCTGCCAGAGCTGGTAGATGGCTCATCATCTATTTCTAGATTTTTCTGTGAGGATTCTTAGTCCCCCAGGTCAGGGTATACCTGGTAAGTAATATTTGTTTGAGGTGCCTAATCGTAATAGAAACTGTACCAAATGTTAGGGGTTGGCATCTCCTGAAGAAGCGACTGATGGTCACGAAACGAGTTGAGAGAAAGAACTGCCACCTGTTTTGGGCATACATTTTTGGATTATTGGCTTCTCCTCGATAACAAAGGATTGGAGATTCCTAGATTTTTTGGTTATACTTTATGAATGTTATGAAGTATGCTCAGGCTCTGTAACTATTTTTAATATTTGTACTTGTATATGTACCTTTCTTTCTTTATGTATTAAATAAAATAATTTTTATAATGGTATGGAGATAGTCCTCCTCTACATTGGTGTGGTACGCTTTGATACAGGGAGTTTCCTGTACACATGCCTTCCCCTTTCTCTTTTATACCTGGTAAGTAGTTTAGGGTAGGGCAGAAGTGGCCCATTGCAATCCCCCTTTTGGCCAACAGATGTCCTTGTAGCCAGGGGTCAGGATAGACTCAGGTGTTGTTAGAGTTAAGTACCAGTCCTGCCCCCCGTAAGGTGAGGGGTATCCTGGGTAAGGGTATATTGGAAAGGCAGAGAGCTTCCTGAATTAGTTGCCCCAAGGAGAGTGGTTGCTGGTTGTCTCTGTGAGTGGGCCAGAGCAATATGTAGGCAGTTAGGCCCCATTCGTTTAGCTTCCCTTTAGGAAGTGGAAGGACTTTATGAATCTTATGGGACTACTCGCATCCCCTGCCTTGGAATGCTGGACTCTGGGACACCTGAGTAGTGCGCCTCCTGTCCTTCCCCCGTCATGCCACGTCTCTCTTTTATGCTGGACTGTTTGTAACTTAGGATGTGTGACGCCACCTCAACGAAGGGCTGAAGTATGGCAAAATGTTTGCTTTGATTCCATAAACCTATAAAAAGGGATTCCTGGTGTGGACGACTTATTCTTCTTCTAACTGCTTTTACGGGAGATTTTACCGGGGGAACAAAACGTGTGCTTTCGGGGTCAAAAAGAAAATCTTGTGCCCCAAGGGTCAAAAAAGCGTCCGTTGTTGTAAGGCCTGAAGATGTGAAGAAGACTGCCAACAGGTACCAGTTAGTCCGGGCCCGGTGACCACACGCATCCATACACATGCAAGGGAGAGGAGGATAGTTTGCCCATGTGCCCATTGGTATACTGTTAGGGCAATGTCACCCTCACAGGTCCTGGCAGGTAAAAAAAAAGAGCTCATATGCTCCCTAGGACACAACACAGGGCATCGCAAGCAGGATTCCAGGAGACAATTTGTTAGGAGTAAAGAAGATGGGGGCAGAACTTGAAAGCAAAAGGAGGAGAGAGAAGCGCCCAAGCCATGTGAACACAATGCAGCAACATGGCGGCCAAGCGGAGTAACTCCGGTTCCTTGCCAAGTTCTGTGTTGGATAAAGGGCTCTGGTTTCCAGAAGTGTCCTTGTGGGCCCGCTGCCCTGACTGTGCTAATCAGGCAGACAATGGATAGGAAGGGCCCCTAAGTGTTACCACTTGAGGGCCCGAAAAGGACACTTACAATTCTAGGAGCAGTCAGAAGATCCAACATCAGTACCCTACCCCAACCCTGCCACTCATGGGTGGGCTGCCCGATGTCTTCAAGAACCAGCAGGGTCAAGGTTTATTCTTTGTCCATTATTGGGGTGTGTGTGTGTGTGTGTGTGTATATATATATATATATATATATATATATGTGTGTGTATTTGTGTATATATATATATATATATATATGTGTATGTGTGTGTATATATATATATATGTATGTGTATGTGTGTGTGTGTGTGTGTGTATATATATATATATATATATATATATATATATATATATATATAATGTGTGTGTGTGTGTGTGTATATATAATGTGTATGTGTATATGTGTGTGTGTGTATATATATATATATATATATATATATATATATATATATATATATATATATATATATATATATATATAATATATTGTAGACATGTCACTGGAGAAGTGATCGAGGGGGTGTACATCTCACCTAGGTTGCTACACAGTGTGAGATGGTAAATCCAGGATGGATCAGTTTCTCAGCAGCGATATGCTGCTGAGTTGTTATTTAATCTTGCCGGGCCTGGGTTTATATGGAATGGCAGGTAGGTTTGGTAGAGGGACCTGTCATTCCACACCCCCCGATCCAGTTCTGGGTTTGGGATCAGGTGAGCTTTGATCCTAATTAGCCTGGGAGGCTAAAGGCTCTGCAGGGTCTGCAGGTGATTGCTCTCAGCCAGGGAATGAACAGTCTGTGTGTTGAAGGAAGCTGCAAGCACAGACACTGCTGGAGCTAAAACTCACCCTGCGATATCCAGGCGAAAGACGCTGTGTTCATAAGTGTCAGATAGGTGAGAAGAACCTGTTAGTAAGCGCCCAGCCGGGCTAGGTCTTTTATTTTTGTTGTACTTAAAAAGCACGGTGTTGCTGTATATTTTTGTTTGCTGGACTGTTTGTACCACGAATAAACGCCAAGATCTGCTTTATAAATTCCAAGTCTGCTGTGAACTGTGTCCAAACTCACCCTACCCCGGGAAGATCCCTTACAGTGTATATATATATATGTATATATATATATATATATATATGTATATGTGTGTGTGTATATATATATAATATATATATAATATTTATTTCTTCAGATTTTTGCATTGCAGCGTGTGTAGTTGTGTTTTCTTTTGGATGTAACTTGAATTGATTTATGAGACACAAAACGTATTATTTCATCCAACATGATTGTACATTTATGTACTCAATTTTTTTGGCCACAATCTGCATGCCGTGGATGATGTCTCTGTAAAAGCAATCACGGAAATGGATCCGTTTTTCTTTTATAATTTGTTTTTGTTTTACTTTTTTAAGTCAAAGAATTGCAAAAAAAAAAAAATTTTTAATTCAATTTTCAGATTTCTCCAGGAACAAAGAATGATCTATAATTTCATCCGGTTGGGTTGTGTAAGGAGAGCTGCTTCCTGATTGGTGGATCTGGCGTTGAGCACCTTGCTTGCTCTTTGCAGCACAGAGACGGACAGGACGCACTGACAGTTATCTGATAAGAAGTATTTGGTTATTGGAGTTTACATGAGGCTGCTGGTGTAATGGGGAGATATGGTGGCCTTCTATGCAAAGATAAGATCCTGGGAGAGCCCACGCGGTATGTCAGAGCGTCACGGGGAAATCCACGGCCGGTCAGCGAAGTGTGAATGGGAAATATTTGAGGGCATGCAAAACGCGATGCACCATCTGCTGGCCGGTCCTGCTGTGATGTTTTGTGTAATTCCTTGGCCCTTTTAGATTTTTCACTCATTGTCCTAATATGATAAACAGTCCATATCTGGACCCCCAAGTATCAGGGCGTCATTGTTCTGGGACCCAAGTGTCAGGGCGTCATTGTTCTGGGACCCCCAAGTGTCAGGGCGTCATTGTTCTGGGACCCCCAAGTGTCAGGGCGTCATTGTTCTGGGACCCCCAAGTGTCAGGGCGTCATTGTTCTGGGACCCAAGTGTCAGGGCGTCATTGTTCTGGGACCCCCAAGTGTCAGGGCGTCATTGTTCTGGGACCCCCAAGTGTCAGGGCGTCATTGTTCTGGGACCCCCAAGTGTCAGGGCGTCATTGTTCTGGGACCCCCAAGTGTCAGGGCGTCATTGTTCTGGGACCCCCAAGTGTCAGGGCGTCATTGTTCTGGGACCCAAGTGTCAGGGCGTCATTGTTCTGGGACCCAAGTGTCAGGGCGTCATTGTTCTGGGACCCAAGTGTCAGGGCGTCATTGTTCTGGGACCCAAGTGTCAGGGCGTCATTGTTCTGGGACCCAAGTGTCAGGGCGTCATTGTTCTGGGACCCAAGTGTCAGGGCGTCATTGTTCTGGGACCCAAGTGTCAGGGCGTCATTGTTCTGGGACCCAAGTGTCAGGGCGTCATTGTTCTGGGACCCAAGTGTCAGGGCGTCATTGTTCTGGGACCCAAGTGTCAGGGCGTCATTGTTCTGGGACCCAAGTGTCAGGGCGTCATTGTTCTGGGACCCAAGTGTCAGGGCGTCATTGTTCTGGACCCCAAATGTCAGGGCGTCATTGTTCTGGACCCCAAATGTCAGGGTGTCATTGTTCTGGACCCCAAATGTCAGGGTGTCATTGTTGTGGGACCCCCAAGTGTTAGGGCGTCATTGTTCTGGGACCCAAGTGTCAGGGCGTCATTGTTCTGGGACCCAAGTGTCAGGGCGTCATTGTTCTGGGACCCAAGTGTCAGGGCGTCATTGTTCTGGGACCCAAGTGTCAGGGCGTCATTGTTCTGGGACCCAAGTGTCAGGGCGTCATTGTTCTGGGACCCAAGTGTCAGGGCGTCATTGTTCTGGGACCCAAGTGTCAGGGCGTCATTGTTCTGGGACCCAAGTGTCAGGGCGTCATTGTTCTGGGACCCAAGTGTCAGGGCGTCATTGTTCTGGGACCCAAGTGTCAGGGCGTCATTGTTCTGGACCCCAAATGTCAGGGTGTCATTGTTCTGGACCCCAAATGTCAGGGTGTCATTGTTGTGGGAACCCCAAGTGTCGGGGTGTCATTGTTGTGGGAACCCCAAGTGTCAGGGCGTCATTGTTGTGGGACCCCCAAGTGTCGGGGAGTCATTGTTGTGGGACCCCCAAGTGTCGGGGAGTCATTGTTGTGGGACCCCCAAGTGTCGGGGAGTCATTGTTGTGGGACCCCCAAGTGTCGGGGAGTCATTGTTGTGGGACCCCCAAGTGTCGGGGAGTCATTGTTGTGGGACCCCCAAGTGTCGGGGAGTCATTGTTGTGGGACCCCCAAGTGTCGGGGCGTTATTGTTGCGGGACCCCCAAGTGTCGGGGTGTCATTGTTGCGGGACCCCCAAGTGTCGGGGAGTCATTGTTGTGGGACCCCCAAGTGTCGGGGAGTCATTGTTGTGGGACCCCCAAGTGTCGGGGAGTCATTGTTGTGGGACCCCCAAGTGTCGGGGAGTCATTGTTGTGGGACCCCCAAGTGTCGGGGAGTCATTGTTGTGGGACCCCCAAGTGTCGGGGAGTCATTGTTGTGGGACCCCCAAGTGTCGGGGCGTTATTGTTGCGGGACCCCCAAGTGTCGGGGTGTCATTGTTGCGGGACCCCCAAGTGTCGGGGCGTCATTGTTGCGGGACTCCCAAGTGTCGGGGTGTCATTGTTCTGGGATTACCCCCCCCTCCTTCTGACACTGAGTTTGTTGGCATTCGGGGCCCCCGGGATTTTGCTTACTATTGTAGAGGAATCGGCAAAGTTCTGTATTTGGGGCTCCTGCGGGGATTAAAGACGCCCCCAAACTACGGATTGGCAGAGGAGGATTCTGGGGTTCCCCGTCTCAGGAGAAGGCGGGGCGCTCTGTACCGTCTCATCATCTAGTCATATCCTTGTATTTTGTAAACAGCTCTTTCACCACCCCGAGCTCCGCATCACACCGACACTTCATCCCCCGATTACATCCGCAGCTGTCATTTAGTTGTCAACATGTTAACCACGACACCGCGCTTCCTGCCACAATCCCGGCAGCACGCGGCGCACCCCACACGGGTCCTATCAGGGGGGAGAAAAGTCTAGGCTTTTTTATTTAAATCGGATTCTTTTCGTTTTTATCAAATTCATTTGGATAAAATGCTTTTGGAGTAAAAATCTTAAGAAGTCCAACAAACATAAAATCTAAATAGATTTCTTTCTTTCTATTTCAACTATATGATTCCCTTTGTTGGACTTCCACACCAGTTCTTTCCCCCTCACTCCCATTTGTATTTTTAGAAAAAGAGTGATATTGCTGCAAGATTCTGGAGTCAACACTCTGCTTTCTATTTATTTTTCCTATTTGATCTTTATGATCCTCATTTCTGGATGATATGCCAATTTCTGCACAAGGCTCCGCACTTTACTTCTAGTGAATTTTTAGAGCAATAGTTCACTATTTATTGCTGCTTTATTGGACTATTCATTATATTTATATTATAATATACGTTTTGTTTTTGTTTTTTCTTTGGATTGTTTATATTCTGTGGGTTTTATTTTTCCAATATTGCACTTTATATTTCATCTACATTGCACCTTATTCCAATTGGAATTTTTTTTTTTCCTCACGTCAGTATTTATATTTATATTTATATTTATATTGGATCACATGTTGTGGAATCATTAATAATATTTTTTGAACTTATCATTGTTTATGGATCCGTATATATCCCTTCTTCATAATTGGCCAGTTATTTATTCACCTGTTTACTAGATTGGTTTAATTAGCGCTACTTCACCTTTTATACACATCCCCTCTATTAGGCCCCCCTTGCTAGTAGCGGGTTGGGCCCCTTTATTAGGCCCCCCTTGCTAGTAGTGTGTTGGACCCCCTTTATTAGGCCCCCCTTGCTAGTAGCAGGTTGGACCCCCTTTTATTAGGTCCCCGTTCCTAGTAGCGGGTTGCACCCCCTTTATTAGGTCCCCCTTGCTAGTAGCAGGTTGGACCCCCTTTATTAGGTCCCCCTTGGTAGTAGTGGGTTGGACCTCCTTTATTAGGTGCACCTTGCTAGTAGCGGGTTGGACCCCCTTTTATCAGGTGCACCTTGCTAGTAGCGGGTTGGACCCCCTTTATTTTGTTCCCCTTGCTAGTAGCAGGTTGGACCCCTTTATTAGGTTCCCTTGCTAGTAGTGTGTTGGACCCCTTTTATTAGGCCCCCCTTGCTAGTAGCAGGTTGGACCCCCTTTTATTAGGTACCCCTTGCTAGTAGTGGGTTGGACCCCCTTTATTAGGTCCCCGTTGCTAGTAGCGGGTCGGACCCCCTTTATTAGGTGCACCTTGCTAGTAGGGGGTTGGACCCCCTTTATTTTGTTCCCCTTGCTAGTAGCAGGTTGGACCCCCTTTTATTAGGTACCCCTTGCTAGTAGTGGGTTGGACCCCCTTTATTAGGTCCCCGCTGCTAGTAGCGGGTCAGACCCCCTTTATTAGGTGCACCTTGCTAGTAGGGGGTTGGACCCCCTTTATTTTGTTCCCCTTGCTAGTAGCAGGTTGGACCCCCTTTTATTAGGTACCCCTTGCTAGAAGTGGGTTGGACCCCCTTTATTAGGTCCCCGTTGCTAGTAGCGGGTTGGACCCCCTTTATTAGGTCCCCCTTGGTAGTAGTGGGTTGGACCTCCTTTATTAGGTGCACCTTGCTAGTAGCAGGTTGGACCCCCTTTATTAGGTCCCCCTTGGTAGTAGTGGGTTGGACCTCCTTTATTAGGTGCACCTTGCTGGTAGGGGGTTGGACCCCCTTTATTTTGTTCCCCTTGCTAGTAGCAGGTTGGACCCCCTTTTATTAGGTACCCCTTGCTAGTAGTGGGTTGGACCCCCTTTATTAGGTTCCCGTTGCTAGTAGCGGGTTGGACCCCCTTTATTAGGTGCACCTTGCTAGTGCCCCATCATTGGTGATAGTGCCCCATCATTGGTGTCAGTGGGAGGAAGTGCCATTGGGAGCAGAACAGGTCCCGGCATCAGTGAGGAAAAACCATGCTGATTGGTGCCAGTGGGAGGAATAGTGCCCCATCATTGGTGTCATTGGGAGATTGATGCCCCATCATTGGTATCAGTGGGAGGAATAGTGCCCCATCATTTGTCATTGGGAGGAATAGTGCCCCATCATTGGTGTCATTGGGAGGAATAGTGCCCCATCATTGGTGTCAGTGGGAGGAATAGTGCCCCATCATTGGTATCAGTAGGAGGAATAGTGCCCCATCATTTGTCATTGGGAGGAATAGTGCCCCATCATTGGTGTCATTGGGAGGAATAGTGCCCCATCATTGGTATCAGTGGGAGGAATAGTGCCCCATCATTGGTATCAGTAGGAGGAATAGTGCCCCATCATTGCTATCAGTGGGAGTATTAGTGCCCCATCATTGGTGTCAGTGGGAGTAATGGTGCCCCATCATTGGTGTCAGTGGGAGTAATGGTGCCCCATCATTGGTGTCAGTGGGAGGAATAGTGCCCCATCATTGGTGTCAGTGGGAGAAAAAGTGCCCCATCATTGGTGTCAGTGGGAGGAATAGTGCCCATTAGGGTCCCCATCAAATTCCCCCTCTTACATCAGGTTCCCTATAAGACACCCACCCTTGAATCAGGGTCCCCACAACATTCCCCTCTTTCATTAGGGTCTCCATCAGACACCCCCCCCCCCATACATCAGCATCATTATCTGTGATATTTGTAGACTTCCTCCGGATCCACGTTTTTAGAATCTTTATACATTTGACGTTTTTACAATTGTTCTACTGATAAAATTATGAATTTTAACACATTTACTTCATTGTGACGATCTACAAAACTTTTCAGTATGAGGAGGGCCACATCATATATTCCTGGGGGGGACAAAAAAATCCTTTGAGTCACCTCCTTACTTTGGGGTACCCATCAGAACCCCCCTTGCTTTGGGATACCCATCAGAACCCCCCCCTTACATCGGGGTACCCATCAGACCCCCCTTACATCGGGGTACCCATCAGACCCCCCTTACATCGGGGTACCCATCAGACCCCCCCTTACATCGGGGTACCCATCAGACTCCCCCTCTTACATCGGGGTACCTATCAGACACCCCCTCTTACTTAGGGGTACCCATCAGACCCCCCTTACATCGGGGTAACCATCAGATCCCCCCCTTACATTGTGGTACCCATCAGATCCCCCCCTTACATTGTGGTACCCATCAGACCCCCCTTACATCAGGGTACCCATCAGACCCCCCTTACATCAGGGTACCCATCAGACCCCCCCCTTACATCAGGGTACCCATCAGACCCCCCCCTTACATCAGGGTCCCCATCAGAACCCCTCTTACATCAGGGTCCCCATCAGAACCCCTCTTACATCAGGGTCCCCATCAGACACCCCCTCTTACATCAGGGTCCCCATCAGACACCCCCTCTTACATCAGGGTCCCCATCAGACACCCCCTCTTACATCAGGGTCCCCATCAGACACCCCCTCTTACATCAGGGTCCCCATCAGACACCCCCTCTTACATCAGGGTCCCCATCAGACACCCCCTCTTACATCAGGGTCCCCATCAGACACCCCCTCTTACATCAGGGTCCCCATCAGACACCCCCTCTTACATCAGGGTCCCCATCAGACACCCCCTCTTACATCAGGGTCCCCATCAGACACCCCCTCTTACATCAGGGTCCCCATCAGACACCCCCTCTTACATCAGGGTCCCCATCAGACACCCCCTCTTACATCAGGGTCCCCATCAGACACCCCCTCTTACATCAGGGTCCCCATCAGACACCCCCTCTTACATCAGGGTCCCCATCAGACACCCCCTCTTACATCAGGGTCCCCATCAGACACCCCCTCTTACATCAGGGTCCCCATCAGACACCCCCTCTTACATCAGGGTCCCCATCAGACACCCCCTCTTACATCAGGGTCCCCATCAGACACCCCCTCTTACATCAGGGTCCCCATCAGACACCCCCTCTTACATCAGGGTCCCCATCAGACACCCCCTCTTACATCAGGGTCCCCATCAGACACCCCCTCTTACATCAGGGTCCCCATCAGACACCCCCTCTTACATCAGGGTCCCCATCAAAAAACACCCTCTTACATCAAATTCCCCCCTTACATCAGAGTCCCCTTACATTAAGGTCCCCATCAGACACCCACCCTTAAATCAGGGTCCTCATAACATTCCCCCTTTTACATCAGTGTACCCATCAAATCCCCCCCCACATTGGGGCCCCCATCAGAATCCCTCACTGATTTTTATGCGTTTTGTGGAAGTAAATTAAAATCACACAACTTTTCACGTGTCCGAGGATTACAGCAGTGTGACGGCAACTCTGGGGCTTCTTCAGGGGGAAGTTAGAGCTGCTTAGTTTACGAAATTTACATATAAATCAATTGAGAGGACAAATCAAATCCTCCCCCCTCCCCCCCCCCCCCGAAGTTACATTCCAATCAGCTTCCAGGTTTTATTCTCAAAGCTTAATTGAACAAGCTAGCGTCTGATTGGCTCCTACGCACAGCTGCTCCAGAATAATAGTCCAATATTATATAGTGCAGATCAGTGGAGTATCCGATGTGTGTGTGTGTATGTATAATATATATATATTCTCAATCTTCACAAAGATGGAGAAATCCCGAGATAGTGATCCGTCCCACACATAGGACCTCCAATGGGTGACTAGAGAGGGGAAATCCACCACCAAGGAACATACCGGAGAGCGTGGACTCCGACACCTCGTGGTGCTGAGATAGATCTCCACTAGAGCAAGTCTTGAGGAAGCTCCAGGGGCTTCACACTGCCAGACTGAGATTCCACTTTCCTGGTAATATCCAACGGCCCAAATATCCAAAAAGGATACAAAATCTCCACATAATGTAACACTGATAGCCGGATTTATATAAAAAGTACAGAACACTTTACATCCCATCAGTAGGTTTAGCACTCGATCAATAAAATCCAACAATCTATCCAGCATGTGGTTCGCAGTGGTCTGACTGGAGCTCCACCCGACGCGTTTTGTCCAACGAGACGTCATCTGGGGTGTAGGTCCAGACTCGGCCATTGCGAAATTATAATTTATGAATCGAATCGGATTATTTCTGTTCGTATTGCAGCAATCTGCCATGAACGTCCGGCCGCGGTTCTGCCTCCAAAATGGTGCTTGAGGCTTCACGCCGTTTCTCCACTACAGAAATCTCACCGTGTCTCGGCAGCAACACCGGATGACGATGGCGTCATGGCTTGCATCCCCAAGCCTCGCTTCCGTCCGGGGGGGGGGAGGGAAATCGCGCACACACACGTCCGCCTAAATGATGACTAAAGAACGGCGACCGGACGCGTTCCCCCCGAAAAGGCAGAAGCAAGTCCGTATCCAAGCCTTTGCTTATATAATATACATCAAACCTCACACCAAAACGCATCGGAGAAAAATAGTAACTTCTTACATGCTCCATAAAATTTAAATGTAAAACTAAATAAAAAAAAAATAAAAAAAATTACAGGTGAAGATTGATATACAGTGCCTGGGAAAAAGTGAAAAAGTATTCACACCCCTTGGAATTTCACACATTTTGTCATGTTATAACCAAAAAACATAAATGTATTTTATTGGGATTTTATGTGATGGACCAACACAAAGTGTCACATAATTGTGACGTGGAAGGAAAAGGATACAAATAAATATGTGAAAAGTGTGGGGGGGGGGAGGGGCATCTGTATTCAGTCCCCTTTACTCTGATACCCCTAACTATAATCTAGGGGAACCAATTTCCTTCAGAAGTCACCTAATTAGTAAATAGAGCCCACCTGTGTGTCATTTAATCTCACTATAAATGCAGCTGTTCTGTGAAGCCCTCAGAGGTTTGTTAGAGAACCTTAGTGAACAAACAGCATCATGAAGGCCAAGGAACACACCAGGCAGGTCAGGGATAAAGTTGTGGAGAAGTATAAAGCAGGGTTGGGTTGTAATAAAATCTCCCAAGCTTTGATCATCTCACAGAGCTCTGTTCAATCCATCATCAGAAAATGGAAAGAGTATGGCACAACCGCAAACCTACCAAGACATGGCCGTCCACCTAAACTGACCGAGCCGGGCAAGGAGAGCATTCATCAGAGAAGAGCCAAGAGGTCCATGGTAACTCTGGAGGAGCTGCAGAGATCCACAGCTCAGGGGGGAGAATCTGTCCACAGGACAACTATTAGTCGTCTCTCCACAAATCTGCCCTTTATGGAAGAGTGACAAGAAGAAAGACATTGGAGAAAGAAAGTCATAAGAAGTCCTGTTTGTAGTTTGTGAGAAGCCATGTGGGGGAGGGGGCAGCAAACATGTGGAAGAAGGTGATCTGGTCAGAGGAGACCAAAATTCTACTTTATGGCCTAAAAACAAAACGCTATGTGTGGGGGGAAACTAACACCGCCCATCCCCCGAACACACCATCCCCACCGTGAGACATGGTGGTGGCAGCATCATGTGGTGGGGATGGTTTTCTTCAGCAGGGACAGGGAAGCTGGTCAGAGGTGATGGGAAGATGGATGGAGACAAATACAGGACAATCTTAGAAGAAAACCTGTTAGAGTCGGCAAAAGACTTGAGACCGGGGCGGAGGTTCCCCTTCCAGCAGGGCAACGACCCGAAACATCCAGCCAGAGCTACAATGGAATGGTTTACATCAAAGCATATTCATGTGTTAGAATGGCCCAGTCACAGTCCAGACCTAAATCCCATTGAGAATCTGTGGCAAGACTTGAAAATTGCTGATCACAGACGCTCTCCATCCAATCTGACAGAGCTTGAGATATTTTACAAAGAAGAAGAATGGGCAGAAATGTCCTCTCTAGATGGGCAAAGCTGGTAGAGACACCCCCAAAAAGACTTGTAGAGAAAGGGGGCTCTACAAAGTATTGACTCCGGGGGGCGCCATACAAATGCCCCTCCCCCACACTTTTCACATATTTATTTGTATCATTTATCATTTTCCTTCCACTTCACAATTATGTGACACTTTGTGTTGGTCCATCACATAAAATCCCAATAAAATACATTTATGGTTTTTGGGTGGAACATGACAACATGTGGGGAAGAACGGTCAGACCTTCCAATAGACACCCTCCTAAACCTTGTGGACGGCCTTCCCAGAAGAGGTGAGGCTGTTATAGCTGCAAAGGGCCAACTCAATATTGAACCCTCCAGACTAAGACTGGGGGGTCATTAAAGTTCATGTGTGTGTAAAGGAAGGTGTCCCAATACTTTTGGTAATATAATTTTATCCATTCCTATACAATAAAATATAAAAATAACATTGATGCCTGTTTTTTCTTTTTTTTTTACTTTTTTGAAATTTTCTAAATTAATTCCCTATGTAATGTTAAGAAGGGAGTTGGGGAGTTTTGTTTACCATAGCCAACCCTGAATATACTGTGCTGGCAGATACCATTATCAGTTGTAGACTTGATATGCTAACCAAGTCAGAAGGCTTTTTCGATTTTGTTCTAAATCCTATCCTGATCTTTGTAGATGTAACCTCCTCTACTTGTGTGTGTATATGTTCTTGTGCGATTTATAAATAAAGAATAAAAAAAATAAAAAATAAAAAGATTTCAAGGCTTGGGTGGTACATTGTATGGTAAAGCCGTATTAAAACACGAAACATGTAATATATTGCAGCTTACATAGTTACATAGTAGATGAGGTTGATAAAAGACACAAGTCCATCAACTCCAAGCTATGAAGTTAGAGCTTCTAACAATCCTATCAATTGTTAGATGTGGTGGCTGCATTAGTTTTCTTTTTTCTTTTAACATTTCTTTTTTTTTTTTTTTGGCTTTTTCCCCTCTCTGTTTTCACTTGGCGACCTGGTCGGGAATGCACCTTCTGTATCTGAGCCCCCTCCCACACACACACACTGGATGAAGGAGCACAGGAGGCACAGCAGACAGCAGCATTGTCAGTCTAAGGGGGGGGGGGGGGGGGGCGCTAAAGAAAAAGCTGATCATTTTGGTAAGCACCTCAGTCAGTGGTGAATGGTTTGCCTCACTCTCTAAGTGATACATTCTCCAGCAGAGCTTGTTCTTGTGAAAAAAAAAAACAGACTTACTGGCTGGACCACCAGATGAGAACAGAAAAGAAAGAAAGAGCCTAAAAAAAAGAAAACGAATGCAGTGATCACAGCTAAGAATTGGTGAGCTGCGATATAATGTTTTTTTTTTGGGGGGGGGGGGGGGGGGTTTAATATCGCTTTTATGTATTTTTAGTCTAATCTGCCCCTGAATAGGTATATTTAGATATTCTGAATACTAAAAGATTCCTATAAAGTCCAATGGCTACAATAAAATAATAGGTAAAATATATAATTACAATGTATCTCAATGTATTTTTATCTAAGCTGTGTGTATCTGAATGGTGGGAATTCTCTTCCTGCGTTCATTGATGAAGTAGACACAAAGAGGGGGAAGGTGACCCCCCCCCCCCCCCACGTCGCTCCTTACCTTCCACGTGTGGTCACTGCTGTTCTCCCATCACCTGCAGGGGGCAGGAATCGGGTCCGGGGGGCTCCTTAGAGTCTGGTCCTCCTCTGATCCGGGACACACATCTCATACAAGGCAGTGACACATTACAAGTGACAGAAGGGAGGGGGCGCTGAGCTCCTCACATCCTCCCACAGGGGGAGGGGGCAGCCCACAGAGCCTCGCACTTCTGGAGTCACACCCCGCCTGGACAACTCATTTCACCTTCCATCCACTTGTCAAAAGGGTCTCATACGTCTGACTCTGGAATTCCCTGTATGATCCTGTGTGCACTGTGTGTTTTCTGAGCACATAAAAGCAGAAGTCTCAGAGCTACTTCTCTCCAGAGGCTGCTGGGAGCTGCACTGTGCATGACCAGCAGATACAGGCAGAGTATTCAGTTATCAGCACTCCTCTCCTCAGGCTGACAGTGTGTGAGGAGAGAAGAGCCGACAACAGGCAAATCCACACAGGGGACATTACACTGATAAGGGGAATGATGATTGGTGTCCTGATTATCAGTGAAGCCCCAACAATGCCCACCAGTGCTGCCAATGAGTGCCCACCAGTGCTGCCTTTAAGTGCCCATAAGTGCTACCCATCAGGGCAGCCTATTAGTGCCTGTCAGTGCTGCCTCATCAGTGCAACCTATCGGTGCCGCCTATCAGTGCAGTGTAGTGATAGGCGGTACTGATAGGCACTATCAGTGCCCATCAGTGCTGCCTCATCAGTGCCCATCTGTGCCACCTATCTGTGCCCATTCGTGCAGCCTATTATACTGCACTGATAGGCAGCATTGATAGGCTGCACTGATAGATGGTACTGATGGGCACTGATAGTGCCCATCAGTACAATCTGTGCCCATCAGTACCACCTATCAGTGCCTGTCAGTGCGGCCTCATCAGTGCCCATCAGTGCGGCCTCATCAGTGCAGTATATTGTGCCCATCGGTAACACCTATCAGTGCCCGTCAGTGCGGCCTCATCAGTGCCACCTATCAGTGCCCATCAGTTCCGTCAGTGCAGTCTATCATGCCCGTCAGTGCAGTCTATTGGTGCCCTTCAGTAGTGCCTATCAGTGCAGGCAGTGCCTATCAGTACCCGTCAGTGCAGTCTATTGGTGCCCTTCAGTAGTGCCTATCAGTGCAGGCAGTGCCCGTCAGTAGTGCCTATCAGTGCCCGTCAGTGGAGTCTATTGGTGCCCTTCAGTAGTGCCTATCAGTGCAGGCAGTGCCCATCAGTAGTGCCTATCAGTGCCCGTCAGTGGAGTCTATTGGTGCCCTTCAGTAGTGCCTATCAGTGCAGGCAGTGCCCATCAATAGTGCCTATCAGTGCCCGTCAGTGGAGTCTATTGGTGCCCTTCAGTAGTGCCTATCAGTGCAGGCAGTGCCCATCACTAGTGCCTATCAGTGCCCGTCAGTGGAGTCTATTGGTGCCCTTCAGTAGTGCCTATCAGTGCAGGCAGTGCCCATCAATAGTGCCTATCAGTGCCCGTCAGTGGAGTCTATTGGTGCCCTTCAGTAGTGCCTATCAGTGCAGGCAGTGCCCATCAGTAGTGCCTATCAGTGCCCGTCAGTGGAGTCTATTGGTGCCCTTCAGTAGTGCCTATCAGTGCAGGCAGTGCCCATCAGTAGTGCCTATCAGTGCCCGTCAGTGGAGTCTATTGGTGCCCTTCAGTAGTGCCTATCAGTGCAGGCAGTGCCCATCACTAGTGCCTATCAGTGCCCGTCAGTGGAGTCTATTGGTGCCCTTCAATAGTGCCTATCAGTGCAGGCAGTGCCCATCAGTAGTGCCTATCAGTGCCCGTCAGTGCAGTCTATTGGTGCCCTTCAGTAGTGCCAAGCAGTGCAGTCAGTGCCTATCAGTGCCCGCCAGTGCAGTCTGAGTGCCTATCAGTGCAGCCTCTTCAGTGTACATCAGTGAAGGAGAAAAGTTACTTATTTACAAAAAAATGTAACAGACACTAAAAAAAACTTTTTTTTTCCTTCAAAATTGTCATTCTTTTTGTTTTGTTTGTTTAGCTAAAAAATAAAAAAATGAAAAAAAAAAGACAAACGTTTACAATCACTTTTAAGTTGGAGAGCTGAAAGAAGTGCCACTGGACTGTGAATGGCGGGATCGCCGCACTCGTGTTCCGTTGAGAACTACAAGTCCGTCCGCTGCAGTGATTTTTATCCAATCACAGATCTGCATGCGCTGGCGTAGTGCTAGTTGATGTGGTGCACTGCAGAAAACGGAAGACTTTGTCATCAGTGCAGAAATATTTGGAAAAACGGTGGTAAGAAAAAAAAATTGACCCTGTTTTGGCGGTGTCACCGAAAGTCAAAATGTCCCCATGCCAGTAATCTCAGTCTAAGGAAGAAATGTTCCTGCATCCATGGTGTCACGGGAAGGAAGAAATGTCCCGGCGTCGGTGGTGTCACTGGAAGGAAGAAATGTCCCGGCGTTGGTGGTGTCACTGGAAGGAAGAAATGTCCCGGCGTTGGTGGTGTCACTGGAAGGAAGAAATGTCCCGGCGTTGGTGGTGTCACTGGAAGGAAGAAATGTCCCGGCGTTGGTGGTGTCACTGGAAGGAAGAAATGTCCCGGCATCGGTGGTGTCACTGGAAGGAAGAAATGTCCTGGCATCGGTGGTGTCACTGGAAGGAAGAAAAGTCCCGGCGTTGGTGGTGTCACTGGAAGGAAGAAATGTCCCGGCGTTGGTGGTGTCACTGGAAGGAAGAAATGTCCCGGCGTTGGTGGTGTCACTGGAAGGAAGAAATGTCCCGGCTTCGGTGGTGTCACTGGAAGGAAGGAAAGTCCCGGCGTCGGTGGTGTCACTGGAAGGAAGAAAAGTCCCGGCGTTGGTGGTGTCACTGGAAGGAAGAAATGTCCCGGCGTTGGTGGTGTCACTGGAAGGAAGAAATGTCCCGGCGTTGGTGGTGTCACTGGAAGAAGGAAATGTCCCGGCGTTGGTGGTGTCACTGGAAGGAAGAAATGTCCCGGCGTCGGTGGTGTCACTGGAAGGAAGGAAAGTCCCGGCGTCGGTGGTGTCACTGGAAGGAAGAAAAGTCCCGGCGTCGGTGGTGTCACTGGAAGGAAGAAATGTCCCGGCGTTGGTGGTGTCACTGGAAGGAAGAAATGTCCCGGCGTTGGTGGTGTCACTGGAAGGAAGAAATGTCCCGGCGTTGGTGGTGTCACTGGAAGAAGGAAATGTCCCGGCGTTGGTGGTGTCACTGGAAGGAAGAAATGTCCCGGCGTTGGTGGTGTCACTGGAAGGAAGAAATGTCCCGGCGTTGGTGGTGTCACTTGAAGGAAGAAATGTCCCGGCGTTGGTGGTGTCACTGGAAGGAAGAAATGTCCCGGCGTTGGTGGTGTCACTGGAAGGAAGAAATGTCCCGGCGTCGGTGGTGTCACTGGAAGGAAGAAATGTCCCGGCGTCGGTGGTGTCACTTGAAGGAAGAAAAGTCCCGGCGTCGGTGGTGTCACTGGAAGGAAGAAATGTCTTGGCGTCGGTGGTGTCACTGGAAGGAAGAAATGTCCTGGCTTTGGTGGTGTCACAGGAAGGAAATGATGGGAAGGAGCATGTTGAGAGGCTCTTGGGGGGATCTGAGATAGGGGAGGTCTGAGGTTTAGTTGCTCCTCCCACCCTCTGTGTACTCCGCTCAGACCTTAGTTACGGTACGGCGCCCCCTTGGGGGGGGGGTAAATGCAGCTTCTCCTGCTCATCTCGTGTCATGTGACGTGTCCGGGAGAACCGAGAAAGGGGCGGTCTGACTTCCCTCCCCGGCGGCACCATGCGGAGATGGAGGCGTGTTCTCAGTGGGCTGCTATTGGAGGAGAAAGAAGAATCCACCACCGACGGGTCATCATTGCTGGGTCTCTGCGCTTCTATATTGCGTTAGGCAGATCATTGCCTATCTCTATAGGTAGATCATTGCCTATCTCTATTGCCTCTCTCTATAGGTAGATCATTGCCTATCTCTATAGGCAGATTATTGCCTACCTATAGAGATAGGCAATGATCTATCTCTATTGCCTCTCTCTATAGGCAGATTATGGCCGGTGGGTGGCTTCTGCAGCTTCCAATGCACATGGTGAGAAGCTGACAGTGTGCGGTGATATCAGAGGAAGCCATTTGAGTCCAGGAGAGGAGCCGCTACACCTGTGCAAGACTGAAAGAGGGGGGCCGGAGGTCAGGTGGGAATGGCGTCTATGGGCACATGGTGGTAGGTGCCCTTTTGTAGAGATGTGGTTGTCACACTGGGACTGAGGCAGAGGAACATACATGTTTTTTTTGTGGTTTTGGGGGATTTGTAGAGCCCCCACCCCCCTCCCCCTCCTCAATCATTGAAACAGGAACTGGCTTTCATCACCGATTTACTGTAAGTCCCGGCCACCTTGGGGAGGCGTCACACTGCGAGGGGCGGGCCTCTGCCTCTGCAGTCACTCTATTTTGTTATATCTGCAGAGACTCTTACCCCCCCCCCGTCTTCTGCGCTTCGATCCTCTTCCCTCCTATCAATTGGAAGAAATCAGCCAATCAGAGGAGCCGATGAAGCTACTGTAACAATGCTACGGCACCGGTTACCCTTAAACCACACGCTGACCCGGCCTCTTCTGGGAGTTTTTGTTTACAAGTGTAAAAATGTTGTATTTTTTTTTTTTTGTTATGCTAGAAATTGACTTGGAACGGCCAAACATTTATATATATTTTCTAGCAGAGACCCTAGAGAACAAAATGGCGATCGTTGCAATATTTGATGTTTTGAAGTATTTGCGCAGCGGTCTTTCAAACACAATATTTTTGGAAAAAAATACACTTTAGTGGATAAAAAAAAAAAAAATGCAATATTTAACCTTAATTGTTTTTTGCATAATATGAAAGATGACATTACGCCAAGTAAATAGATACCTAACATGTCACGCTTTATAATTGCGCACTCGTGGAATGGCGACAAACTGCGGTACTTAGAAATCTCCATAGGCTGCACTGATAATCGGGACACCAATCATCATTCCCCTCATTTGCAATGCTTCGAACACTGTTTACATATGTGGGCGGGACTTGCGTATATGGGGCGGGACGCTTTACATTTTTTCATTATTATTTATTTTACTTTTTGTTTTTACACTATCCATTATTTTATTTTTATTTTTATTTTAAAAATTTTTGCATTTTGACTTAAAAAAAAAAAAATATATAGTTTTGGTCTGAGAATCAGAAGTGACGTCAGACGTTGCTCTGGTCCTCCAAGGGCATAGAGACAAGTGGTGGCTATCTTGCCCTCAGTCGACTTCCTGCGCAGCAAACGGCAGCATCGGATCACTTCTGGGCTTACCGACGGCTCCAGTAAGCCCGGAAATGACCGGGAAGTGGCAGGACAGGTGGGGAGGGGCAACCTCTCCTGCCGCTTCTAAAAGTGATCGCGAATCTGCCCACAGGACCACTTATACCCTACACAGAATCGCCCGTAGTAAAATACGATACCACAGTTATGGCAGCTAGCTGTTGCCATAACACCAGTATTTAACGTCAAAGCAATGACGTATTTTTACTATGGGCTGGTCGGCAAGTGTTAAAGTGGAACATCCGGTACATCAGTTGTAATGTGGACCTGGTGCAATGTGTCAGTGTGACACCTCCCAGGTATTTATTACCTCTCAAAGAGATCCCACTACCCCCCCCCCCCCCCATGACAATGTTGCCATGTATATAAGTATCAGGCTCCTCCCATGTGCATAAGTATCACAGACTCCTCCCATGTACATAAGTATCACAGGCTCCTCCCATGTGCATAATTATCAGACTCCTCCCATGTAGAGGCTCCTCCCATGTACATAAGTATCACAGACTCCTCCCATGTAGAGGCTCCTCCCATGTGCATAAGTATCACAGGCTCCTCCCATGTACATAAGTATCACAGACTCCTCTTATGTAGAGGCTCCTCCCATGTGCATAAGTATCACAGGCTCCTCCCATGTACATCAGTATCACAGACTCCTCCCATGTAGAGGCTCCTCCCATGTACATAAGTATCACTGACTCTTCCCATGTAGAGGCTCCTCCCCATGGGCATAAGTATCACAGGCTCCTCCCATGTGCATAAGTATCACAGGCTCCTCCCATGTGCATAAGTATCACAGGCTCCTCCCATGTACAGACTCCTCCCATGTACACAAGTATCGCAGGCTCCTCCCATGTACACAAGTATCACAGACTCCTCCCATGTACACAAGTATCACAGCTTTTGCTCAAGACTGATGAAGAGTGACCATCGGGTTCTTGGTCGCCTCCCTGACAAAGGCCCTCCTCCCCCGATCGCTCAGTTATGTAGATGGGAGGAGTCTGTGATTCTTATGCACAAAAATCATTTTAAGTCTATTTTTTATTTTATTTTTTGTCTGCATTTGATAACAGCCACCATTTTATTCTCTAGGGCCTCTGCTTTCAGAAAATATATATATATATAATGTTTGAGAGTCCCAAGTCATTTTCTTGCAAAAAAAAAATAAATAAATAAATAAATACTGATTTATAATGTGTGTGAAAAATTAAAAAAATTGCCCCGGGCAGAAAGCGGATAAATGTATAAAAAAAATATTCTCCAGATCGATTTTTTTTTATTTTTTGTTGGACTTATTGGAAGAATTCAGACAAACGGGCCGAGTTATCGATCTATGCAGCTCACTCGATCCTCTCCAATATTTTTGCACGGTTGCCGATTGATTATATAGTTCATTCGGTATCTATTGTTCGATGTGCAGTTATAAAACCCACCTATTGATGTCAGTGAGCAGCGGGCACAGAGCTCCCCCTTGTGACGGGTTCGGGTACTTCTGAAATATTCAGGTGGTTTGCAGCCTCCCTTGTTCTGTGGGAATGATGGAGCGCTGATCCTGCCATGATATCAGAGGATCGGGTGATGCCCTGGCCGCTCATGGTGGGGGGACACGGTGGTCACCGGTTGGCACGGTTGATGTACCAGGACGTTGCCATGCCTGTGCCGCCCGCCTCGGAGGTATATTTACTGTGAGCCGGCAAATGTGATTAACCAAATTATATGGAAAACGCTCTTCCAGATCTTCCATGTTGGTGGAGATGCACAAGAGGATCACATTCCTTTCGGATTCATTCATTAACCCCTTCCCTGCCGGGCACTTTCACCCGCTTCCTGCCCAGGCCAGCTTTCAGCGCTCTCACACTTTGAATGACAATTACGCGGTCATGTAACACTGTATGCATTTTAATAATTTGTATCATTGTTTTTAGACCAATAGAGATTTCTTTTGGGGATATTTAATCCCCACTTTTTTTTTTTGCTAAACAAACAAAACAAAATTAAAAGTTTTTTTCTTAAGTTTCTGTTATAAAGTGTTATAAATAAGTCATTGTTTTCCTTCACTGATGGACACTAGTAGGCACTGATGAGGGGGCATTTATATGCAGCACTGATGAGTTGGCACTGATGAGGCGGCACTCATGGGCATTGATAGGCACTAATGAGGAGACACTAATATGAAGAACTAATGGGTACTTAAAGGTGGCAAAAATATGCAGCACTGATGGGCATTGATAGGCAGCACTCATGGGCACATTCATCAATGATAGGCACTGATGAGGTAGCACTGATTGCCACTGATAGGCATCACTTATGGACACGGATGGGGGGCACTGATAGACGGCACTGATGGCCACTGAAAAGCATCACTGATGGGTGCTAATAGGCATCACTGATGGGCACTAAAAGGCATCACTGATGGGAACTGATAGGTATCACCGATAGGCACTGATGGGAACTGATGGGCATCACCGATGGGCACCACTGATGGGCACTGATAGGCAGCACTGATGGGAACTGATAGGCAGCACTGATGGGGTGGTACTGATGGGCAGCACTGATAGGCACTGATAGGCAGCACTGATGGGCACTGATAGGCAGCACTGATGGGCACTGATAGGCATCACTGATGGGCACTGATAGGCAGCACTGATGGGCATCACTGAGGGGGTGGCACTGATGGGCATCACTGATGGGCACTGATAGGCAGCACTGATAACAAGCACCTACGGGCACTGATAGGTGGCACTGATGGGCACTGATAGGCATCACTGATGGGAACTGATAGGTATCACCAATAGGCACTGATGGGAACTAAAAGGCATCACTGATGGGAACTGATAGGTATCACCGATAGGCACTGATAGGCACTGATGGGCACTAAAAGGCATCACTGATGGGAACTGATAGGTATCACCGATAGGCACTGATGGGAACTGATAGGCATCACTCATGGGCATCACTGATGGGGTGGCACTGATGGGCACTGATAGGCAGCACTGATGGGCACTGATAGGCAGCACTGATGGGAACTGATAGGCATCACTGATGGGGTGGTACTGATGGGCATCACTGGACACTGATAGGCATCACTGGACACTGATAGGCATCACTGATGGGCACTGATAGGCATCACTGATGGGCACTGATAGGCATCACTGATGGGCACTGATAGGCATCACTGATGGGCACTGATAGGCATCACTGATGGGCACTGATAGGCGGCACTGAGGGGGTGGCACTGATGGGCATCACTGAGGGGGTGGCACTGATGGGCATGACTGATGGGCACTGATAGGCAGCACTGATGGGCACTGATAGGCAGCACTGACGGGCACTGATAGGCAGCACTGACGGGCACTGATAGGCAGCACTGACGGGCACTGATAGGCAGCACTGACGGGCACTGATAGGCAGCACTGACGGGCACTGATAGGCAGCACTGACGGGCACTGATAGGCAGCACTGATGGGTACTGATAGGCAGCACTGATGATTAGTGCCCTGATTATCAGAGTAGATGTCATCGCTGAGGAATGCCGCTTACCGCCTCTCCTATCCTCATGCGCTGCCAGTGTGAGATGAGGAACGCCGATAACCAGTATTTCCTGTTTACACTGTGATTGGACGCAGCTGATCACATGGTACAGAGCCTATGTCGTGGGCTCTTTACCGTGACCAGTGATGCTCTGTTTCCCAGAGACAGAGCGCACCACTGATCACCCCACTGCGTGCCGAGTATGGGAGGAGCGTTTCCAGGGCCGGAGAAGATGGTGAGCGGGGGAGGGGAGGGACAGAAGAGATGTGACCTTTCCCTTTCGCCAGAAAACCCGGCCTGCTGGCTCCGTCTTACAGCGGACCTTCGAGACACATGAAAGCTTTATTTATCCTTTTATTATAATAAAATAAGAAACACGTCATACTTTCCTGCTCTGTGTGATGGTTGTGCACAGAGCAGCCCCGGATCCTCCTCTTCTCGGGTCCCCCCCGCCGGCGCTCCGGCTGAGAGAAGATTCTTAAAGTGATACTAAACAGAAGAGAAGTGTTAATGGCCGCAATTCCTTCATATAAATCTTATACATCCTTCCGCTGTGTGTTATTTATTTATACCTTTTTTTTTTAAATCCCTCATCGTATCTTCTTCCTGCAGCGCTGTTGTGCGGTCACATGGTCTTCCCCTGTTCTTTGTGTTCTGCAGGGAAAGATCCTCAGGGGAGGGGCTTCTATTACTCTGATGTATGTGTCTGCGCAGCCCTGATTGGTTCTGACGGTCACATGACTAAAAAAAAAAGTCCAGTTGCAGAAAAGCATTTCAAATGAACTGTTTTTATGAATGTTTTGCAGCTTACAATAAACCTTCAACATCAAATGTTTATTATTAATGTTTTGTAGGCGGAGTCAGAGATGACTGGCAGTAGCGTTCATCCTGTGCAGATGGCACCCGCATGCAAGGGTCTTTTCTTACTTTACAGGTACAGTGCCTTGCGAAAGTATTCGGCCCCCTTGAACTTTTCAACCTTTTGCCACATTTCAGGCTTCAAACATAAAGATATAAAATTTTTATTTTTTGTGAAGAATCACCAACAAGTGGGACACAATTGTGAAGTGGAACGAAATCTATTGGATAATTTAAACTTTTTTAGCAAATAAAAAACTGAAAAGTGGTGCGTGCAAAATGATTCGGCCCCTTTACTTTCAGTGCAGCAAACTCACTCCAGAAGTTCAGCGAGGATCTCTGAATGATCCAATCTTGTCCTAAATGACTGATGGTGATAAATAGAATCCACCTGTGTGTAATCAAGACTCTGTATAAATGCACCTGCTCTGTGATAGTCTCAGGGTTCTGTTGAAAGCGCAGAGAGCATCATGAAGACCAAGGAACACACCAGGCAGGTCCGTAATACTGTTGTGGAGAAGTTTAAAGCCGGATTTGGATACGAAAAGATTTCCCAAGCTTTAAACATCCCAAGGAGCACTGTGCAAGCGATCATTTTGAAATGGAAGGAGTATCAGACCACTGCAAATCTACCAAGACCTGGCCGTCCCTCTAAACTTTCAGCTCAGACAAGGAGAAGACTGATCAGAGATGCAGCCAAGAGGCCCATGATCACTCTGGATGAACTGCAGAGAACTACAGCTGAGGTGGGAGAGTCTGTCCATAGGACAACAATCAGTCGTACACGGCACAAATCTGCCCTTTATGGAAGAGTGGCAAGAAGAAAGCCATTTCTCAAAGATATCCATAAAAAGTCTCTTCTAAAGTTTGCCACAAGCCACCTGGGAGACACACCAAACATGTGGAAGAAGGTGCTCTGGTCACATGAAACCAAAATCCAACTTTTTGCCCACAATGCAAAACGATATGTTTGGCGTAAAAGCAACACAGCTCATCACCCTCAACACACCATCCCCACTGTCACACATGGTGGTGGCAGCATCATGGTTTGGGCCTGCTTTTCTTCAGCAGGGACAGGGAAGATGGTTAAAATTGAGGGGAAGATGGATGCAGCCAAATACAGGACCATTCTGGATGAAAACCTGTTGGAGTCTGCAAAAGACCTGAAACTGGGACGGAGATTTATCTTCCAACAAGACAATGATCCCAAACATACAGCAAAATCTACAAAGGAATGGTTCACAAATAAACGTATCCAGGTGTTAGAATGGCCAAGTCAAAGTCCAGACCTGAATCCAATCGAGAATCTGTGGAAAGAGCTGAAAACTGCTGTTCACAAACGCTCTCCATCCAACCTCACTGAGCTCCAGCTGTTTTGCAAGGAAGAATGGGCAAGAATTTCAGTCTCTCGATGTGCAAAACTGATAGAGACACCCCAAGCGACTTGCAGCTGTAATCGCAGCAAAAGGCGGCTCTACAAAGTATTAACGCAAGGGGGCCCAATCATTTTACACGCCCCACTTTTCATTTTTTTATTAGTTAAAAAAAGTTTCAAAAATCCAATAGATTTCCTTCCACTTCACAATTGTGTCCCACTTGTTGGTGATTCTTCACAAAAAATAAACATTTTATATCTTTATGTTTGAAGCCTGAAATGTGGAAAAAAGGTTGAAAAGTTCAAGGGGGCCGAATACTTTCACACTGTATGAGCAATCAGGGTGGCACAGTGGTGCAGTGGGTGGCACAGTGGTGTAGTGGGCGGCACAGTGGTGTAGTGGGTAGCACTCTCACCGAGCAGTAAGAAGGGTCGCTGGTTCAAATCCCAACCACGACACTACCTGCCTGGAGTTTGCATGTTCTCCCTGTGCCTGCGTGGGTTTCCTCCGGGTACTCCGGTTTCCTCCCACACTCCAAAGACATGCAGGTAGGTTAATTGGCTTCTGTCCAAAATTGGTCCCTAGTATATGAATGGGGACCTTTGATTGTGGGCTCCTTGAGGGTAGGGACTGATGTGAGTGTGCAATGTACAGGGATAGGGACAATTGTAGACACTCTCTCAGGTTGAACTGTCTTTATTCAACCTTACTAACTATGTAACTATGAATTTCATGTGACGTTTTTAATACACTTTTTTTTATTACATTCAAGAAATTCACAATCGGCACAGTACCCCCACCCCAATAGTGTTTAGCATTAGGGGGGGTATGGAGAAGAAGCGAGGGGAGTGCCATTTACCACACCGGCGGCAGATCTCCCCCTTTTGTGTTAAAAACCCAGTTGGAAGGAAGCTGAAGTTTACAGCCAGCCTATTCCTCTCCTGTTTCAGTTGACAAAAATTCTGACAGTGAATAGAAAAATTGCATTGAATGTAACACTGAAAAGCAGTTCACTATTGTCACCAGGAGGTGGCACTGCAGCCATGTGTAGAGGAAAACCGCAGTGCATTTTGAGTGTGCGGTAACCTTCCTCTAAGCGTTCTTTCACACCTTCCTAACACATAAAAATGCATTTAAAACGCATGTGCAGAAACATGGATCATAGGGATTAGTCTATTAGAGAAATTACAGCCAAAATGTATTTATGTATTGCATAGCGCCATCAATTTACACAGCACTTTCCATATACATTGTACATTCACATCAGTCCCCGCCCTCAAAGAGCTTACAATCTACGGTTCATACAAGATTTAACGAACGTGTTTGACGTTTGTCCGATGAGTGTTTTATAAATGGACCCCCATACAGACCCTAGTCCGTTTTTTTTTTTTTTTTGTTTTTTTTCATTATTTCTGTTAATGGTGATTTCCTCCTTTTTTGTTTCCTGTCTCGGGGACACAGTAGGAGGTTAAAAAATAAAAAAGAAAAAGAAAAAGGGTTCTCCCCAGAAAGAAGGGAATTTAAGGGTTTAAAGGTGTCTCCATTGGTCATTTTCCCCTCACTTCCTGTTCCTGTGACAACTCCAACATATTATTATGCATAATATTATTATTATACATATTATTATTATTATACATATTATTATGTATATTATTATTATTATTATACATATTATTATGCTTATTATTATTATTATACATATTATTATGCTTATTATTATTATGTATAATAATAAGAAGCATAATAATATGTATAATAATAAAAATATGCATAATAATATGTATAATAATAATAATAATAATATGTATAATAATAATATTATGCATAATAATAATAATATTATTATTATACATATTATTATGCATATTATTATTATTATTATTATTATTATTATTATTATTATGCATATTATTATGCATATTATTATGCATATTATTATTATGCATAATATGTATAATAATAATAATAATAATATGCATAATATGTATAATAATATTATTATTATATATATTATTATTATTATTATTATTATACATGATTTTTCAAAACATATTTAAAAAAAGAAAAGAAAAAAAAAAAAGAAAAGATGATTCAAAACACATTGGATTTTCCATCACTATCAGTGTCAGTGACAACGTTCACCAGCACAGGTGGAGAAGGCAAATTTCCCCAGAAGAGCGGAATAAAACTCACCCAAGGGGTTCTAACCCTTCTACATTCTATTTACTTTTTGTTTTTACATTCACGTTAAATCACTGTGATCATTATTAAATAATTATATAAAAAAAACTTCTGCACTACTAATAAATGAATAACTGTGTAATTAAATACTGAAGGTTGCTGCTAGACACCAACTGTTTTTAGCAGAAAAAAGTGAAAAAAAAAAATATATATATATAAAGATGAAGCGCTACCTCAAATAAAACACATTATGATGCTTCACTAACAGTGGGAGTTATATATTATAATAAATATAACACTTATAACTTGTAAATAAATAAAACAAAGTCACTTGTAAATAAAAACAAAAAACAATGTCCATATGATAAGTGACTTTGTTTTATTTATTTACAAGTTATATGTGTTGTATTTATTATAATATATTACTCCCACTAGAGGACACTGTTGTGCACTTATATGATGCTTGGCTAACAATATAAAAACAATAAGTGCACAACAGTGACCCCTAGTGGAAGTTATATATTATAATAAATATAACACTAAAGTGACTTTGTTTTATTTATTTACAAGTTATAAGTGTTATATTTATTATAATATATTACTCCCACTAGGGGTCACTATTGTGCACTTATTGTTTTTATATTGTTAGGGAAGCATCATATAAGTGCACAACAGTGACCCCTAGTAGGGGTAATATATTATAATAAATATAACTTGTAAATAAATAAAACAAAGTCACGTAAGTGTTATATTTATTATAATATATTACTCCCACTAGGGGTCACTGTTGTGCACTTATTGTTTTTATATTGTTAGTGAAGCATCATATAAATACACAACATTTACCCCTTAGTGTGAGTAATATATTATAATAAATATAACACTTAAATGACTTTGTTTTATTTATTTACAAGTTATATTTATTATAATATATTACCCCTACTAGGGGTCACTGTTGTGCACTTATATGATGCTTCCCTAACAATATAAAAACAATAAGTGCACAATAGTGACCCCTAGTGGGAGTAATATATTATAATAAATATAACACTTATAACTTGTAAATAAATAAAACAAAAATAGGGGTCACTGTTGTGCACTTATTGATTTAATATTGTTAGTGAAGCATCATATAAGTGCAAAACAGTGACCCCTAGTGGGAGTAATATATTATAATAAATATAACATTGTAAGTTCTTTTGAGCAGGACCCTCTTAAACCTCTTGTATTTTATTGTATTATAACTGTATTGTCTCCCTTTTTATATTGTAAAGAGCTGCGTAAACTGTTGGCGCTATATAAATAACACTTATAACTTGTAAATAAATAAAACATGTAAATAAATAAAACAAAGTCACTTATCATATGGACTTTGTTTTTTTTTTATTTATTAAGTGACTTTGTTTTATTTATTTACAAGTTATGTTATATTTATTATAATATATTATTCCCACTAGGGGGTCACTGTTGTGCACTTATATGATGCTTCACTAACAATATTAAATCAATAAGTGCACAGCAGTGATCCCTAGTATGGGGTAATATATTATTATAAATATAACACTTATAACTTGTAAATAAATAAAACAAAGTCCATATGATAAGTGACTTTGTTTTATTTATTTACAAGTTTATAAGTGTTATATTGATAATAATGATTTAATGATTTAATAATAATAATTTATAATAATATTTTACTCCCACTAGGGGTCACTGTTGTGCACTTATATGATGCTTCACTAACAATATTAAATCAATAAGTGCACAACAGTGACCCCTAGTGGGGGTAATATATTATAATAAATTTAATCCTTTATCGCTTGTAAATAAATAAAACAAAGTCCGTATGATAAGTGGCTTTGTTTTATTTATTTACAAGATTATAAGTGTTATATTTATAATAATGATTTATTAATAATAATAGTAATAATAATAATAATAATAATAATTTATAATAATATTTTACGCCCACTAGGGGTCACTGTTGTGCACTTATATGATGCTTCACTAACAATATTAAATCAATAAGTGCACGACAGTGACCCCTAGTGGGGGTAATATATTATAATAAATATAAAACTTATAACTTGTAAATAAATAAAACAAAGTCCATATGATAAGTGGCTTTGTTTTATTTATTTACAAGTTCTAAGTGTTATATTTATTATAATATATTACCCCCACTAGGGGTCACTGTTGCGCACGTATTGTTTCTATATTGTTAGCGAAGCCTCGTATGTGTTTTATTTGGGGTAGCGCTTCATCTTTTTATATCTATTTTTGATCGCTATGATCATTATTACTTTCTCCACAAACTTCACATTGCAAATCCATAGTTGCAGCCCCCCGGTAAGTTATTATTTTCGGGGGGGGGGGCACAGGACCCCCTTTTTCCAAAGTTCGCACCATAAGCGGTGCCGCCACTCAATACGCCAATTGATCGTTCACCGCGGAATGCAGCTGATCTCCGAGATAGATAATGGCCAGCGCGCCATCGAGGCAACCCGACGTATCTACATGTCAGATTCTAAACTCTGAACACAAAAGGGGGGCTTCGGGGGGGCTCCGGGGGGGGGGAGGGTTGGGGGGGGGGGGTCAGTTCTGATTTTCAGGCTCGCCAAATATTTGAGCTATTCTCTTGTTTACACTGACATGACTTGTCGGGTTTTATCTCCTAACACCTGATTACACGATGAGATATTCCTTCTTATTAAATACCGAGCCTCGTATAGAAGGCTTTATATTTCTTTTATTCTGCAATCACAATTCTTATTTATGTATTTTTAATTAGCGCAAAACCCTTTTTTATACAGCCATCAATATCCTATTATGATGATAGCAAAGAGACACTAAACTATTCCAAGTATATATTCTTAACTCAGAAAAGTGTATATATATATATATACACACACACAGTGGAAATATGGGTAACGAGCAACGCGGTTAACGAGCGTTTTGAAAGACGAGTAACTTTTTCTTTTTTTTTTTTTTAATCCTGTCTCGGTTTGCGAGTGTTGATTCGTAAAACTAGCAGAATTCAATCTAATATGGTGTGCAGTACCGCATTTTGCCAGAGGTGCCGGGGGGGCGCCGATGACACTCGGAACGGTTCGGAGCCGTTCGGAAAAATACTCAGAAAAATCACTCGGAATCACCGGTGCACAAAGCAAGGTCCATAAAGTCACGGAAGATCGAGTTTGGGGTGGAGGAACTTGACTGGCCTGCACAGAGTCCTGACCTCAACCCCACCTCGACCACCTTTGGGATGAATTGGAGCGAAGACTGCGAGCCAGGCCTTCTCATCCAACATTAGTGCCTGACCTCACAAATGCTCTTCTGGAAGAATGGTCAAACATTCCAATAGACACCCTCCTAAACCTTGTGGACGGCCTTCCCAGAAGAGTTAAAGCTTTTATATCTGCAAAGGGCCAACTCAATATTGACCCCTCCGGACTAAGACTGGGAGGCCATTAAAGTTGATGTGCGTGTAAAGGCCGGTGTCCCAATACTTTTGGCAATATAATGTATATAGATATAATGTAAGGGATTTCAGTGCCTCAGAAACCTATAAAATATAATGGGAGGGGTCTTTGATATCCCTGTAACATTTTGGGAACAGTAGAGTTTTTAGAGAGAGTTCTGTATTTTCGGATTTTATTTAAAAAAAAAAAATATCCAAAATTGCATTACAATAATTGAGAGCCAAATTATTTGAAAAAAATATATATTTTTGGAGAATTTTCCAAATAAAAAAAAAAAAAAAAATTTATTTTGGCTAAAATTGAATATAAATTCATAATATATATATATATTTTCAAATAACTTGGTTCTGAATTATTGTAATGCAATGTTTTGTGTGCATTATTATATATTATATTATTTTATTTTTTTACAGTAAGGCTCTCCTTTTTTATTTTATTTTTAGTGCACAGAAGCAGTTGATCCCACCTCCTCTGGAACCAAATTATTTGAAAAAATTATATATTTTTTGGAGAATTTTCCAAATTTTTAAAAACTTTTTTTTTATTTATTTTGGCTAAAACTGAATATAAATTCACAAAAAATATATATATATTTTTTAAAATATTTTGGTTCTGAACTATTGCAATGCAATGTTTTGTGTGTGTTTTTGTTATTTTCTATTATTATATTTTTTTACAGTAAGGCTCTCCTCTTTATTTTTAGCGCACAGAAGCAGCTGACCCCCCCTCCCACCAAATTATTTGGAAAATCCTCCAAAAAAAATATTTTTTTTAAAATAATTTGGTTCCAGAGGAGGGGGATCAGCTGCTTCTGTGCGCTAAAAATAAAGAGGAGAGCCTTACTGTAAAAAAAATATATAATAATAATAAAAAATAACAAAAACACACACAAAACACTGCATTGCAATAATTCAGAACCAAATGATTTGAATAAATATATAATATATATATATATATATATATATATATATATATATATATATATATATATATATATATATATAATATTTGTGAATTGATTTTCGGTTTTAGCCAAAATAAATAAAAAAAAGTTTTAAAAAATTTTGGAAAATTCTCCCAAAAATATATATTTTTTTTCTAATTTTTGAAAACTTTTTTTAATTTATTTTGGCTAAAACTGAATATAAATTCACAAAAATATATATATATTTTTTCAAATAATTTGGTTCTGAATTGTAATGCAATGTTTTGTGTGTGTTTTTTATAATATTATTATTATTATTATTATTATTTTTTTTTATTTATTTATTTTTTTTTACAGTAAGGCTCTCCTCTTTATTTTTTTTAGCGCACAGAAGCATTTTTTAAAAACTTTTTTTATTTTGGCTAAAACTGAATATAAATTCATATATATATATATATATATATATATATATATATATATATATATATATATATATATATATATATAATTTTCAAATAATTTGGTTCTGAATTGTAATGCAATGTTTTGTGTGTGTTTTTTTATAATATTATATATATTATGATTATTAATTTTTTTTTTTTTTTTTTACAGTAAGGCTCTCCTCTTTATTTGTTTAGCACACAGAAGCATTTTTTGAAAACTTTTTTTATTTTGGCTAAAACTGAATATAAATTAACAAAAAAAATGTTTTTTCCAAATAATTTGGTTCTGAATTATTGTAATGCAATGTTTTGTGTGCGTTTATTATTATTATATATTAATTTTTTACAGTAAGGCTCTCCTTTTTATTTTTTAGCGCACAGAAGCAGCTGATTCCCCCCCCCCCCCTCTCTGGATGCCAAATTAGCCCCAATTCAGGCTCTTTGGGAACCACAGGACCATGAAATCCTCCAAAAACACCCCTCACGGTCCCAGCCAGAGTGCCACTTCAGGCGTGGGCGCCCCCCACCCTCCATCCCCCCCCACCCCCACCCCAAACTCTCCACACCCCTTCCAAAAGCTTGGAAACCCGTCACAAGAGCTGAAGAATGTCACACCCAGACCCGGAGCAGGTGGAGAAGACAAGGGGGACAGCGTTACACCAAACACGTGGCTGCATATTTTGGGAAAAGACTTCTGTGGGGCATCCTCAGTTGGTCCGAAGGCGAGGAGCCACACGGATAATTCCGGAAGACCGGCTCGTCGAAGGTAAGACCACGTCCGCTCTATAGGGGTGTCATGTCCAATAGCTTAGAATAATTCTCTTGTCTTCACATCTTGAATGACGCCCAAAGAACCTTTATAACGAGGATGGGAAGGGATCCAATTTTTGTAAATTAAAAAAAAAAAAAATAATTGCACCCCAATTTTTTTTTTTGCGCTGTTTGTATATATGTACGGTTTGACTTAATATAATGGAGGAAAAAAAAAAAAAAAGGTAACAATTTTTAAGTAACTTTTTTTTTTTTTTTTTTTTTTTTAATCTTTACCCAAATACTAAACGCCTTGAATTAGTCCCTAGTAATTATTTTGGCATTTCAGAATACCAAGTGGTTGGAATAATGCTCGCCATTCATCCCCCACTGGCTAATCTGCAAGAGAAAGCCAGCAAGACACACAAAATGCTATTTGCTGACAATTCAATAGAGCTGTCACTCTCCGAACGAAACAGCCCCGATCGTTTCAAAACGGGCTTGTACCGGCATTTATACAAAATGTAGATTTACTTGCTGGGCAGCAAAAAAAAAAAAAAAAACAAAAAAAAAATCTACCTTCTCTTTTTTTTTTTTTCCCTTTTCCACTAGCCCTGATTGTTGTGTTGATAAAAAAAAAAAAAAAAAGCCTGCAAATTATATATTATTATCTATAGTGCGTACATAACAGACTAGCATTTTGTATGTTTTAATGTCCTTAGAATATACCCAGGGGTTATGTAAATAATTAATTGAGGTGGCTGTTTAATGCGATTTGTTATAGTGATTTATTGTAAGCTTATTTAAGTGAGAATTATATCATTTTTTTTTTTTTTTTTCCTCTAAGGACAAATAATTTTATTAAAAAAAAAAAAAGTAATTAAGTACAAGAGGGTAATTAATTTGGTTTTATATTTGTCAGCTGTAAAAAGGGCTGTGATTATTTCTTAGGGTTTTGAAAAAGAATAGTTAAAGACATATAAAGGCATTTAAAAAAAAAAAAAAAAAGTTGTTGAGATATGAGGAATCCATATTGTGGAAATTGTTTAAAATCATCATTGTCATTTTTCTACTCTTTGTGAAAACCTTCAATAAAAATATTCAGACAGGAAAAAAAAGTTAGATATATAAAAAAAGAGAAAAAGGGAAATAGTAAAAGGAATAGTATACTTGGGTATACTTAATGTATAATATAAAATAATATATAATAGTAATGTATGTGCCTATTTTTTTCTTTCTGTCTCAATAAAAGTTCGTATTAAAAAAAATATATATATATATATAATAGTATTAGTATAGTAATATATATAATATATTTATTAATTAAAGAAGTCTAGGATTTGGCAGAATGAACTACTTATTTACTGTGGAGGGGGGGGGGGGCGAAAATGTTTTTTTAGTTTTCCTCTAAAATTTTATGTAATGTGTGGGTATGATTTTTTAATGGAACAAGTTTTTTTTTTTATTCATTTAAACGCAGTTTGACATAATGAAAAAATGTGAAATAACCTGAACTATAAGAAGTCTCTAGGGAAAATCTTGACTCGTCTATACATTTTCCTATGTATGAAAGGCCACAGGTTGGCATATCATTGTGAAAAAGAATGGGCAGGATATACAAATATAAAAAAAAAAAATAAGTTGGAGAACGTATACTCTAAATGGAATACATATTTGCACAAGGTTCTATTATTATTAATAATAATTATAATAATATTTTGAATATAATAATAATAATTTAATATTTTAAATTATAATAATATTTTAAATAAATATAATAATAATAATAATATTTTAAATAGAGGTGCACCGAATTGGAAATTTTGGTACCGAAACCTAAAATGTAGGATGCACTTGCCTGAAAAACAAGAATGAGATTTAAAAAAACGTCTTAATTAATATCATGAATTTAAATGAATATGAATTTATTGTCGGCCATTATCGGCATCTTTAGTGCAAGGAAAGTTCAAGAAAAATACATCCTTTTAAGTTCTATGTCTTCACCCTGGTTTGTTGCGCTTCCATTATAGTGCTAAAAAATCATGCTTGCTGCATTTTTGGTCAGTTAAAAAACAAAAGTTTGAATTGCATTGAAAACGCATCAGTAACACACCTGTGTTATGTTTTTGATGCGTTTTTTGAGTCGCATGACCTATGAAAGACAAACCGTAAGCATAGTACAATGGTGGCAAAATTGCGCTTTTGCACCATTATTAGCACCTTTCTCTCTATCAAAAAAATGCAGAAAATACAATTTTCGGCTGATATTTTTGATGCATCTCTAATCTTTAATGATTAATCCCCGGAGTTAATCGTTTTTTTTTAACTTCTAATTTTGCTTCCTTTTTTCATTTCTAATTTACTGACATTCTAGAAATGTGTTTCTACTCATAACTCAGTGTGCCCGTTACTCCCAATAGACCATAAAGCAATTGTTTGCATTGTAATCTATAACTAAAGGTGAAATAAAATTATTATTATTATTATTATACAGGATTTATATATTATTATTATTATAATACATGGTTTATATATTATTATTATTATTATACAGGATGTGTATATATATATATTATTATTATTATTATTATTATTATTTCTATAATGCAGGATTATATATTATTATACAGGATTTATATATTATTATTATTATACAGGATTTATATATTATTATTATTATACTGGATTTATAATATTATTATTATTATTATTATTATTATTATACAGGATTTATTATTATTATTATTATAATGGTTTATATATTATTATTATTATACTGGATTTATATATTTTTATTATATAGAATTTATATATTATTATTATTATTATTATTATGGATTTATATATTATTATCATACAGGATTTGTATATTAGTATTATTATACAGGATTTATATTTTATTATTATAATGGTTTATATATTATTATTATACTGGATTTATATATTTTTCTTATATAGGATTTATATTATTATTATTATTATTATTATTATTATTATTATTATTATTATTATACATGGTTTATATATAATTATTATACAGGATATATATATATTATTATTATTATTATAATACAGGATTTATATATTATTATACAGGATTTATATATTATTATTATTATTATATTGGATTGATATATTATTATTATACAGGATTTATAATATTATTATTATTATTATTATACTGGATTTATATATTTTTCTTATATAGGATTTATATTATTATTATTATTATTATTATTATTATACATGGTTTATATATAATTAGTATACAGGATATATATATATATTATTATAATACAGGATTTATATATTATTATTATTATTATTATTATTATTATTACTATTATACTGGATTTATATATTATTATTATACAGGATTTATAATATTATTATTATTATACTGGATTTATATATTATTATTATTATTATACTGGATTTATATATTATTATTATACAGGATTTATATAATATTATTATACAGGATTTATATAGCGCCAACAGTTTGCTCAGCACTTTGCAATATAATGGAGGACAGTACAATTACAATACAGTTCGATAATCTCTAAACAAACAAGAATAGCCGCTGATCTGAAAGTGACAGAAAACTGAGCTTCAAGTCTGTAGAGAACAATAAAAAATGGGTCACTGGTGGGCATTTTTATTTTTTTAGCAACTTACGGCTTCATTTCACGACTTGTGTCATCAGAATTTCTATGGTAATAAAAAGGAATTCCCGCACCGTTTGCTAAAATGGATCAGATTTTACTTGTCCTCGGTGAACTGGCCGTATACTTCATCTACCAACTTTTTTTTTTTTTTTTAGTGCGCTTTGCTGGAAGTCATTTGATAAAAATAACATTTCATCCCAGTGGGCTGTTGAGTCCGACCGCATGGGGGAAGATGTACACTGAAAAACAGAAATTTAAACAAAAAACAAACAAAAAAATAAATAAAAAAAATATATATAATATAGGTACATAGAGATATATATCTCTATATAAACAATATATGGGTCCGGGAGAACAGTGAAGCATAAGATATACAATCCAGAAGATAAGGCGCCACTCATAGGGCTTGAAGGGGGAATACACAGTGATGAGGTTTATCGCTGAGTGCTGCTTTTATCTTTGGGATTATATAAACATTTAATTAATAATCATATTAATAATAATAATAATTTTATTGTCAAACCAAGATTGCAACATCCCTTCCACACCAAGGAAGTCAGCCAATTTGAATAATAAAAAATAAATAAAATAAGGCGGCGCTCATGGGGCTTTAATTGTGAAAACTCAGTAATAAACTTGATCTCTGGGTACTGCCTTATCTTTTGGGATTATGTAAAATTAATCAAATTTATGATAATATATTATTAATATTAATCTTATTGTCAACTCAAGATTGATATATCCCTGCAACACTGAGGAAGTCAATTTGAATTTAAAAAAATAAAACATATATATATATATATACACACACACACACACACAGTGTATGCACTGTGGTGTATATGGGTCCGGGATGCATGATATGTATAATCCAAAAGATAAGGCGGCACTCATGGGGCTTAAAGGGTGAACACTCTGCCTTGTACTGCCTTATCTTAAGGATTTAGGATTATGTAAATAGTAAATAATTGTATTATTAATAGTATAATATAGGATAACATTTATTAATAATTTATTATTTATTATTAAGACTGGTATAAAAAAAAAATATATATATATATATAAAATATACACATTCACAATGAATTGAAAAAGTATTCATACCCCCTGACATTCCCCACATTTTGTTGAAACCAAAACCATAAATGTATTTAATTGGGATTTTATGTGATGGACCAACACAAAGTGTGAAGTGGAAGGAAAATGATAAATGATACAAATAAATCTGTAAAAAGTGTGGGGGAGGGGCATTTGTATGGCGCCCCCCGGAGTCAATACTTTGTAGAACCCCCTTTCTCTACAAGTCTTTTTGGGGGTGTCTCTACCAGCTTTGCCCATCTAGAGAGGACATTTCTGCCCATTCTTCTTCTTCTTTGTAAAATATCTCAAGCTCTGTCAGATTGGATGGAGAGCGTCTGTGATCAGCAATTTTCAAGTCTTGCCACAGATTCTCAATGGGATTTAGGTCTGGACTGTGACTGGGCCATTCTAACACATGAATATGCTTTGATGTAAACCATTCCATTGTAGCTCTGGCTGGATGTTTCGGGTCGTTGTCCTGCTGGAAGGGGAACCTCCGCCCCGGTCTCAAGTCTTTTGCAGACTCTAACAGGTTTTCTTCTAAGATTGTCCTGTATTTGTCTCCATCCATCTTCCCATCACCTCTGACCAGCTTCCCTGTCCCTGCTGAAGAAAACCATCCCCACCACATGATGCTGCCACCACCATGTCTCACGGTGGGGATGGTGTGTTCGGGGGATGGGCGGTGTTAGTTTCCCCCACACATAGCGTTTTGCTTTTAGGCCAAAAAGTTCAATTTTGGTCTCCTCTGACCAGATCACCTTCTTCCACATGTTTGCTGCCCCCTCCCCCACATGGCTTCTCACAAACTACAAACAGGACTTCTTATGACTTTCTTTCTCCAATGTCTTTCTTCTTGTCACTCTTCCATAAAGGGCAGATTTGTGGAGAGACGACTAATAGTTGTCCTGTGGACAGATTCTCCCCCCTGAGCTGTGGATCTCTGCAGCTCCTCCAGAGTTACCATGGACCTCTTGGCTCTTCTCTGATGAATGCTCTCCTTGCCCGGCCCGGTCAGTTTAGGTGGACGGCCATGTCTTGGTAGGTTTGCAGTTGTACCATACTCTTTCCATTTTCCGATGATGGATTGAACAGAGCTCCGTGAGATGTTCAAAGCTTGGGAGATTTTATTATAACCCAACCCTGCTTTATACTTCTCCACAACTTCATCCCTGACCTGTCTGGTGTGTTCCTTGGCCTTCATGATGCTGTTTGTTCACTAAGGTTCTCTAACAAACCTTTGAGGGCTTCACAGAACAGCTGTATTTATACTGAGATTACATTACACACAGGTGGACTCTATTTACAAATTAGGGGACTTCTGAAGGCAATTGGTTCCACTAGATTTTAGTTAGGCACTATTTGAAGGCACTATGTGTTTCTATATATATATATATATATATATATACACAGTATCTCAAAAGTAAGTACACCCCTCAGTCACATTTGTGTAAATATTTTATTCTCTCTTTTCATGTGACAACACTGAAGAAATGACACTTGTCTACAATGTAAAGTAGTGAGTGTACAGCTTGTATAACAGTGTAAATTTCCTGTCCCCTCAAAATAACTCAACACACAGCCATTAATGTTTAAACCGCTGGCAACAAAAGTCAGTACACCCCTAAGTGAAAATCTCCAAATTGGGCCCAAAGTGTCAATATTTTGTGTGGCCGCCATTATTTTCCAGCACTGCCTTCACCCTCTTGGGCATGGAGGTCACCAGAGCTTCACAGGTCACCACTGGAGTCCTCTTCCCCTCCTCCATGATGACATCACGGAGCTGGTGGATGTTGGAGACCTTCCCCTCCCCCACCTTCCGTCTGAGGATGTCCCACAGATGATCAATAGGGTTTAGGTCTGGAGACATGCTTGGCCAGTCCATCACCTTCACCCTCAGCTTCTTTAGTAAGGCAGTGGTGGTGTTGGAGGTGAGTTTGGGGTGGTTATCATGTTGGAATACTGCCCTGCGGTCCAGTTTCTGAAGGGAGGGGATCATGCTCTGCTTCAGTATGTCACAGTACATGTTGGCATTCATGGTTCCCTCAATGATCTGTAGCCCCCCAGTGCCGGCAGCACTCATGCAGCCCCAGACCATGACACCCCCACCACCATGCCTGACTGTAGACAAGACACACTTGTCTTTGTCCTCCTCACCTGGTTGCCCCCACACACGCTTGTCACCATCTGACACCAAATACGTTTATCTTGGTCTCATCAGAGCACAGGACATGGTTCCAGTAATCCATGTCCTTAGTCTGCTTGTCTTCAGCAAACTGTTTGTGGTTTTTCTTGTGCATCATCTTTAGAAGAGGCTTCCTTCTGGGGGGACAGCCATGCAGACCACTTTGATGCAGTGTGCGGCGTATGGTCTGAGCACTGACAGGCTGACCCCCCACCCCTACAACCTCTGCAGCAATGCTGGCAGCACTCATACGTCTATTTCCCAAATACAACCTCTGGATATGACGCTGATCACGTGACCTCAACTTCTTTGGTGAACCATGGCGAGGCCTGTTCTGAGGGGAGCCTGTCCTGTTATACCGCTGTATGGTCTTGGCCATCGTGCTGCAGCTCAGTTTCAGGGTCTTGGCAATCTTCTTATAGCCTAGGCCATCTTTATGTAGAGCAACAATTCTCATCTTCAGATCCTCAGAGAGTTCTTTGCCACGAGGTGCCACGTTGTACTTCCAGTGACCAGTGTGAGAGCGATAACACCAAATTTAACACACCTGCTCCCCATTCACATCTGAGACCTTGTAACACTAACGAGTCACATGACACTAGGGAGGGAAAATGGCTAATTGGGCCCAATTTGGAGATTTTCACTTAGGGGTGTACTGACTTTTGTTGCCAGTGGTTTAGACATTAATGGCTGTGTGTTGAGTTATTTTGAGGGGACAGGAAATTTACACTGTTATACAAGCTGTACACTCACTACTTTACATTGTAGACAAGTGTCATTTCTTCAGTGTTGTCACATGAAAAGAGAGAAGGAAAGATTTACACAAATGTCACTGAGGGGTGTACTTACTTTTGTGAGATACTGTGTGTGTGTGTGTATATATATATATATATATATATATATATATATATATATATATATATATATATATATATATATACAGTATATATACATTCTCAGCCCAAGATCGGTTACAATAATTGCTACATTATTGCAGTTTCAGTCAAATGTTCACAAACCAGTTGAACTGACTGACAGATTCTACATGGGAAGGAATATGTGAATTTATGAAATTATGTAAAATGATTTGGGGTTGTCGGTCGTACTCTACATGATGCTGAAGATAATTGGGTGGACAGAAACGTATTGTTGGTGGTCTTTTTTTGGATAACAGAATTTTACTTTTTTTTTTTAATATATTTATTTATTTTTTTATTATTAATTTGCTTTCTTTTTTTTGTTGCTGGAGTATTTTTTTATTTTTAAAAAATTATTATTCATTTTTTATTTATTTTTTGTTGCTGGAGTATTTTTTTTTTCATTATTTATTATTCATTTTTTATTTATTTTTTGCTGCTGGAGTATTTTTTTTTCGTCATTTTTTATTTATTTTTTGTTAATGGAGTATTTTTTTTATTATTATTCATCTTTTTATTTATTTTTTGCTGCTGGAGTATTTTTTGTTTTTTTTTATTCAGTTTTTTATTTATTTTTTGTTGCTGGAGTATTTTTTTTTTCCATTATTTATTATTTATTTTTTGCTGCTGGAGTATTTTTTTTTTCTAATCATCATTTTTTATTTTTTTTATTCTGAATTTTTTTTATTCTGAATTTTTTTTATTTATTTTTTGTTGCTGGAGTATTTTTTTTCATTATTTATTATTCATTTTTTATTTATTTTTTTCTGCTGGAGTATTTTCTTTTTTGTTATTTTTTGTTAATGGAGTATTTTTTTTTTTATTATTATTCATCTTTTTATTTATTTTTTGTTGCTGGAGTATTTTTTTTTTTTTTATTCATTTTTTTATTTATTTTTTGTTGCTGGAGTTTTATTTTTACATTTTTTTATTTATTTATTGTCATTTTACGTTGGATAAAATATGCTCAGGTGGTCATCCTATCAGAGGAGGCGACGGAGGTTTTTTTCGGTCCATGTCGTTCTGTCGTTTTGGTAGTCCGGGAATGAATGAGTTTTAGTCACTCGCCCGGAGGGGGAGTGAAGGGAAGATATATAACGCTGTGAAGTCGCCCCGGGGTGACGCGCGGTCTAGCCGCACAGCGAGTCTGACAACCGCTTGTTCGCGTAGAACACTTGACTTTAACCTTTTGAACAGTATTTATTTTTTTCCCCCCTGAGCCCTTAAGAGCAGAAATTCACCTCCACTTTCTGACCGAGAGAGACCAGGATATTCTTGCACTGCCGGGGCAATTAACACTTTAATGAGCGTCTGCGCCCTGATGGCCCAATCATGATGGAGTGACATGTGGAACCTCCCACAACAACAAAAAAAAGTGTAGGTTTTTTTTTTTTTTTTTTGAACAGACGAAACGCATTACCTGTGTTACTGGATTCCATGTAAATCACGCTGTATACCTGTCTGTATACCTGTCTGCTGGACGCAACATGGTCGGTGCAACCAAGCTGCGGGTTCCAGACTCTGAGGGGCTTTGGTGAGTCTGAGGACTGAATTTTGTGATTTGTGATTGGCAGATAGTATCGGGAGGACAGTGCATGGGTATGGGCTGCACAGATAACACTCATGGGGGGGGGGGGGGTTGATTCACTGAAGGCAAATAGACTGTGCGCTTTGCAAGGGGAACTTATTTTCCCCAGAGTGTAGGGAAGGTGGTGAAGCCGCATGCAGCTGATTGGGAATTCTTTTACAAAGTGGAGCTCTGGGGGAAAACGAGTTCAACTGCCCCTTGCAAAGCCCCCAATCGAATTGCCTTTAGTAAATCAAATCTATAGTGTGCTAAGGCCGTGCTTCTCACCTCCCCCCCCCCCCCCCCCCCCCGTCCTCAAATACCCCCAACAGGCCAGGTTTGCAGGTTTTCCTTTTTATCTTGCACAGGTGCTTTAAATTTGAGCCGATGGCTTGGTATTTTGGACAGCTATTTTATCTAAGAGAAAATCGGGAAAACATGGCCTGTTGGGGGTACTTGAGGACGGGGTTGAGAACCACTGTACTAAGGGATCTAATTCAGCAGGCTTTATACAAGGTTGGGGATCTTTACTGTCAGCCAGGGTTGGTGCTACCACTGGGCGAACTGGGCAGCCGCCTAGGGTGCATTGCTGACTAGGGAGCCTAGCCCCTACTGTTCCTACTCTCTTCTCTCTGCAGCAAGCAACTAAGTCTCAGCATCAGCAGGCAGCCGCTTGATGGGCGCTGGTGGGCTGCATTGATGGGCGCTGGAAGGCTGCATTGATGAGCAATGGTAGACTGCATTGATGGGTGCTGGTGGGCTGCATTGATGAGCAATGGTAGACTGCATTGATGGGTGCTGGTGAGGCTGCATTGATGGGCGATGGTAGGCTGCATTGATGGGCGATGGTAGGCTGCATTGATGGGCGCTGGTGGGCTGCATTGATGGGCGCTGGAAGGCTGCATTGATGAGCAATGGTAGACTGCATTGATGGGTGCTGGTAGACTGCATTGATGGGCGATGGTAGGCTGCATTGATGGGCGATGGTAGGCTGCATTGATGGGCGCTGGAAGGCTGCATTGATGGGCGTTGGTAGGCTGCATTGATGGGCGCTGGTGAGGCTGCATTGATGGGTGCTGGTGAGGCTGCTTTGATGGGCGCTGGTGAGGCTGCATTGATGGGTGCTGGTGAGGCTGCATTGATGGGCGCTGGTAGGCTGCATTGATGGGCGCTGGTAGGCTGCATTGATGGGCGCTGGTAGGCTGCAATGATGGGTGCCGGTGAGGCTGCTTTGATGGGTGCTGGTGAGGCTGCATTGATGGGCAATGGTAGACTGCATTGATGGGCGCTGGTAGGCTGCATTGATGGGCGCTGGTAGGCTTCATTGATGGCCACTGGTAGGCTTCATTGATGGGTGCTGGTGAGGCTGCATTGATGGGCGCTGGTAAGGCTGCATTGATGGGTGCTGGTGAGGCTGCATTGATGGGCACTTGTAGGCTGCATTGATGGGCGCTGGTTAGGCTGCATTTTATGGGCGCTTTATTAAAAATAGTGGGGTATACGTGGGCAGGGCAAAGGGGGTGGAGTCAGGGCTGGAGCCGGGGTGGGGGGGGGTCATTAAAATGAGGCTTCGCCTGGGGTGTCAAAAGTCCTTGCACCAGCCCTGCTGTCAGCCAAATCTCATTGGGTACTTTGAAAATAGGAATCTATATCCTGTTGTTTTAGCTTTTTAGTATTGTAACAAAAAAAACTTTTATTTTTTTATTTTCTTTAATTGTGAAGTTGTCAGCGGTTAAATGTTTCCCATTTGTCATAGATGCCGAGTGTTTCAGGCTTGCATGGTGGTCCCACATCTATGTGCTCTGTTCCGGGAACGCTGTGTCCCGGGCTGTGTCCTGGAATCGCAGCATCACCTTTTATTTCAGTTACTGAGCATGTGCAGTAGCTAAAAAATAAAATAAAATAAAAAACGGTATTACTGAGGGTGTAACGGCAGTGAGTGGGCAGTTTCTGCATAATTAGGGGAGGGGCATGAAGTAGACTAAGTTTAAACACTTCCCATTATCCAGCGTATATATAATATACTGCACGTGTGTGTGTGTGTGTGTGTGTGTATGTATATATATGTGTGTGTGTGTGTGTGTGTATATATATAAAATCTTCACTATATTGTCAAAAGTATTGGGACTCCTGCCTTTACATGAACTTTAATGACCCCCCCAGTCTTAGTCCGGAGGGTTCAATATTGAGTTGGCATTGATAGTGAAATTAGGAAATGCGCAAACCACAATGCTAACAAAAGAAATGTGAAAAGACACGGGGAGCAAATGTTGTCCCCGCATAATACTGAATAAAAATAAAAAATACATATGTGGCGCTACCTCCAAAGGGCTTAATATAGCGCTGCAGAATTAGTGAACGCAGCAAATGGGGGGAAATACAGCATTGCTTATAGTTCTACTTTTAGTATATTTAAAATAATAATATAAAAAAGAAATTAAAAAGAGAAAGAAAAGGGAAAAAAAGAAAAATTCGGGCCAATTTTGAAACATTTTGCATGTTAAAATCAGCAAAAGCTTTAATAAATAGCATAATAAATAAAGATGTGAAGCCTCTGGGCAGTGACTCCGGATCTACAGCGCTGTAAAAGATCAATATTCATGATCTAATAAAACAAATAAATATGTTATTCCGTTTCCTTATTGTTTTACGGAAACGTTTTTTATATTCATCATGTACTGTGTGATCTATATTTATTTGTGTTGTGATGCCGCTGCCACTACTACTGTCAGCCATATAGTAGAAGGAACTTTCTGCGCCCAGGGCAGCTGCCCCTTCCACCCACCCCTTGTCCCGGCCCCGGTGTCGAGTAGGAAATGTTTAAATGCCTCCCAGATGCCAACTGTCCCAGGCTGGCCTAACAGTCCCACATCTCTGTGCTCTGTTCCGGCGATGCTGTGTCCCTCGGGATGTGTCCTGGAGTCACAGCATCATCCTCTTTTGAGTTACTGAGCCTGTGCTGTACTCCAAAATTCAATTACCGAAGGTATCACGGCTATGAGTGGGCAGTTTAGAGGTGCGAAGCAGGACCGGGACAAGATCATCCAGGACAAAGATGCCAAATTGCGCCCTCCCCCATTAAGTGCAAGCTTTTGAGGAGGAGGGGGCCAGAGAGCACAGCCCGCGCCTCCTCCCTGCTCTCTCCTCCTCCTCTGCTTGCAGCTTCCCGCGCTGGGCTGACAAAAGTAACGATGCCGCTGTCACTACACCTGTCAGCCTTATAGTAGAAGGAACTTGTGGCGACCCCCCATCCCTACAATAGACGCTGCGCCCAGGGCAGTCCGCCTGTCATGAGAGCCATGTACCTGAGACCGAAGTAGTGGGGAGGCCTCCCTTGCACCTCGGGTCCTTGAAGCCTCTGGAGATGGAGACAGAGACTTGGTAGGGACACCGAGTGGCACGGGTGCCAGGGGTGTAGAGCACCGCGCAAGCCTTAGTCCGAGAGCTGAGCCAAGGTCAAGTTCAGTTTGGCAATGAAGTATAAAAGGGTTAATCCGAAGAAGAATGGTCCAGATCCAAGCTGGGGTCGGTTACAATCTGGCAGCTGAGTATAAAAGGGACAAAGAGGTTGAAGTCACTTCCTGTGCGCCTCCTGGGGATTTTCCCGCCTTTTTCCATCAGGTTGATCTCACTTCCTGCGCACCTCCTGGGGATTTTCCCGCCTTTTTCCAGCAAGTTGAATTCACTTCCTGTGCTCGTCCTGGGGATTTTCCCGCCTTTTTCCATCAAGTCTTCTTCTGCGCAGGTTCGGGTTGGCGCACTAAGGCGTCTTTGGAGCATGCTCAGTTGGCGTGGATTTCCTCTTGCCATTCGTGCATGCGTAGTAAGACCTGGACTCTTACATGGCCCTTCTGTCCACCCCTTGTCACTGCCCTGGTGTGAAGTAGGAAATGTTTAAATGCCTCCTATTGGCATAGATGCCAACTGACAGTCCCATATCCATGCGCTGTGTCCCCCATGATTGCGTGTCTCAGGGATCACAGTACCGCCCTTTATTTGAGGTTCCGGAACATGATTCACAAAGCTATTACCAAGGGTATAACAGCCGTGAGTAGGGAGTTCCTGGATAATTAGGGGTGAGACCACCCAGATAGTGTCGTCTGGGCAGGACCACCCACAAAGTAAGCAGGACCACCTGAAAGATGGATGTGATATGTGTGGGCCGGAGCTCACAGTTGTCATGGTTATGCAATAGAGTTGGTCTGCTTACCTGTTTCCATGTGTTCATCTCTAGAGACCAGCCGACCCTCACCTGACTGCTTTTGTAATCCATCCTCTGGCATGGCTCCCCCCTAGCTCCTATCAGAGAACTCTATATTAACCTGTGCACTGCAGGCCAACCCTTCTGATCAACCATTGTGTATTCCTTTGTGTTTAGCTTCCTGTTACCTGCCGTGTGCTCTTCTGTTGTTCCGTTACCGACTTTGGCGTGTCTTTGACTATCCCTGTTTGCCTGTAATCCTGACCTTTTGGCATGTCCCTGACTATTCCTGTCTGCTTGTGGCCCGACCTTGGCTTTGTCCCTCACCATCCCTATCCTCCTGTTGCCTACTGTGGGTGTGAGCTGGGGGACCCTGGGGGTCGCGACCTGGAGCCAGTTGCAGCCAAGTCCATCCTCACCACTAGAGGCGCTGGTGAACACCTGCTGGCTCTTAGACTCCGCGCCCCAGGGAATCTTATGCTCTAACCCCGGTGGGACCTGTCTCCCGTCCGCAGCAGTCAGCCGTAGGGTCTACAACCTTGCGGTGCACTCCTGATCCCTACGGTGTGCATCTGTCACCTCGCCTCAAGGTGACCTGACAGCAGTATCCCACTTACTGGGATGTCTGTAGTGAGGGGCGTTTCCCTTCACTTCCTGGAGTCCAAAGTTAGGAAAATGACACCTGGAACAACTGGAACAGGTGTCCCCATTGGAAGATCTCCCCACTATTCCTGTTCTGGTGACAACTGAAAATGGATTGTCCCCTCACTTTTTGGTGACAGTGGTCTTCAGGAGAACTAGATTGTGAATCTACACATCTGGGACACGGACAGTAATGAAAGCTCGTCAGATAGGCGAACCCTTCCACACGCCAATAAATAGCCTTAACACATTTCAACCAAAATATTTTAAATTGGTAAAGATGGTTTCTGATTGGCTGCCATCGTTGAATGTTGCATATTGTTATATTGAGTGACTCTGTAAATCTTCATGGTGAGGTTGGTGGTCATCCATGGTTTGGCTCTGTAGACTTGCTGTGTAGGTGCATCAGATGTTTGTGATATGGGGACCTTGGTGTGGTAATGAGTAGAGTTGCACCGATACCTTTTTTTTTTTATCAGAGAGTACCGATACCGATTACTGACACTTTGCGGTGCGAGTTGCATCCAAACAAAACATTCACGGGGTCCCGGAACTTCTCCTCCAGCCCTGTGAGCAACTCAAGCCTTGGTGTCCCAGTCTGCCGATGATAGTAAATCGGGGCCGATGGAGGTGCTCACCGGGCTTGCAGGGATGTAGAGGCAGTCCTCTCCCAAGCTGACATCACTTCCGCCCTATACCCACAGGTACCCAGAACTTCTCCTTCCGCCCTGTAATCACCTCCAGCCTTAGTGTCCCAGTCTGCTGATGATAGCAAATCAGGGGCGATGGAGGTGCTCACAGGGCTTGAGGAGAAGTTCCGGGAACCTGCGGGTATAGGGCGGAAGTGATGTCAGCTTGGGGGGTGGACCACCTTCAGCGGCTTTGATTTGCGATCATCGGAGGACCGCTTATGTAGATTAAGTTTCATGTGGCCAGATATGTACTGTGAGTTCAAACATTTTTTAACCTGGCCACTAGATGGCACTTTAATCCCTTTCTGTACATACACACACACACAGGATTAATCACATGCGATTCTTTGCAGTGCGATTCCTACCTGAATTGCATGTGTAATGGTTCCTGTGTGTGTGTTTAGAAAGCTATTAAAGTGCCATCTAGTGGCCAGTTTAAAAAAAATGTTTGAACTCGTAGCACATATTTGGCCACATGCAAAATAATCTACATAGGTGTCCCAGTCCGCCAATGATAGCAAATCAGGGCCGCTGGAGGTGCTCACTGGGCAGGAGGAGAAGTTCTGGGACTCCCATGGGTATAGGGCGGAAGTGATGTCAGCATGGGGGCGGACCGCCTCTACATGCCCCCATTTCTTTATTTAAATTTTTTTTTTTTAACTATATATACTTATTTATCTTCTCATTTAATTTTTTTTATATTTTTCTTTTTTAATTATTATTTTACTATTTCTATTTATTATTATTTTTCTATTTTTATTTGTTTTAACTATTTGACTTTTTTTTTTATATTTATATTTATTTTTAGTTTTATTAATAAAGCTATATAATAATTTTTTCCGATGTTTTTACAATTATATATTTTATTATATTTCTATTTTTTTTTTTTATGTTTCATTTCATTCCACCTCCATGCTGCTACATACAGTATACACATACTTCTACTTTTTTTTCTTTCTATTTATATTTTTTATTATTATTATTTTACTATTTATATTTCTATCTCTATTTTTCATAGATTTTTTTTAAACCATTTTTATTTATATTTATTTTTCTTTTAGTAATAAAAAAAAAATCTATCTATCTATCTATCTATATATATATATATATATATATATATATATATCTATATATATATATATATATATATATAGATATAGATAGAGAGAGAGAGATATATATATATATATAGAGATATATATATATATTATATATAATTATTTAGGTTTTTTTTATAGGCATAGGCTGCAGACAAAACAAATTCACAAGTTATGCTTACATAAGATGTATGGTTCTAAAATGCCAATAGTGCGGCAAACTAACTTGAAATGAAACATTGTTTCTATTCATGATATGTATATATATATATAATGTGTGTGTGTGTGTGTGTGTGTGTGTGTATGTGTGTGTGTATGTGTGTGTGTATGTATGTGTATATATATATATATATATATATATATATATATATATATATATATGCCCTCATATTGTAAAGCGCTGCGCAAACTGTTGGTGCTATATAAATCCTGTATAATAACATGTATATTATTACAGTGTATATATTCATGTATATACTGTATTTATATATATATATATATAAATAATTTTATTGTTATTAATTTTGCAACTGAGCCAACCAAATTTTACATTTTTTATTTAATTTCTTCCATTAACATTTCATTAAATAACATGCATGCTTATCCAGGTGTCAACATTTGCAACCAATTAATTTTTATTTTTTTATTGTTTATTTGTCATTTTCAATTAAAAAACAATTCTAAAATTTTCAACCACAAGAGGTATACTTTTTTTCTATTTTTTTTTTTTTTCTTTTAGCTGTTTTTTGATGAGGCAAAAAAAATGTCATGAAAATAAGAAAATTAGTAGCGTTTTAGTGGGAATTTCTATATTTAAAAAAAAAAAAATCAACAATGATTGAGAAATCTGCTTTTTTGTCCTCCCCCAGTATAAATGTATTTATCAAACAACATTTCTTTATCAAAGATTTGAAGAGATCGCAGACATTGGATAAGATCGGACACATAGAATATCATTTTATATTTAAACTACTCAAAGGATGGGCAGGAACAACCCTAAAGGGATTCAAAAATCATTTTTCTTAAACTGTTTCATTTTTAGACAAGTTTGTGTTTATTTAACCCCAGCTTGTCTGTTTTTTTTTTTTTTTTTTTGTGCACATCAAGAATGAATAAAAAAAAAAAAAAAAAAAAAGCGCAGGCGTGTATAAACTTGTATGCACAGCGGAGCACCGCCATGACGGCTCCCATTCAGTTTTCTCTCTCTAGGGGGAAGTATCAGTTAATAAGAAATAAAAAGATTTGCCGAGTTGTTTAGCCGACATTTAGACTTTGTTTTACCTCGAAAAACACATTTTTTTTCCTGTCCACCTGCTCTCCTTGGAAGAGGGGTCATTCCAGTTCACCCGGATGATGTGAAAGTTACACCCCCTCGAAACAGGGCCGAGAATAAAACAAACCGCCGGTCCCCATATCAACAGAAGAGTGACGTCCACCCGTCCCGCGCAACACCCCATTCATCCGCCATTGTCCTCCCCCGAGACAAAGTTGTCTGCTCGTCTTTTGTCAGATCGATATTAAAATAATTAGAGGGCCCTTTTCAGTGTGGAAAATGGGCATCGGAGGAAGGTCAAATCACTCGGATCTCCATCCGATTCGGATGGAATATTAATGGGTGGAGGAAGAGGGGGGGAGGGGAGGGCATTCTGGAATTTGCTCACTAAGGCTTAAAAAATGGATTAACAGGTTGGCCGTAGGAGTTGAGGTCGCCTCGGAATCTGAACGTTTTTGGCAATTCCATGGCCATTCCGGCTACAGAATGATTTTGGGATTTGGTGTTTACTATCAGTTCCATTTAGCATGGCAAAAAAAAAAAATACAGTTGGCCAATACCATTTAGACTACCAGGCAGCCTTGAATATTCTTTTTATTTTGGCGGTTGTATTTTCTGCAATTTGTATATATTATATATATATATATATATATATATATATATATATATATATATATATATATATATATATATATATATATTTATTTATTTATTTGTTTTTTTAAATTTTTTTATTGATTTCTTTTTTCTTTTTTTTTTTTTTTTTTTTCATGTAAAATTTGATAAAAAAAAAAGCTATCAATAAACCTGACCTCAAACTAAGTGGAGGAAAGTTCAAAACTAATCTTAGAATGTATTATTTTACTGAAAGGGTAACTGATGCTTTGAATAAACTACCAGCAGAGGTAGTGAGACAGTCAACAGTAAATGGCTCCAAACATAGAGCTATACTCTTTACAATAAAGTAACAAAAAAAAAAAATACAATAAAAATAGGCAGACTCGTTGGACTGCTCGATCTTTTTCTGCCGTCACTTTTCTATGTTTCTGTGTTAAATGGTGTTTGTTGCACCAGTTCCAACAGTTATATAAAATGATATATATATTTTTTTTATTTTTATAAATTGTATAATTTAAAAGTCATTTAAGATCCATAAATATATTCTTATTAGTAAATTTATTATTAATTAAATTTATCCTTCATTAAAAAAAAAGTATTTTAACCTAAATTGTGTTTGTTGCACAAGTTGCAACAGTTATATAACCATTCTATAAAATGTTTTATTTTATAGAATGTATCATTTAAAAGTTATATAAAATTGATAAAATTATTATTATTATTATATGTGTTGTTATTATTTAAATGCATCCTTCATAACATTTATTATTAATTAAATTTATCCTTCATAAAAAAAAAAAAAGTATTTTAACATAAATGGTGTTTGTACCAATTGAAACAGTTATATAACAATTATATAAAATGTTTTATTTTATAGAATGTATAATTTAAAAGTTATATCAAATTCATACAATTATTTATTGTATTATTAGATTTGTTATTTTTAAAAGTATCCTTCATAAATAAAAAATAAAAAAAGTATTTTAACTTAAATGTGTTAAAAAGTGTTTCTATCATGACCTCAAACTAACTGGAGGAAAGTTCATCTTATTATAATTTAAACGTTATAGAAAATGAATTTATTCTTATTATTTAATTTATTAATTAAATGTATCCTTCATAAATAAATTATATATATATATATATATATATATATATATATATATATATATATATAATTTTTTTTTTTTTCTTTTTTTTTTTACGTAAATGGTGTTTGTTTGCACGAGTTATATAACAATTCTATAAAATGTTTTATTTTATAGAATGTATCATTTAAAAGTTATATAAAATTAATAAAATTATTATTTGTATTATTATATTGTTATTATTTAAATGTATCCTTCATAAAAAAAAAAGAGTATTTTAACTTAAATGGTGTTTGTTGTACCAGTTGCAACAGTTATATAACAATTCTATAAAATGTTTTATTTTATAGAATGTATCATTTAATTTCATTGTGAATGGGGGAGGGGGACTCTGATGCGATGAGAGGGGCTCTAATGTGATGGGAGGACATCTGATGTGATGGGGGACCTCTGATGCGACGAAGAGGACATCTGATATGATGAGGGGACCTCGTGATGGGGGGGGCTCTAATATGATGTAGGGTACCTCTGATGTGATGGGGGGCATCGTGATGGGGGAGGGGCTCTAATGTAATGGGAATAACTCTGATGTGATGGGGAGGGGCTCTAATGTAATGGGAATACCTCTGATGTGATGGGGGGGGCTCTGATGTGATGTTGAGGGGCTCTGATTTAATGGGAATACCTCTCATGTGATGGAGGAGGGGCTCTGATGTGATGGGAATGCCTCTGATGTGATGGGGGAGGGGCTCTGATGTGATGGGAATACCTCTGATGTGATGGGGGGGCTCTGATGTGATGGGGAGGGGCTCTGATTTGTGGGAATACTTCTGATGTGATGGAGGAGGGGCTCTGATGTGATGGGGGGGCTCTGATGTGATGGGGGGGCTCTGATGTGATGGAGGGGGGGCTCTGATGTGATGGGGGGGCTCTGATGTGATGGAGGAGGGGCTCTGATGTGATGGGGGCCTCTGATGTGATGGGGTGGGGCCTCTGATGTGATGGGGTGGGGCCTCTGATGTGAAGGAGGGGGCTATGATGGGAAGTTATTTCCTAAAGTGGGTTTATTCATTTATAATAATTTATAAAACTGATTTTCTTTTTGTTTGGCCCATGAATATATGTAAAACGTACATCGGGGCCCTCATGCTGAAAAGTCTGGGGACCAATCTGCAGAGAGGCAGGATGGACATTGTTGGCATTATTTACATAATTAATGCTGCAGATAGGATATATTTTTGTTGGTTGATCCCTTCTGCGGGGTGACTCTCTGATCCCTCCTGCGGGGTGACGCTCTAATCCCTCCTGCGGGGTGACTCTCTGATCCCTCCTGCGGGGTGACGCTCTAATCCCTTCTGCGGGGTGACTCTCTGATCCCTCCTGCGGGGTGACTTTCTGATCCCTCCTGCGGGGTGACTCTCTGATCCCTCCTGCGGGGTGACTCTCTGATCCCTCCTGCGGGGTGACTCTCTGATCCCTCCTGCGGGGTGACTTTCTGATCCCTCCTGCGGGGTGACGCTCTGATCCCTCCTGCGGGGTGACGCTCTGATCCCTCCTGCGGGGTCACGCTCTGATCCCTCCTGCGGGGTGACTCTCTGATCCCTCCTGCGGGGTGACGCTCTGATCCCTCCTGCGGGGTGACTCTCTGATCCCTCCTGCGGGGTGACGCTCTGATCCCTCCTGCGGGGTGACTCTCTGATCCCTCCTGCGGGGTGACGCTCTGATCCCACCTAGATTTTTTGGCACTTGGTGAATTCATCTTTGGAATCCACATCCATGATACATCCCCACCATTAGCTTATTGAGTCCTTCTTCTTTGAGTGTAATTCCCTACACTGGCCAGTAGATGTCCCCCCAGCAAGGCCTATTCCCAGTCCCTGTGGGCCGCTGCGTATCGGGTGTCAGCAGAGTGGCAGGCGATGGCGGTGCAGCTCCAGCCAAGATATGAATCTGTGTTTAGATGTAAATCCTTTATCACATTATCCCCGGCGATACAAAACACATTTGTCAGGGGCCGGCCGCTGCGTGTGCGCCGACAAAAGACAAGTCTGCAATGGCGGCTCCCTCGGGACGCGGCCCGTGAAAGGAGTCTGACTCTACCGATCGCAGGATCGCTTCACGCCTGATGGGCCAAAAAGGAAATGAGAGTTTTGCTTTGCGTAACGAGACGCGCGTTCATCTAATGACATCGCCAGTCACAGGATATCAGTTTTATTTTTTTCATTTAGCTTTTTATTTCCTGTTTGATGTTCGAAATCTGACTAATGAGATCTCATATAAAAAAAAAGAGTTTTACCGACTCCTCTCCTGGGCTGAAACGGCTTCCTCTGATTTCACCGCACACTGTGAGCTTCTCCCAATGTGCATTAGAAGCTGCAGCAAGTCAGATAGAGCCCCGCCTCATTTCCTGGCTGGAGGACGTCCCCATCATCTACTACTGTCCCTGGCCCCGCCTCATTTCCTGGCTGGAGGACGTCCCTATCATCTACTGACAGTCCCTGGCCCCACCTCATTTCCTGGCTGGAGGACGTCCCCATCATCTACTGACTGTCCCTGGCCCCGCCTCATTTCCTGGCTGGAGGACGTCCCCATCATCTACTGACTGTCCCTGGCCCCGCCTCATTTCCTGTCAGGAGGACGTCCCATCATCTACTGACTGTCCCTGGCCCCGCCTCATTTTCTGGCTGGAGGACGTCCCCATCATCTACTACTTTCCCTGGCCCCGCCTCATTTCCTGGCTGGAGGACGTCCCAATCATCTACTGACTGTCCCTGGCCCGCCTCATTTCCTGGCTGGAGGACGTCCCCATCATCTATTGACTGTCCCTGGCCCCGCCTCATTTCCTGGCTGGGGGACGTCCCCATCATCTACTACTGTCCCTGGCCCCGCCTCATTTTTTGGCTGGAGGACGTCCCCATCATCTACTGACTGTCCCTGGCCCCGCCTCATTTCCTGGCTGGAGGACATCCCCATCATCTATTGACTGTCCCTGACCCCGCCTCATTTCCTGGCTGGAGGACGTCCCCATCATCTACTACTGTCCCTGGCCCCGCCTCATTTTCTGGCTGGAGGACGTCCCCATCATCTACTGACTGTCCCTGGCCCGCCTCATTTCCTGGCTCGAGGACGTCCCTATCATCTACTGACTGTCCCTGGCCCCACCTCATTTCCTGGCTGGAGGACGTCCCCATCATCTACTGACTGTCCCTGGCCCCGCCTCATTTCCTGGCTGGAGGACGTCCCCATCATCTACTGACTGTCCCTGGCCCCGCCTCATTTCCTGGCTGGAGGACGTCCCCATCATCTACTGACTGTCCCTGGCCCCGCCTCATTTCCTGGCTGGAGGACGTCCCCATCATCTACTGACTGTCCCTGGCCCCACCTCATTTCCTGTCAGGAGGACGTCCCATCATCTACTGACTGTCCCTGGCCTCGCCTCATTTTCTGGCTGGAGGACGTTCCCATCATCTACTACTGTCCCTGGCCCCGCCTCATTTCCTGGCTGGGGGACGTCCCCATCATCTACTACTGTCCCTGGCCCCGCCTCATTTTTTGGCTGGAGGACGTCCCCATCATCTACTGACTGTCCCTGGCCCGCCTCATTTCCTGGCTGGAGGACATCCCCATCATCTACTACTGTCCCTGGCCCCGCCTCATTTCCTGGCTGGAGGACGTCCCCATCATCTACTACTGTCCCTGGCCCCGCCTCATTTCCTGGCTGGATGACATCCCCATCATCTACTGACCGTCCCTGGCCCCGCCTCATTTCCTGGCTGGAGGACATCCCAATCATCTACTACTGTCCCTGGCCCCGCCTCATTTCCTGGCTGGAGGACGTCCCCATCATCTACTGACCGTCCCTGGCCCCGCTTCATTTCCTGGCTGGAGGACATCCCAATCCTCTACTGACTGTCCCTGGCCCCGCCTCATTTCCTGGCTGGAGGACATCCCAATCCTCTACTGACTGTCCCTGGCCGCACCTCATTTCCTGGCTGGAGGACATCCCAATCATCTACTACTGTCCCTGGCCCCGCCTCATTTCCTGGCTGGGGGACGTCCCCATCATCTACTACTGTCCCTAGCCCCGCCTCATTTTTTGGCTGGAGGACGTCCCCATCATCTACTGACTGTCCCTGGCCCGCCTCATTTCCTGGCTGGAGGACATCCCCATCATCTACTACTGTCCCTGGCCCCGCCTCATTTCCTGGCTGGAGGACGTCCCCATCATCTACTACTGTCCCTGGCCCCGCCTCATTTCCTGGCTGGAGGACGTCCCATCATCTACTACTGTCCCTGGCCCCGCCTCATTTCCTGGCTGGAGGACATCCCCATCATTTACTGACCGTCCCTGGCCCCGCCTCATTTCCTGGCTGGAGGACATCCCAATCCTCTACTGACTGTCCCTGGCCCCGCCTCATTTCCTGGCTGCAGCATCATCCAGCGCTTTGCTCCCCAGACTGACTGTCCTTGCTCCATCCCTTTCATTCATTGGCTTTCAGTTCTTCCAATCATGGAGGCTCAGCATCACGTGTGGGCGTTGCCTTCCCTGCAGCCTGCCTAGGAACGGCCACTCCTCCAGACTCCGCCACCTATCAAGGCATTATGATATCTGCATATCTCCTCCCACTGCTTGCATCAGGGCTGAAGGCTCTTAAGAGGAGTACTGTGACACAGGGCCGGGACAAGGGGTGGGCATGAGGGGCAATTGCCACGGGAGTGCAGTGAAGCAAAGAGGCAAAAAATGGATGCAGGGTGGTACATCCATTCTACGGCATGTATTAATGGTGGGGGAAGGGGCGCGATTTCGCATCCTTGCCCTGGGCGCTGGACGGCCCTGTGAGAGGAGTTTTGCTGGCCCCTCCCACCAGCCGGGACCTGCTTGTATTGCCTAGAAAAGCAGAGACCTAGTGATTAGGCCACGCCCCTTTCATTTATTAGCTTTCATTTCTACCAATCATGCAGGCTCAATAACGCATGCAAATACAGTCGGTCTAGGAACTTGCGATTTATTTTTTCCAAGGCATTCTGATATTTGCATAACCCCTCCCACTGCTTGCATTAGGGCTGGGGGCTCTTCAGCCCCTCCCACCAGCCCCGATGTGCCTCCATTGCCTAGAGAAGTGCAGAGACCCAGTGATAACACCATATCTAAAATTAGGGTCGTTAGTGAAAACAGGCTTTAACCTTCGGGCTCCGCCCACAAGATGGCCGCCACCAGCACGAAACAGGTGTCCTTTCACTTGTTTGCTTGAGAAACAGCTTAAGATAAATCCTTCCCCCTCCCCCCAATCATCTCACTAATTATATAGAGGGGGGGGGGGGGCTTCCTTTAAGGAAAAAATGTAACTATGTAAATGAGACCAATTAAAGCAGAGAAATCCTCGAAGCCGCCCCACCGCGGTATTCCAGTCAATGGCGCTGCGCCTCCTTCCTCCTCTTCTCACAGACGGGATCTCTTTGTGAAATCTTTATTACAAGAGGGACTAATTAGGAAAAGAAAGTGTAAAGTACAGATTAGGAGCCCCCCAGTGAAGCATTTGTTTCAGTAACAGGCGGTGGGGGGGGGGGGGGGTGGGTAGGCGGGCCGCGCGGAGGGTCCCCGCAGCGCCCCGTCCCCTCCTCTGCCTCTCAGCGGTGGAGTAATCAGCAGAACCGATAACTGCCCACTCTTCGTGTCGCCGATTCAGAGCGAAGGCAATTAATTAAAATTGTAGTGCCGCTTGATGTCGGGCGAGACAAAGCCGAGGGGGCTGCGAGAGCGACCCCATGCCGGGTAACCCCCTTTCTCCGCCGCCCTCTGGTGACTAATGCGCGCACGTACCGCCAATGGCCCGTTCCCCCCCCCCCCCATGCATGGCTGCCTTCTGAATATATTTAGACGCCTTTTGTTGCGCGCTCGGCGGGGATCCGCGGCCGACACTTGTGACTCATTTCTGGCTAAAACAAACCGGTGAGAAAAGTGAGGAGAGAGTCCAGGAAATTGGGGGGGGGGGGGAGGGGAGAAGAAAAGGGATGAGCGCCGGAGCGGTGGGGTTCATTCAGTAAAGGGCAGAGTGCGCCACGCAACCGGAAATCCGACGGGGAAGGAGTTTATGGTGCGCTGAATTTTGGCTTATCCTCTCCCCCGTTCGCATCTTGCGTAGCGCATTCCCGCTTGCGATTTTTTTTTTTTCCGCAATCCGGGAAATTGGGGGATATGGAGGGGAAAAAAAGGGATTTGCGGCGGAGCTTATTCATTAAAGGGCAGCGTGCGCCACGCAACCACATAACCACTTGCGATCTTTTTTTTCTGCAATTCAGTTTGCATCTTACGTAGGACGTTCTCACTTTCTCGATTACATTTTTTCAGCAATTCCAGGAAATTAGGGGGTAATGGAGGTGAGGTCAGTTAGCACCCAAAGTGTGCCCCCCCCCCCCATGACCAGTAAAGTACTACAGCAGCATAGGTTGTAGGCCCTGCCCTTTTCTCACCCCCTTTAAGGTAGCCAACCCTAGACCCTGCCCCTTCTGGCCACCCCCTTTGCCCTGCCCCTTCTGGCCATCCCTTGGCCCTGCCCCTCTTGCCTACCCCCTTGGCACTGCCCCTCCTGCCTACCCCTCCTGGCCCTGTCCGCTCCTTGGCCATGTCCCTTCTGACCACCCCCCTGCCCTGCTCTTTCTGCCCGCCCCATTAGCCCCATCCTTGACCCTGCCCCTCTTGCCTACCCCCTTGGCCCTGCCCTTACTGACCACCCCCTTGGCCCTGCCCCTTCTGGCCCCCCCTTGGCCCTGCCCCTTCTGCCACCCCATTGGCCCTGCCCCTCCTGCCTACCCCCCCTGGCCCTGCCCGCTCCTTGGCCATGCCCCTTCTGACCACCCCTTGGCCCTGCTCTTTCTGCCCGCCCCATTAGCCCCACCCCTTGTCCTGCCCGACCCTTCGCCCTGCCCTTAATACAAGCAATTTCTGCAATTCTAGGAAGTTCGCATCTTGCGTAGCGCGTTCTCACTTTCTCGATTTATTTTTTATTTTTTCAGCAATTCCAGGAAATTAGGGGGGAATGGAGGTGAGGTCAGTTGGCACCCAAAGTGTGCCCCCCCCCCCCCCCCATGACCAGTAAAGTACTACAGCAGCATAGGTTGCAGGCCCTGCCCTTTTCTCACCCCCTTTAAGACGGCCACCCCTTGGCCCTGCCCCTTCTGGCCACTCCTTGGCCATGCCCCTTCTGACCACCCCTTGGCCCTGCTCTTTCTGCCCGCCCCATTAGCCCCACCCTTGACCCTGACCCTCCTGCCCACCCCTTGGCCCTGCCCTGAATATAAGCACCTTCCTGATTGGATAAACAATATATAGGTCGTCCTGTCAAGTCCTTCCATGTTAAAATCCCGGGAGAGTTCCACGAAATTTGGGACGGTTGAGTGGTAAGCCTGTGGGCGGTCTGGTCCTGATTGGGAACGCCCACTCTTCAAGACCCCTCCCCCACCTATTTGCCTAACTCCTAAAGTACTAAAGTAGTAAAGTAGAGGAGTACTGAGGGAAACCTCCCAACTTTTCAAGATGGGACAGAGGGGACACTTATTAGCAAAAGTATGCAGGCATAGGACACGCCCCCCCCCCTTAAAGGAGAATTGTACAAAAATAAAATGATTGGTCAAAACCACAAGTGCTTTTTTTTCTACCACTACTATTACTTTTGAAATTTACAGATGCAGCAACTTGGATGAAAGGCTTATCACTGTTAGGTAAAAACTGCATTTTATATACAACTATATAGATCAGACCAAAATGAGGGGCCAATGAGGAGGAAAGCGGGACTGTGTCCCAAATCAGGGACAGTCCCTCGAAATCCGGGACTGTTGGGAGCTATGCTGAGGCAGGGGGGGGCTGCTGTGATGTTTTCAGGAAGCTCCGGCACTAGCCGTGATCTGCCTGACATTACATAGAGAAGCACAGAGACCCCTTTGATGAAATCGCTGGTGCTAAAATAAGGGATGTACCATGCTGATGGGGGGGGAGCAAACTATACAACGCTTCAGGAAACTGGTGCAAAAAAGGAACCAAAAAAGAAATTGCCGTAAGGTAAGGAAAACGTCTCTCTCCCACATTCACAACACAGAGACGAATGAACAGACCCCGCCAGCGGTGTGAATGGGGCGTCCTGCTAGGACAATCGGGGGAGGGGCTCCTGACTGACACACTGACAGGGCCTGCTGAAAAGAGGGGGCATGGAAATAAAGACTGCTGGCTAATAAGGGGGCTGATACAGACATAAGAAAAAACTGGAAAAAGTGTTTGGGTGCCGCGATTTTCCTCGCCTGCATGCGCTGCGAAGGATTTCAAAGCCTTCCCAGATCTGCTGATAAGACAGAAGTTTTGTAAAAAAAAAAAAAAAACGGGTTTTGAAAAGTCCTCAGATCAATCTTCACCGGGGCGGGAGGAGCGCAAAGAGAGAGGCAAAAAAATAAAAGGAAAAGCTTCCACCCCGCAACACTTTCCGATTAATGGAAGACTTCAGCCGCGTTAACCCCGCCCCCGCCGACCAGCGCCACCGCGCAAGAACGTTCCTGTGCATTGGATCCCCTTAGACTAGTCAGCGCCCATCAAGCCACCTAATGCGATAACATACGTTCATGGTGCGTCTTTGATGCTTTTGTGTCAATGTTTGGAAAAGAAAAAGAGGGGAAAAAACAAATTGAAAACATCCCAGAGTGCAAAAAACCCACATATGCAGGGACGCACCCGGTAGACGTCCAGACTGCGCTTCTGTGGTGTGAGACTCCGTGTACACCCGCTGCAAAATCAGATGCTCCTCGATATCTCTGTGTGTGTACATATATATATATATCTCACTCTTCTTTCTTTCTTCCTCTCTCTCTATATCTCTCACACACTCTTTCTGTATATATATACTGTATATTTTCTTCTCTTTATCACTCTCTCTCTCTATTGCTCTATTTATCTCTCTGTCTCCTCTCTCTCGCCCCTTCTCTATATATTTTTTCTTCTCTCTATCATTCTTTCTCTTATTCTTTCTCTCTCTCTATAGCGCTCCCTCTCTCTCTCTGTATTTCTCTATGTCTCTCTCTCGCTTGCTCTGTTTATATCTCTTTATCGTTCTCTCTCTCTCATATATATATATAATCATGCTATCTCTCTATTGCTCGCTCTCTCTCTCTATCGCTCTCTCGCTCTCTCTCTCTATCGCTCTCTCTATCGCTCTCTCTCTATCTCGCTCTCTCTCTATCTCGCTCTCTCTCTATCGCTCTCTCTCTATCGCTCTCTCTCTCTATCGCTCTCTCTCTCTATCGCTCTCTCTATCGCTCTCTCTCTATCTCGCTCTCTCTCTATCTCGCTCTCTCTATCTCGCTCTCTCTCTCTTGCGCTCTCTCTCTATCGCTCTCTCTCTCTATCGCTCTCTCTCTATCTCGCTCTCTCTCTATCGCTCTCTCTCTCTATCGCTCTCTCTCTCTATCTCGCTCTCTCTCTATCGCTCTCTCTATTGCTCTCTTATCAGTCTCTGTCACACTATCTCTCTCTGTCTCTTTATCACTCTCTCTTCTCTCGCTCTCTTCTTTTTCTCTCTCTCTATATATATCTTTTATTCTCTCTATATTGCTCCCTATCAATCTCTCTCTATCTCTCTCTCTCTATCTCTCTCTCTCTCTCTCTCTCTCTCTCTCTCTCTCTCTATCACACTATCTCTTGCTCTCTATCAATCTCTATCACATTATCTCCCTATCGCTCTCTTTTTCTCTCTCTATTTTTTTCTATGATCTCTATCGCTCTCTCTCTCTATCGCTCTCTCTCTCTATCGCTCTCTATCTCGCTCTCTCTCTATCTCGCTCTCTCTCTATCTCGCTCTCTCTCTATCTCGCTCGCTCTCTCTCTCTATCGCTCTCTCTCTATCTCGCTCTCTCTCTATCTCGCTCTCTCTCTATCTCGCTCTCTCTCTATCTCGCTCTCTCTCTATCTCGCTCTCTCTATTGCTCTCTTATCAGTCTCTGTCACACTATCTCTCTCTGTCTCTTTATCACTCTCTCTTCTCTCGCTCTCTTCTTTTTCTCTCTCTCTATATATATCTTTTATTCTCTCTATATTGCTCCCTATCAATCTCTCTCTCTCTCTCTCTCTCTCTCTCTCTCTCTCTCTCTCTATCACACTATCTCTTGCTCTCTATCAATCTCTATCACATTATCTCCCTATCGCTCTCTTTTTCTCTCTCTATTTTTTTCTATGATCTCTATCGCTCTCTCTCTCTATCGCTCTCTCTCTCTATCGCTCTCTCTCTCTATCGCTCTCTCTCTCTATCGCTCTCTCTCTCTATCGCTCTCTCTCTCTATCGCTCTCTCTCTATCTCGCTCTCTCTCTATCTCGCTCTCTCTCTATCTCGCTCTCTCTCTATCTCGCTCTCTCTCTATCTCGCTCTCTCTATTGCTCTCTTATCAGTCTCTGTCACACTATCTCTCTCTGTCTCTTTATCACTCTCTCTTCTCTCGCTCTCTTCTTTTTCTCTCTCTCTATATATATCTTTTATTCTCTCTATATTGCTCCCTATCAATCTCTCTCTATCTCTCTCTCTCTCTCTCTCTCTCTCTCTCTATCACACTATCTCTTGCTCTCTATCAATCTCTATCACATTATCTCCCTATCGCTCTCTTTTTCTCTCTCTATTTTTTTCTATGATCTCTATCGCTCTCTCTCTATCTGTTGCTCTCTAGTGATCTCTATCACTCTCTCTCTATCACACTCTCTCTCTCTCTCTGTCTCTTTATCACTCTCTCTTCTCTCGCTCTCTTCTTTTTCTCTCTCTCTATATATCTTTTATTCTCTCTATATTGCTCCCTATCAATCTCCCTATCGATCTCTCTTTCTATCACACTATCTCCCCATCCCTCTCTTTCTCTCTCTCTCGCTTGCTCTCTATATATCTCTATCGCTCTCTATATATCTCTATTGCTCTCTCTCGCTCTCTATATATCTCTATCGCTCTCTCTCAATTGCTCTCTATAGATCTCTATCGCTCTCTCTCTCTATCACACTATCTCTCTCCCCGTCTCCTTTTTCACTCTCTTCTCTCACTCTCTTCTTTTTCTCTCTCTCTATATTGCTCCCTATCAATCTCTCTTTCTATCACACTATCTCCCTATCGCTCTCTCTCTCTTGCTCTCTATGATCTCTATCGCTCTCTCTCTCTCTCTCTCTCTCTCTCTCTCTTTATATATCTTTTATTCTCTCTCTCTCCCCACGCACTCTCTCCAGCACCATGTCTCTGGGCCGCCTTGCTGATGGTGAGAGCCGCGGCTCATCCCTGTGCGATGTGCGGTCGGTGCGACTGCTTGTAGTCTCCACAAGAAGAGCAGGTGACGGGGTGACAACACAGGAGCACAATTGGCAGAGAGTTGTCACCCTCTAACAAGGAATGCCCCGCGAAGGATCGTCATGGCCCGGGTCACCGGGGTTTATTTTAATGAAAGCTGCAGATAAAAAGTTGGAAATGTTTAGAGGACATGAAGGGGTTAAAGCTGAGCGGAGATTTTGGTAATTGGGTTTGGATTTAGCGGAGTTCAGCCCACCTCACCGGAAATGCAGAGTTTATAATTCTCTTCAAGAACCGCCAATGATGGGATTAGCGTGTGAATATTTTATGTCACAGTCGGATATAAAGTCCCATACAGTATAATACCTGTACAGCCGTCACTGCTGCTACATGAATGTCATTGTACGTTCTCATACCAGCTGTTCTGATTCGGCGATGTGGTCAGCGGGGGGGATATTTCACATGGGGGCTCATTCACAAGTCTGGTGAGCATTTAAAGCGAAACTCCAGACATAAAATCTTAATTTAAATACATTCCTCCATAGACAGAGAGGCTAAAAAAAATCCGCTTTCTGTGCACCAAATGCCCTTGAAAACCCAGATATTACCTTGTAAATGTAGCAGTGACATCATCACTGTGCTGTACATTGCCAGTGAAGAGCAGAGCTGTGGGAGGCGCCAGAAGGCTCCACCCACTGCAGGCTGCCTGCAGAAAACGACAGGAGGGGGCGGAGATGAGGCCAGTCACCTTGCACAAGGAGATCGCGAACAGAGCTGTGGGAGGAACCCAGCTGGCTCCACCCACTACAGGCAGAGAACTACAGGAGGGGGCGGAGACGAGACCAATCTCCCTGCACCAGGAGAAAGAGCACTGATGTGGGAGGGACCCAGCAGGCTCCACCCATTGCAGAGAACTACAGGAGGGGCGGAGACCAGACCAGTCACCCTGCACAAGGAGAGAGAGCAGAGCTGTGGAAGGGACCCAACAGGCTCCACCTACTGCAGAAAACTACAGGAGGGGGTGGAGACAAGACCAGTCACCCTGCACAAGGAGAGAGAGCAGAGCTGTGGAAGGGACCCAACAGGCTCCACCTACTGCAGAAAACTACAGTAGGGGCGGAGACAAGGCCAGTCAGCCTGCACAAGGAGAGAGAGCAGAGCTGTGGGAGGGCCCAGCAAGCTCCACCCACTACAGGCTGCATGCAGAGAACTACAGGAGGGGGCGGAGACCAGACCAGTCACCCTGCACAAGGAGAGAAAGAGAGAGCAGAGCTGTGGGAGGGCCCCAGCAGGCTCCACCCACTGCAGAAAACTACAGGATTGGGTGGAGACCAGACCAGTCACCCTGCACAAGGAGATTGGGAGCAGAGCTGTGGGAGGAGCCTAGTTGGCTCCACCCACTACAGGTTGCCGGCAGAAAACTACAGGAGGGGGCGGAGACCAGACCAGTCACCCAGCACAAGGAGAGAGGGAGGGTAGAGCTGTGGGAGGAACCCAAAAGGCTCCACCCACTGCAGAAAACTACAGGAGGGGGGGGGAGACCAGACCAGTCACCCTGCACAAGGAGAGAGGGAGGGCAGAGCTGTGGGAGGAACCCAAAAGGCTCCACCCACTGCAGAAAACTACAGGAGGGGCGGAGACCAGACCAGTCACCCTGCACCAGGAGAAAGAGCACTGATGTGGGAGGGACCTGCACAAGGAGAGCGAGAGCAGAGCTGTGGGAGGGGCCCAGCAGGCTCCACCCACTACAGGCTGCCTGCAGAGAACTACAGGAAAAGGGAGCAGGGTGAGCAGAGAGATGACTCATCGCTATGCTGCTATACTTTCACTGTCCAATCACAGGCTGGGGGAGGGTTTCCCAGGATGAATTTCTTGACTGCAGTCAGGCCACTAGGCCGACCGTGCTGCATAGCAGAGCTGTGCAAATCTCAGGACTGGATGGACAGAAGTACAAGTACCTAAGCCAGGAAATGGGGCGGGGCTCTCTCTGACTGGTGCACATTGTGAGACGCTCACAGTGTGCAGTGAAATCAGAGGAAGCCATTTCAGTCCAGGAGAGGAGGCGGTACACCTGTGCAAGAGGGCAGTGGAGGCCGGAGTTGGGCTTTAGTGACAGGAGGCGGAGCTTTCCTGGAAAAAGATACATTTGCTGTACATTGTGACAGGTCAGGAATGTATCCATGTCCATTTCTACATTACCTGTAAGATTCGCTTTAAAACAAAATTCTGTTTTCTGCTTTTCGCACCTGATAAGCTTTAATCAGATTTATTTGTCATTCTGACAGGTGGGTTGGGGGAGGGGTGCAGAGTTGTACTTTGGGGGTGAACCTTTCCCCCGCTTGCAGGATCTCCCGGCGATGAAGTGTTTCAGCTTCGAAAGCCATTAAGAAGATTTATGGCCTCTGAAAGTTACTGCGCCGCGAGGAGAGTGCGTGAGACGTCTGACATTTTTTCCCTCCTGAAATGCGCTGCTGACGTCCTTTTCCTGAGCGAGCGATCGCGTTCACACATAATACCAACACCCATACCAGACGATCGCAATTGAGAAACATGTTTATTGGATGTTTTGAAGTCGGACTCCTGGATACCCAGAAAGCGGGTCCTGAGACCCGAATGGCCAGGGAGTCTCAGGACTTCGGCTGGGAGAAGAATCAACGGAGCGAGGAGCAGCAGCCCTACCATCTGCCTCCTATGGAAATGAGGCCTCTAATCTGATCTCCGTCTTCCCGACCATGGGGGGCTGCCCTATGTGCGACACGCGTGGGGGGGGCTGCCCTATGTGCGACACGCGTGGGGGGGGCTGCCCTATGTGCGACACACGTGGGGGGGGCTGCCCTATGTGCGACACGCGTGGGGGGGGCTGCCCTATGTGCGACACGCGTGGGGGGGGCTGCCCTATGTGCGACACGCGTGGGGGGGGCTGCCCTATGTGCGACACGCGTGGGGGGGGGCTGCCCTATGTGCGACACGCGTGGGGGGGGGGGCTGCCCTATGTGCGACACGCGTGGGGGGGGGGGGGCTGCCCTATGTGCGACACGCGTGGGGGGGGGGCTGCCCTATGTGCGACACGCGTGGGGGGGGGGGCTGCCCTATGTGCGACACGCGTGGGGGGGGGGGGCTGCCCTATGTGCGACACGCGTGGGGGGGGGGGCTGCCCTATGTGCGACACGCGTGGGGGGGGGGGGGGGCTGCCCTATGTGCGACACGCGTGGGGGGGGGCTGCCCTATGTGCGACACGCGTGGGGGGGGGCTGCCCTATGTGCAACACGCGTGGGGGGCTGCCCTATGTGCGACACGCGTGGGGGGGGGCTGCCCTATGTGCGACACGCGTGGGGGGGGGCTGCCCTATGTGCGACACGCGTGGGGGGGGGGGCTGCCCTATGTGCGACACGCGTGGGGGGGGGGGGCTGCCCTATGTGCGACACGCGTGGGGGGGGGGCTGCCCTATGTGCGACACGCGTGGGGGGGCTGCCCTATGTGCGACACGCGTGGGGGGGGCTGCCCTATGTGCGACACGCGTGGGGGGGCTGCCCTATGTGCGACACGCGTGGGGGGGCTGCCCTATGTGCGACACGCGTGGGGGGGGCTGCCCTATGTGCGACACGCGTGGGGGGGGGGCTGCCCTATGTGCGACACACGCGTGGGGGGGGGCTGCCCTATGTGCGACACACGCGTGGGGGGGGGGGCTGCCCTATGTGCGACACACGCGTGGGGGGGGGGGCTGCCCTATGTGCGACACGCGTGGGGGGGGGGCTGCCCTATGTGCGACACACGCGTGGGGGGGGGCTGCCCTATGTGCGACACACGCGTGGGGGGGGGCTGCCCTATGTGCGACACACCCGTGTGGGGGGGGGGCTGCCCTATGTGCGACACGCGTGGGGGGGGCTGCCCTGTGCGACACGCGTGAGGGGGGCTGCCCTATGTGCGACACGCGTGAGGGGGGGGGGCTGCCCTGGGTGCGATACATGGAAAACACATGTAAAGCGTGCAAAAAAATTTGTGCACATGAATGTGCGTTCCCCCTACCTGAAATGTGAATGGAGCCGAAACCTCTACTGCCTACCTGGAAACTGAGGCTTATTTTGTGTAGCTCCCGTTCGCAGCTTGTGATTGAGACCTTTCCGATCATGTGACAGTCAATTACAGCAGTCACATGACCATAAGCCCCACCCCTGCCTTCAGCATTCTAAATCCCTTAAAGGGCCAGCAGGCACCGCCTCTAAGGGGTTAGGAATGAATGCCCACCCACACGCGTGTCTTGCATTTTGCCACCTTTCTGAGCAATGTGGAATAGACCTAACAGCCCACCAGTTTATAAAGCTGAATCAGCGCTGAGTTCCAGTAAGCCAGGGATGCCCTGATGAAGGGGTAGTGCTAAGCGCCGAAACACGTCGGTGAGTTTTTTTTTTTTTATAAGAAAGTAAAATCCTCCCTGCGGCCTTCCAATCAGTCTTGCACAGGTATACCGGCTCCTCTCCTGGACTAGAAATGGCTTAATCTGATTTCGCCGCACACTGTGAGCTTCTTGGTAGGCAAAATGGTTAAAGTAGAAAGCGAAGGCGTCTGCCCACAACCCAGGCGCATTGAAAGAGAGGAGCGCCCTCTGCTGGGGGGGATTGAGGGATAAGGTCAAGAAAACGGCATTTAAAGGCACCCTGGACATAAAATAAGCATTTAACTCTTGCAATGCACGGACAGCCCCCACTGCATTGCAGAGGAAACAGGAGGCATGAGACCCATTGCGGCTCCTTCCTGCACAGTATGGAAGGGACAGAGAGAATGTGATGGTAGCGGGAGGGTCGGCGGCTCTGTAGCTCTTCTCGGCCTGGAAACGTGTCGGTAGAGGACAGAATTATGTCAGGAATTTACATCTCCCTTCTCCTCAGGTAGAGAAGCCGAAAGAACAAATAGCTGAGAGCGTCGGAGCCTCACCCAGCAACACGCAGCGCCCTCTGGGGCTGCCCTGTGTGCGAAGCCTGTGCGTGACCAACCCTCCTGCATTTGGGGTGCCATTAACCTTTTGGTCGTCGGGCGGGCCGCGTGTTTGTGTGCAATAGCGCCAATAGAGCTTTGACAGTTACCGGCAGGAATGTGCATTCCCCCTTCCTGAAATGTGAATGGAGCCTTAACCCTCTAATGCCCATCTGCAACCTAAGGCTCCGGTCACATTTTGCGTTGCTCCCATTCGCCGCTTGCTATCGGGAGTTTTCCGATCAGGTGACAGCCAATCACGGCGGTCACAGGAACATAAGCCCCAGTCCTTGCCATTCTAAACCCCTTAGGCACTGTCTCTATGGGGTTGAGAATGAATGTCCCCACACACGCGTCTTGCAGCAGTTTCAGCACAATGTGCAATAGACCCAACAGCCCCCGCACACCAGGCCCTGGGGGTCACATGGGTGGTCCTTTCATACCATTCCATTAACCCTTGGAGGCCCTGATGAAGGGGTAGTGCTAACCGCCGAAACGCGTTGGTAATATTTTATAAGAAAGTTGAATCCTCCCTCCGGCCTTCCCTTCAGTCTTGCACAGTTGCACTGGCTCCTCTCCTGGCTTACTCTGTTTTCACTGCATATTGTGAGCTTCTCACAATGTGCATTAGAAGCTGCAGCAAGTCAGAGCCCCGCCCCATTTCCTGGCTGGAGGACGTCCAGCATCATCTGATTTATCAAGCCTTGTTAGAGAAACTAGGTCTATGGGGGGATCACGTGCCTCTTTATCAAGCCTTGTTGGAAAAACTAGCTGAAGGTGTATTTACAAACAGCTGGAGATTTCAGATATGGGGAGACGTGCAGGGGCGTGGCTATGTGTTTTGGGGCAATAACACCTCTTTATCAAGCCTTGTTAGAGAAGTTAACTCTATGGGGGCGTCACATGAAAGCTGAAGGTTTGTTTACAAACGGCTGGTGATGTCAGACACGGGGAGATGTGCAGGGGGTATGGCAGGGGAGTGGCTACATGTTTCGAGGTCGGTAACACCTCTTTATAAAGTCTTTTTAGAGAAACTAGCTCATAGGGGGGATCCCATGCCTCTTTATCAAGCCTTGTTAGAGAAACTAGCTCTATGGGGGCGTAGCTACACATTTTGAGGCGGTAATGCCTCTTTGTCAAGCCGTGTTAGAGAAGCCAGCCTATGGGGGAGATCACACGATGACTGAAGGTTTGTTTACAAACCGCTGGTGATGTCAGATATGGGGAGACGTGCAGAGGGCATGGCAGGGGAGTGGCTACATGTTTCAAGGTGGTAACACTTCTTTATCAAGCCTTGTTAGAGAAACTAGCTCATAGGGGGGATCCCATGCCTCTTTATCAAGCCTTGTTAGAGAAACTAGCTCTATGGGGGCGTCACATGGCAGGGGCGTAGCTACACGTTTTGAAACGGTAATGCCTCTTTGTCAAGCTGTGTTAGAGAAGCCAGCCTATGGGAGAGATCACACAATGACTGAAGGTTTATTTACAAACCGCTGATGATGTCAGATATGGGGAGACGTGCAGAGGGCATGGCAGGGGCGTGGCTACGTGTTTTGAGGTGGGAATGCCTCTTTGTCAAGCCGTGTTAGAGAAACCAACTCTATTGGGGAGATCACACGATAGCTGAAGGTTTATTTACTAACAAGTTCCTCCATCCTGCAGGTGGTGCTGTGACTCTCTTCATGTCCTCACTGTGCACAGAGATAGAGATACATCGTTAGAGGTACACAGTTAGGTTTGAAAAAAATATTAATTTAAAAATTAAGAAAAAAAGAAAAAACAAGCAGGTTATTTGTTGAAGCAATGCAAGCCTTTAATGTTTTTAACCCCTTCCTGCCTACCCCAACGTCCCTTTTGGGGGCAGGAAGGATCAGCGATTATGGCACCACTGTGATTGGCTGTCGCGGTGGTCACATGATTGGCAGCTGGTCGCTCTAGCTGCCTATTATGAATGGGTGAACAAGAGCAGAAAGTACAACTCCCAGTCAGACATACCAGAATAAAAATTAATAGCTCATTAAAAGATAAAATAATAAATCTAAAGTTTTCTGCAATATTAACCTTCTATACAGAGATTTCCTCTGTAGTACTTTGTTCTGCCACTAGATGTCCTCAGTATGATGGCCATCATTGTTTAAACCACTTCCTTTAAGCCCCGATCATCCTTGATGGATCGATAAATTTGGTACATTCAGTCTGCCTATACATGGTTCGAGTCTCGGCTGGTTCTTGTTGAACCGGCCGAGATTTAAACCGTCTATGGCCGGCCTTAGCGCAGCGATGAGCTCATCTCTCTGTCACTCTGCTCTCTCCTCCTACCATCATGTTTCTTATCAGCATATGAACTGATTAGAGCTCCTTGTGCTGCTTCTTCTTTTCAAGCTCCAGCTTTGCTGTACAGGTTCTGCAAGAGGCTGATACCACTTCAGATCCATGTACTTCGCTTCTTAAGCTTTAATGACCTCTGGTCTTATAAAGGTTATGGCTTCTTGCATCTGCTTTCTCACAACCACACTGCCCCCTGTCTTTCAACTTGAGCATATTTACAGATCCTTTTTACACACACTGTAGACAGCATGAAAGACTATATACCAGTGGTGGCTGGTGCTCAATTTTCTTGGGAGGGGGGTGGCCTCCCCAGCCAGACACCCCCCTCACCCATCCCTGCCAGCCCTCCCCCCCCCCCCCCCCACCCTGCACTTTACCCCTTGCACCTCCTCCTGGCCAATCGGGCCAATTGGGTTTTAGGACTCCTGGCCAATCGGGTCTCAGGAACCGCTTTCTGATTGGCCTGGGAGGAGAAACGGGAAGATCTTAGCGAAATAGGAAGACATTAGCGAATATTATTCGTTAATGTCACACAACTGGGTGGGCACTGCGCCCTGAGTCCACCCTTTTGAAGCCAATTGGAGCTCTAATTGTGTTTCTAAAAACAAAAAACAAAAAAAAAACCCAGTTGGAATCCATGCGTCCAGCGCCCTGCATATAGATTAGGGGCCAGACCAGCGGCGGATCCAGGGGGGGGGGCAATGGGGCAATTGCCCCCTCCGAGAATATGGCCAGCGGGCCGCCAGATGCATGGATGGGGGGGGGGGGGTGGTGCTGCCTTGCATCATCAACCACCACTGCTATATGCTAGTAGTATATAGCAAATGTGCTGGCTGTATGCAACATGCAAAAAAACTATCCACTAGGGAAAGGTGAGGAGCACCGGGGATTTTTTAAATCACAAAACCCCGGTGCTCCTCACCATTCCCCTAGTGGATAGTGCTTTGCATACAATTGGGGTAGATCCCCACCTTTTGGGACTCTTTTTGGCTGCATTTGGGATATTTACGTATAACTTGTTCCCGCAGACGAAAGTGCTAATGGAGCCAATGAGTACACAATGGGAGATTCTGCCTGACTGGATACACATTGATCGTATAGGGTGTGCATTCACACACAATCTTAAACTGATCACATCAATGAGCGGGCGCAATTAGATTCCCTGTGCTTTCGATGGGGCTACCTACTCACAGCTGATCATAGGAATCCCCCACTGGGGCTCTTGCTTCTGATCACAGGAATCCCCCCACTGGGGTTATTGCCGATCGCAGGAATCTCCCCACTGGGGTTACTGCTGATCTCAGGAATTCCTCCCACTGGGGTTATTGCTGATCGCAGGAATCCCCCCACTGGGGTTATTGCTTATTGCAGGAATCCCCCACTGGGGTTATTGCTGATCACAGGAATCCCCCCACTGGGGTTATTGCCGATCGCAGGAATCCCCCCACTGGGGTTATTGCTGATCGCAGGAATCCCCCCACTGGGGTTATTGCTGATCGCAGGAATCCCCCCACTGGGGTTATTTCTGATCGCAGAAATCCCCCCACTGGGGTTATTGCTTATCGCAGGAATCCCCCCACTGGGGTTATTGCTGATCGCAGGAATCCCCCCACTGGGGTTATTGCTGATCGCAGGAATCTCCCCACTGGGGTTATTGCCGATCGCAGGAATCTCCCCACTGGGGTTATTGCTTATTGCAGGAATCCCCCACTGGGGTTATTGCCGATCGCAGGAATCCCCCCACTGGGGTTATTGCTTATCGCAGGAATCCCCCCACTGGGGTTATTGCTTATCGCAGGAATCCCCCCACTGGGGTTATTGCTTATCGCAGGAATCCCCCCACTGGGGTTATTGCTTATCGCAGGAATCCCCCCACTGGGGTTATTGCTGATCGCAGGAATCCCCCCACTGGGGTTATTGCTTATCTCAGGAATCCCCCCACTGGGGTTATTGCTTATCGCAGGAATCCCCCCACTGGGGTTATTGCTGATCGCAGGAATCTCCCCACTGGGGTTATTGCCGATCGCAGGAATCTCCCCACTGGGGTTATTGCCGATCGCAGGAATCTCCCCACTGGGGTTACTGCTGATCTCAGGAATTCCTCGCACTGGGGTTATTGCTGATCGCAGGAATCCCCCCACTGGGGTTATTGCTTATTGCAGGAATCCCCCACTGGGGTTATTGCCAATCGCAGGAATCCCCCACTGGGGTTATTGCTTATCGCAGGAATCCCCCCACTGGGGTTATTGCTTATCGCAGGAATCCCCCCACTGGGGTTATTGCTGATCGCAGGAATCCCCCCACTGGGGTTATTGCTTATCTCAGGAATCCCCCCACTGGGGTTATTGCTTATCGCAGGAATCCCCCCACTGGGGTTATTGCTTATTGCAGGAATCCCCCACTGGGGTTATTGCCAATCGCAGGAATCCCCCACTGGGGTTATTGCTTATCGCAGGAATCCCCCCACTGGGGTTATTGCTTATCGCAGGAATCCCCCCACTGGGGTTATTGCTTATCGCAGGAATCCCCCCACTGGGGTTATTGCTGATCGCAGGAATCCCCCACTGGGGCTCTCGCAGCTGATGGCGTGAATCCCCCCCCCGGGGTTATTGCAGCTGATGGTGCAGAGTGTGAATGCACCCCATAGTTTAGGTGGGTCCTCATAATTTATAGTTTTGGCAGATCTAAAGCTGATTGTACAAAGATTGTAACGTGTATGGTAAGCCCAAAAATTCAAGGCAGAGCCAAATAACCTGTCCTATAGTTGCTGCGTTTTTGTCTTTTTTATTTTTGTGTTTATCCCACACAACCTTTAAATCAAAGCTCCAGTGTCTCTCCCTTTTGCCCTGACACACTCTGTGCACATGTGGGTGAGCTCAGTCCTCCTCTCCGCTCCGCTTCTTTCTATCAGTAATGTTACACTTTCAGTTTGACTTCCTATATAATCTTCAGTTTATAAAGCGTGAGATCCCCCCCCCCCCCCCCATTTCCTTGTCCGCCCTCCCTGCACTGTGCATGCATTGTCAGTCCCTGGTGCTCACCTTCTCATTGGATTGTCTCTCCCCCTTGTGTCTTGCACTTTTCCCTGGGTTGCTGCAAAGCTCCTTTGCTCCACTCCTTCCCCCTACCCACCCCCCCCCCCCCATCCTTTTCTCCCACCTCTCTACCCCTCCTTCTCCTGCATGTGCAAAGCTTCTCCTGCCCAGTGTGGTTTTCCAACCAGTGGGTGTCGTTGTAATTCCCCCTAATGCAGTGTCACTCCTTGAGATGACCTGAAGCCAAACACAGCGCGGAGCGTCATTCACTTTCTATAGGCAGCCAGGGGAAGACAAGTCCAGCAAAAAAAAAAAAAAAAAAAAAAAAAGGCTTTTTGGTCATCCAGGAAGGGATGGAACGATTCATTCTCCAAATTGTCTCCCTGAGCGCTTTTCCCATCGGCGTCCCCAGGCACCGCTCACACTGATTCGCCAGCAAAACTTTTTCTCAACTTTTTTTTTTTTTTTTCTATACCATTTTTCATTGCCCTCTTCTTCTTCTTCTTTATTTTTATTTTTTTTTTATTTATTTTTCCTGCAGTTCCTAAATTCACTCCTAAGGTAGAGCAATTTTTTTTTTTTTTTTTTTGTAATTTTCCCTTTTAATTGCTTTAAACCGCAGAATGCTTTCTTCTAGGTGAGAATTTTCTCTCCGGCCAAATCTGTTAACAGCTTCTTCTTTTTATTGTATCTCCCCTGCGAAAAAAAAAAAAAAAAAAAAGCCTTGACACAGTTTCCTTTTGTTTTCTGTTCTATTTTGGGAAATTTTTACCTTTTACGTTGTCACTTTATGCTGTTTTTTATTTATTTTTATTTTTTTATACCGCTTTTGCTTCTGCAGATCAAAAAAAAAAAAAGTTACGCAGGAAGCTTTTGAAATGTTAGTAATATTTTTTTTTTTACTTCTCTTTTGGAACCTTTTAGAAAAAAAAAAAAGTGATGTCATCTTTGTTTGATTTTGGTTGCTAGTCTGTTTTTAGCTTCTTTTTTTTTTTTTTTAACCATCTGTTTTTAGTAACTCCTAGGTGACTTAATATTTTATATCATTTTTTTATTTATATATTTTTTTTCTTCTGTCCTCGGTTTTGCCAGGAGCCACCAGAGGAGAGGTCTGTGGTCGAGGCAGGGTTAAGCTGGATCCAGGATGATGCTGAGAGGGCACTTTGCGGTGTTGATGCTGGTTTCCTTGTGCTGTACCGCTCAAGAAGGTAGTAGAGGAGGCTACGGGATGAATATGTTCTCCATCCAGACGACGCAGCCGGACCCGTGCTACGACGAGAACGGCAACCCGAGGAGGTGCATCCCGGACTTTGTGAATTCCGCTTTCGGCAAGGAAGTTAAGGTGTCCAGTATCTGCGGCAAGAACCCCTCCAGATACTGCGTGGTGACGGAGAAAGGCGAAGAGAGATTTCGCAACTGTCACACTTGCAACGCTTCCGACCCCAAAAAAGCCCACCCGCCATCCTTTTTAACGGACCTCAACAACCCCCACAACCTGACCTGCTGGCAGTCGGAGAACTACATCCAGTACCCTCAGAACGTCACCCTAACGCTTTCCCTTGGGAAGAAGTTTGAGGTGACCTACGTGAGCTTGCAGTTCTGCTCCCCCCGTCCCGAATCCATGGCCATCTTCAAGTCGATGGACTATGGAAAGTCCTGGGTGCCGTTCCAGTTCTACTCCACCCAGTGCAGAAAGATGTACAACAAACCCAGCAAAGCGTTGATCACCAAGCAGAACGAACAGGAGGCCATCTGCACGGACTCTCACACCGACATGCACCCTCTGTCCGGCGGCCTGATCGCCTTCAGCACCTTGGACGGCCGACCGTCCGCCCACGACTTCGACAACTCCCCGGTGCTCCAAGACTGGGTGACCGCCACGGACATCAAGGTGGTCTTCAGCCGCCTTCACACCTTTGGCGACGAGAACGAAGACGATTCGGAGCTGGCAAGGGACTCCTATTTTTACGCCGTCTCCGACCTCCAGGTCGGGGGCCGGTGCAAGTGCAACGGGCACGCGTCTAGGTGCGTCAAGGACAGGGACGACAACCTGGTGTGCGACTGCAAGCACAACACAGCCGGGCCAGAGTGCGACCGATGTAAACCTTTCCACTATGACAGACCTTGGCAGAGGGCGACCGCAAGGGAAGCCAACGAGTGCGTGGGTGAGTACAAGTCTCCTACAGTTCACATGCTGGTAGAGATGCTATGTAAGAAATGATGACCATGAGAGACCAAAATGTGTCCCTTCAATGCAAAATACACACAGCTGGGATGTAGAACTGCCGCTCCTTCCTTTCAATTCTCTCTTATTTGTTCTTTTCTTTCCATTGTATATCCATTATTTCTCTCTCTCGTCTTCTCTTGTTCTTTCTATCTCTCTGGCATCTCTTTCTCTCTTTCTCTCTTTTTCCTCTCTTCTTCCCTTGCTTTCTGTTTCTTCCTTTCTACCCCCCCCCCCCCCCAACTTCCCTTCATTTCTCTCTTATTCTTTTTCCTCTCTTTTTCACTTTTGCTCTCCTTATCTCTCAACCCCCCTCTCCCCTCTTTGCTCTCTTTCTAGCTCTCTCTTCCTCTATCTCTCTTTCTCATATTCTTTTTCCTCTCTTCTTCACTTATTCTTTCTATCTCTCTCTCCTTTGCATTCTCTCAATTTTTTTCCTCCCTCTGCCCCTCTCAATTTTTATTTCTCTTTCTCTCTTTGCTCTCTCTCATCCACTCCTTTCTTTCTCTTTGTCTCTCTCTCTCTTTCTATCTTCTCTCTATTTTTTTCTATCTCTTGCCCCTCTACTTCTTTCTTTCATTCTTTCTCTCTTTTTTTCTGTCTCTCTACCTGTTTCTCTTTATCGCTCTTCCTTTCCTTCTGTCTTTTTCTCACTTTCCCTTTCTTTCATTCTCTCTCCTTTTTCTCTCTTCCCCCTCTCCTTATTTATCTTTCTTTTTACCCATCCCCTTCTCTTCTTCTCTTTCTCCCTCTTCCTCTCTTTCTTTCCTTTTCTCTCTCTCTTCCCTTCCCTTCTTTTCTTCCTGTCTTTATTTATTTTCTCTCTTTTCATGTCCTCTCTCTCCCTATTTTTTTTTTATTTTTATATCTCCTGCCCCCTCTACTTCTTTCTTTCTCTCTTCCTTCCACTCATCCTTTCTCTCTCACTTTCTCTCCTTTCCTTTCGCTCATCCTTTCTCTCTCACTTTCTCTCCTTTCCTTTCGCTCATCCTTTCTCTATCTTCTCTCTCTTTTCCTTCCACTGATCCTTTCTCTATCTTTCTCTACTTTTCTGTTTCTCTCCTTGCTCCTCTCTCTGTCTTTCTTACCTTTTTTTTCTCTCTATCCCCTCACCTTACTTCTCTCTCTCTCCCTTCTTTCTCTTCCTGTCTATTTCTCTTTCCCTCTCTTTCTCTCCATCTCTTCCCCCTCTACTTCTTTCTTTCTCTCTCTTCTCTCATTTTAAGTTTTTCTCCTTGTTTCTCTCTCTCTCTTCTGTCTTTATCTCTCCCCTCTTTATTTCCCTCTTTACCCATCTCATACTCTCCATCTCTTTCTCTCTCCCCCCTCTCTGTCTTTCTTTCCTTCTTTTTCTCTCTACCCCTCCCCCCATATTCCCCTCTTCTTCTCCTTCTTTCCCTCTTCTTTCTCTTTTTCTTCTCCTTCCTGCCTCTGTTTCTCTCTCTTTTTTCTTCTTCTTCTTCTCCTTCTCTCCCTTCCACTCCTTTATCTTCCTGTCTTTCTCTCTTCCTTACTCTCCTTTCTCTCTCTCTCTCCCTTACTCTCCTTTCTCTCTCTCTCTCCCTTACTCTCCTTTCTCTCTCTCTCTCTCTTTCTCTCTCTCCCTTACTCTCCTTTCTCTCTCTCTCTCTCCTGTTGCAGCATTACAAAGTGACAGTAACCACCAAGTGTCGGTCTCCGGTGACCTCTCTGCCAGAATCGCACTTGCTGGGAGTGATGGTGATGAGACAAATTGCAGAGTAACAGTTAGAATGGGCTTGTTTAAAGGGTCAGACCACCCAAAACTGATATTTTTTGCCCTTGGCAGAGGCTGGCAAGTCGGTTCACGTGCCAACTTATTACAACTAACTGGGATTTCAGCACTGAGCGCTCCAAAGCTTCCGACCCGACAGGAGCAAAATACAGGCTGCAACCGTACAAAAGCTCTCCAGCTACTGACCCGCTGTGGGCATTATAGAGGACATTATAGAAGATATTATAGTGGATATTACAGCATTATAGATGACATTACACCATTATAGAGAGCATTATAGAGGATATTATAGAAGACATTACAGCATTATAGAGGATATTGTAGAAGACATTATAGAAGACATTATACCATTATAGAGGACATTTATACCATAATAAAGGACATTATACCATTATAAAGGACATTATAGAGGTCATTACACCATTATAGAGGTCATTACACCATTATAGAGGACATTACACCATTATAGAGGACATTACACCATTATAGAGGACATTACACCATTATAGAGGACATTACACCATTATAGAGGACATTATACCATTATAGAGGACATCATGCCATTATAGAGGACATTACACCATTATAGAGGACATTACACCATTATAGAGGACATTATAGAGGACATTATACCATTATACCATTATAGAGGACATTATACCATTATAGAGGACATTATACCATTATAGAGGACATTATACCATTATAAAGGACATTATAGAGGGCATTACACCATTATAGAGGACATTACACCATTATAGAGGACATTACACCATTATAGAGGACATTATACCATTATAGAGGACATTATACCATTATAGAGGACATTATACCATTATAAAGGACATTATAGAGGACATTACACCATTATAGAGGACATTACACCATTATAGAGGACATTACACCATTATAGAGGACATTACACCATTATAGAGGACATTACACCATTATAGAGGACATTACACCATTATAGAGGACATTATACCATTATAGAGGACATCATGCCATTATAGAGGACATTACACCATTATAGAGGACATTACACCATTATAGAGGACATTATAGAGGACATTATAGAGGACATTATAGAGGACATTATACCATTATACCATTATAGAGGACATTATACCATTATAGAGGACATTATACCATTATAGAGGACATTATACCATTATAAAGGACATTATAGAGGACATTACACCATTATAGAGGACATTACACCATTATAGAGGACATTACACCATTATAGAGGACATTACACCATTATAGAGGACATTATAGAGGACCTTATAGAGGACATTATACCATTATAGAGGACATTATACCATTATAGAGGACATTATACCATTATAGAGGACATTACACCATTATAGAGGACATTATACCATTATAGAGGACATTATACCATTATAGAGGACATTATACCATTATAGAGGGCATTACACCATTATAGAGGGCATTACACCATTATAGAGGACATTACACCATTATAGAGGACATTATACCATTATAGAGGGCATTACACCATTATAGAGGACATTACACCATTATAGAGGGCATTATACCATTATAGAGGGCATTACACCATTATAGAGGACATTACAACATTATAGAGGACATTACAACATTATAGAGGACATTATACCATTATAGAGGACATTATACCATTATAGAGGGCATTATACCATTATAGAGGGCATTACACCATTATAGAGGGCATTACACCATTATAGAGGGCATTACACCATTATAGAGGACATTACACCATTATAGAGGACATTATACCATTATAGAGGACATTATACCATTATAGAGGACATTATACCATTATAGAGGGCATTACACCATTATAGAGGACATTATACCATTATAGAGGACATTACAACATTATAGAGGACATTACAACATTATAGAGGACATTACACCATTATAGAGGACATTACACCATTATAGAGGACATTACACCATTATAGAGGGCATTACACCATTATAGAGGACATTACAACATTATAGAGGACATTACACCATTATAGAGGACATTACACCATTATAGAGGACATTACACCATTATAGAGGACATTACACCATTATAGAGGACATCATGCCATTATAGAGGGTTGTTTTTTTTTACAATGTAGGGATTACAGCAGAAGCAGTGAGACTCCTCAGAAGAGTTGCACTTATTGCCGGGACATCTCACCACCTTTAGAGCTAGAAGAAGATAAATATACAATACGATATCCACCAAACAAAAAAAGGAATATTGGTTTTGGGTGGAGTGGTGCTTAAACTAATACAAAGGTGATCGCAGCACCAATCCGAAATCACAAATCTCTCCTCTTTAGTGGTTTGGATTCCGATGTCTGCAGAATATCTGAAATCTGTATTCCCCCGATGCTGCCCTGCGAGGATCAATCCACCCAAAAGTGATATCACCATTGTGGGTGACTCTGACTTACTCCATCCCAGTTGTCATTACCGCCATATAGTTCTGGTCATCTTGGAGTCTCACTCCTCATGTTATATCAAACGTCTTCTCACTCATTCTGTTGCATTCTCCATACTATAAAATAAAGATACAAGCAGCAGGGATGGTGGGAACCCCTCATAATGGGCACAGCGGGTGTACAGACCCGGGAACTCAGCACAGGGATGGTGAGAACCCCTCATAATGGGCACAGCGGGTGTCCAGACCCGGGAACTCAGCACAGGGATGGTGGGAACCCCTCATAATGGGCACAGCGGGTGTACAGACCCGGGAACTCAGCACAGGGATGGTGGGAACCCCTCATAATGGGCACAGCGGGTGTACAGACCCGGGAACTCAGCACAGGGATGGTGAGAACCCCTCATAATGGGCACAGCGGGCGTACAGACCCGGGAACTCAGCACAGGGATGGTGGGAACCCCTCATAATGGGCACAGCGGGTGTACAGACCCGGGAACTCAGCACAGGGATGGTGAGAACCCCTCATAATGGGCACAGCAGGTGTACAGACCCGGGAACTCAGCACAGGGATGGTGGGAACTCCTCATAATGGGCACAGCGGGTGTACAGACCCGGGAACTCCGCACAGGGATGGTGGGAACCCCTCATAATGGGCACAGCGGGTGTACAGACCCGGGAACTCAGCACAGGGATGGTGGGAACCCCTCATAATGGGCACAGCGGGTGTACAGACCCGGGAACTCAGCACAGGGATGGTGGGAACCCCTCATAATGGGCACAGCAGGTGTACAGACCCGGGAACTCAGCACAGGGATGGTGGGAACCCCTCATAATGGGCACAGCGGGTGTACAGACCCGGGAACTCAGCACAGGGATGGTGAGAACCCCTCATAATGGGCACAGCAGGTGTACAGACCCGGGAACTCAGCACAGGGATGGTGGGAACTCCTCATAATGGGCACAGCGGGTGTACAGACCCGGGAACTCCGCACAGGGATGGTGGGAACCCCTCATAATGGGCACAGCGGGTGTACAGACCCGGGAACTCAGCACAGGGATGGTGGGAACCCCTCATAATGGGCACAGCAGGTGTACAGACCCGGGAACTCAGCACAGAAATCTCACCAATAGACATAATGACAAAGAAATTGTTCCCTGAGACTTTGGAATAAAAATATTAGATGATTTAATTGCATCCAGGAAAAGTTGAAATACGAGTTTTGGATTGGTTGGCCACCTGTGTGTGTCGGTGGAGGTTGTAGGAAAATGCTGACAGAATGTAAATTGATCTGTAACTTGTCATCAAAGTGCTTGATAACGGGGTGCCCCGGCTTGTGGAGAGAACCCGTTATCAGTCTGATTCCTCTCATTTAATCATACATGTTACAATCTCTGTACAATCAACCTGAGATCTACCAAAACTATGTATTCCGAGGACCTATCCAATCAGACAGACCCCTCCCCCCCACTACATACTTGTTGGCAGATCTAAAGGAGATTGTACAATTGTATGTGTGGTGATCTTAGAGCTCGCTACACATTATACAATTTTTATTGTTCAATTTCCTTTAGATTTACCTTCAGCTATGTGGTGTGAGGGCCGGCCTGATTGCATACAAACTGGACGTGTTTAGGTGTGACCTCGTATTTTTGGTAAATCTAAAGGAAAATTGTACCAGAGAACCGTAAAATGCGGAGCCAGATTTCGAGTTGCACAGAGATCTGTGTGTGGGGTGACATAAAATTCGGTTGTATGAAGATTGGAGTTCAATTATTATTATTTTTTTTTCATTAGGCTAAAGTTGATTGCAAACCCGGCCACAGAGTTTCCAATCTCCCCTTTCAGTTTCTTGATTAGATTTTTATTGTATCTTCATCTTTCCACCGTTCAGCCTAAACCGAGAAGATTGTCACATTGTAATGTGTGG
>NW_027507789.1:4098948-4410824 GCF_037356315.1 Lithobates pipiens
CTGAACTCTGCATTATGTACAATACATTCTCCTGAACCCTGCATTATGTACAATACATTGTCCTGAACCCTGCATTATGTACAATCCATACTCCTGAACCCTGCACCATGCATTTTACATACTCCTGACCCCCTACACAATGTACACGACATACCCCTGAACTCTGCATTATGTACAATACATTCTCCTTAACCCTGCATTATGTACAATACATTCTCCTGAACCCTGTACAATGCATATTACATACTCCTGACCCCTACACAATGTACACGACATATCCCTGAACTCTGCATTATGTACAATACATTCTCCTGAACCCTGCATTATGTACAATACATTGTCCTGAACCCTGCATTATGTACAATACATTCTCCTGAACCCTGCATTATGTACAATACATTGTCCTGAACCCTGCATTATGTACAATCCATACTCCTGAACCCTGCACAATGCATATTACATACTCCTGACCCCTACACAAAGTACAAGCCATACCCCTGAACCCTGCATTATGTACAATACATTCCCCTGACTCCGGAACTTTGTACATTACATACATCTGAACCCTGCACTTTGTACATATGCCCCTCCCATTTTTAAGTGCAATTTTTCCACACCTACAATTTCCTCATTTTTTCTGTGTGTGTGAGGGGGGGAGGGGTGTACCTTGATTTCTCCATATTCTCTAATGGTAAGTGATACCTCGGTCCTCTATAAATTTAAAAAGAAAAAAACATTTAGCGGAGCGCCCCTTTAAAGTGAAATTACCCATGAAGGGAATTTTTTGTGTGTGTATGAAGTGAGATATTAACATCTGAGTGGGAACTGAACAATCTGTACCGGGGGGGGGGGGGGCGCTCGCCCCTGTACAGTACATAAAAGTTTATGTTAGCGTCTCGCGCTGTCACACAGGCCGTTAGACATTACAATCTCCATAAAACATTTATAGAATGTCTAGTCTGAATATTGGGATAAAAAAAAAAAAAAGCGGTGCGTCTTCCCGACGTGTCGCCGCTCCTCTCACCGCGAGGCATAAAACCTGACATGTATGAAGAGTGATTTCCTTCTCACCGCCAAGAGATTCGGCGTTTATCGCGCTCCGTCTCTCTCCGAAACCAACCCTGACCGCGTCTCCTCGCACCTTTCTGTGTGATTGTACAATTGGCCCCGGCCCCGGCTATTGTGTTTTCTTTTTTTTCCTCTTCAGCTTTTACTATGTGATGAGTGCCGATCCGTCACGTGCAGAGCAGATTGAAACAATGTAGAAACGCGCCATTGCTTTGCATTTGAAGTGATCGCAAACGATCGTTCTGTAAAACAACACCTTCTGTTTAAAATAGAAATGAAAGGCAAAACATGTTTGTGTAGATATAAAAAAATAAAATAAAATAAGTGATCCCACTCCCTCTGTTCTCAGCTGCTTAAGATCTGGGGGGAAGAAACAGCAGCACACGAAGCTTCCCAGCGAATGGCTGTGCAGAGCGAGGGAGCATGGTCAGGACAAATCTGATCATTGGGGGTAGTGCCAGGACAAGGTCATCTAGAGCCCAGGGTGAACATACCAAACTGCAATGTCCCCCCCCCCCCCGCATCAGTAACAATGCACCCCCAGCCGCATCCCCCCCCCAGTTGACGGGTCACCCGCTATTGTCACACAAATGGGTGGGCTCAGGACGCAGTGCCCTGCGCCCCGAGACCACCCTTTTTTAATGCCTATTAGAGCTTCAGGCTCTTATCATGTGCTTCAAACCCCCCCCCCACCCCCCATCTGTTATAAAATTTTGCAAATAAGTAATTTTTCTCCTTCACTGATGTGCGCTGATGAGGCTGCACTGATTGATGGCACTAATGGGCACTGATAGGCTACCCTGATGGGCACTAATGGGGGCTGCACTGATTATCGGTGCCCTGATTATCTGTGTGCATGTCCCCTGTAAGAATTGATGATTACCAGCTCTCCTCTCCTCACAGCGTGAGAAAAGGAGAGCTCATAACTGGCAACTCTGTTTAGTGGGCACCCGTCGAGCGCCCACCAGGGATGCCCCCTAGAGCCCACCAGGGATGCCTGTCAGTGGCTCCTAATCAATACTGCCTATCAGTGCCATCTATCAGTGCCCATCAATGCCACCCATCAGCGCCCAATAGTGCCACCTATCAGTGCCTAATAGTGGCACCTATCAGTGCTGCATATAAGTGCCTCATCACCAGTGCCCATCAGTACCACCTCATCAGTGCCCGTCAGTGCTGCATATAAGTGCCTCATTACCAGTGCTCGTCAGTTCCACCTCATCAATGCTTGTCAGTGCCCCCTCATCAGTGCTCGTCAGTGAAGGAGAAAACATACTTATTTACAAAGTTTTATAATACCTTTAGCACCCATGGATGTAAAGCATACAAGTCAAGTGCTTGATCATTACTAATTTTGGTGAACCGTGTTTGTACCTTTTGCATTCGACATGTTCTGTTAATTGTAGGACATTGGAAACATTTCTCCACCATATTCCCTAGAAGGGATTTAGGAGCTCGTCAGCAACTGTTCTTAATACCTTTAGCACCCATGGATGTAAACCATACCAGTCAGGTGCTTGATCATTTCTAATTTTGGTGAACCATGTTTGTACCTCTTGCATTCAACGTGTTCTGTTAATTGTGGGACATTGGAAACATTTCTCTGTCATATTCCCTAGAAGGCATTTAGCAGCTCGTCAGTAACTGTTCTTAATACCTTTAGCACCCATGGATGTAAGCCATACCAATCAGGTGCTTGATCATTTCTAATTTTGGTGAACCATGTTTTTACCTCTTGCATTCGACATGTTCTGTTGTAGGACATTGGAAACATTTCTCCACCATATTCCCTAGAAGGGATTTAGGAGCTCATCAGCAACTGTTCTTAATACCTTTAGCACTCATGGATGTAAGCCATACCAGTCAGGTGCTTGATCATTTCTAATTTTGGCGAACCATATTCGTACCTCTTGCATTCAACGTGTTCTGTTAATTGTAGGACATTGGAAACATTTCTCTGCCATATTCCCTTGAAGGCATTTAGCAGCTCGTCGGTAACTGTTCTTAATACCTTTAGCACCCATGGATGTAAAGCATACAAGTCAAGTGCTTGATCATTACTAATTTTGGTGAACCGTGTTTGTACCTTTTGCATTCGACATGTTCTGTTAATTGTAGGCCATTGGAAACCTTTCTCTGCCATATTCCCTAGAAGGCATTTAGGAGCTCGTCCGTAACTGTTCTTAATACCTTTAGCACCCATGGATGTAAACCATACCAGTCAGGTGCCCGATCCTTCCTAATTTTGGTGAACCGTGTTTGCACCTCTTGCACTTTACAGGTTCTGTTAATTGTGGGACATTGGAAACCATTTGTCCACTATACTGTCTAGAACTGGCAATTGCTGTGTGGGCACAGATGAAAACTGTCCTATGGGTTTAGGATCTCCGTTTTTTCTTTCTTGTGTTCCATATTATCAAAAATGTTTTTCTTTATAAAGTCTGGGATTTTCTGATATATGAACAGCGATCTGTTTTTCAAGTCTCGGTCTTTACAGGTGATGATTTAGTTCTTTCATTTTGTATTACATTCCTTCTAATTACTACTTGTACTTTTAATACCATCCGCCTTTAGAAATGCAAATGCTTTTTATGCCTTATTATATCTCAATCTGTCCTATTCAGACGTATCGGTTTCCTTTTATTCCATTGCGATGCGGTTTACATAGGGATTGTACCCGGTTCTCTTACCTGTTCAAAGGATATGTAAACTTCTTTTATGTCCTCCCCTGTCCATTTTCCTGCGGGACCCACTGAAAGCCAAGGGCCCGATAGATGTAGATGGGGCCCAGTTACAATTTTCATGCTCCTGCAGTAAGCCAGGGAGGTTGTGCAGCCTGTCAATCCCAAGCACCGGTCTGTCACTTCACAGGGGAGCATCAGGGGCCACAACCAGGTAAATTGATGCGGGTAGTCCCCTACCCCAATTTCCACGCAGAAGTATGCAGCAGTGTTCCTTACATTGCTGGTCAGCAAGTGCAAAAAATAGCTCTGTAGCTGGTGTAAATAAACCAGAAGCCCCAACATCTGAAAGAATTAAGAGCAACACCATGACTGGATTGAGAAATAGGTTGCCTGGCACCCACCTTCTGGCGCACCTTTTGAGGCATGGCCAAAAAAGTGTCAGGCTTCTTTTAAGCCACATTTCCCCCTTTTTCTTTGCTATGATTAAGTAAAAAGTAGGTCCAGGATACACTGAAGAGTAAAATAAGCAACAATAACCTACAGCAATATTAACCCACAACATTGGTGTCTGTGCCAGCAATAACCCCCAACATTGACAACCCCCAGCATGTGTCCGGGCCATCAATGACAACCCCCAGCAATAATCCTCAGCAAGTGTCTGGGCCATCAATGACAACACCCAGCAATAATCCTCAGCAAGTGTTAGGACCAGCAATGACAACCCCCAGCAAGTGTCCGGGCCAGCAATGACAACCCCCAGCAAGTGTCCGGGCCAGCAATGACAACCCCCAGCAAAAATGCTCAGCAAGTGTCTGGGCCAGCAATGACAACCCCCAGCAATAATCCTCAGCAAGTGTCTGGGCCATCAATGACAAAACCCAGCAATAATCCTCAGCAAGTGTTAGGACCAGCAATGACAACCCCCAGCAAGTGTCAGGACTAGCAGTGACAACCCCCAGCAAGTGTCCAGGCCAGCAATGACAACCCCCAGCAAAAATCCTCAGCAAGTGTCTGGGCCAGCAATGACAACCCCCAGCAATAATCCTCAGCAAGTGTTAGGACCAGCAATGACAACCCCCAGCAAGTGTCAGGACTAGCAGTGACAACCCCCAGCAAGTGTCCAGGCCAGCAATGACAACCCCCAGGAAAAATCTTCAGCAAGTGTCGGGGCCAGCAATGACAACCCCCATCAATAATCCTCAGCAAGTGTTAGGACCAGCAATGACGACCCCCAGCAATAATCCTCAGCAAGTGTCAGGACCAGCCATGACAACCCCCAGCAGTAATCCTCAGCATGTGTCAGAACCAGCAATGACAACCTCCAGCAATAACCCCTCAGTAAGTTTCAGGCCAGCAATGACAACCCCAGCAATAACCCTCAGCAAGATTAGGGGCCAGTCATGACAATTTCCAGCAATAATCCTCAGCAAGCGGCAGGGCCAGCAATAATCCTCAGCAAGCGGCAGGGCCAGCAATGACAACACCCCAGAAATAACCCTCTGCAAGTGTCAAGGCCAGCAATGACAACCCCCAGCAAAAACCCTCAGCAAGATTAGGGGCAGTCATGACCACCCCCCCCCCCCAGAATTAACCCTCAGCAAGTGTCAAGGCCAGCAATGACAACCCCCAGCAAAAACCCTCAGCAAGATTAGGGGCAGTCATGACCACCCCCCCACCCCCCCCAGCATTAACCCTCAGCAAGTGTCAAGGCCAGCAATTACAACCCCCAGCAATAACCCTCAGTAAGTTTCAGGGACAGAAATGACAACCCCAGCAATAACCCTCAGAAAGGTTAGGAGACAGCAATGACAATTTCCAGTAATAAACCTCAGCAAGTGTCAGGAACATCAATGACAACACTAGCAATAATGCTCAGTAGAGATGGGCTCGGGCTTGTTCACACAGCCCACGTGCAGAGCCTGCCAGGAAGTCGGCACGGTGCTGCGCTAATCACAAGCAGTGAGATATTTCCCGATCTCTGCAACCGCACATCGGGAAAATGTCTCACTGCTTCTGATTAGCGCAGCGCCGTGCCGACTTCCTGGCGGGCTCTGCGCGTGGGCTGTGCGAACACGCCCGAGCCCATCTCTAATGCTCAGCAAGCATCAGGGCCAGCAATGTCAACTCTCAGGGAGTGTCAGGGCCAGCAACGACCACCCCCCAGCATTGACCCTCAGCAAGTGTCAACCCAGCAATGACAACCCTCAGAAATAATCCTCAGCCAGTGTCAGGGTCAGCTGTGCGCCCCAGCAAGTGTCAGGACCAGCAATGACAACCCTAAGCATAAACACTCAGCAAGTGTCAGGGCCAGCAATGACAACCCCCAGCAATAATCGTCAGCAGGTGTCAGGACCAGCAATGATAACCCCCAACAGGTGTCAGGGCAAGGAATAACCACCAGAAAGTGTCTTACAATTCCTACATGCAAGTAACCTGAATTGAGTCCCTCTGGAGACTGGCAGCCAACTTCTTTCCTAATGCCAGGCAAAAAAATGTCTGACACAGACCAGCCTCCTGCAGCAGCCTCTCACCTTGTGACTTCTTACAATATACAGTCTGATTACTAGGAGGGAGGGGAGACTGAGGAAATGCCTCCTCCAGCCTGCAGCAGATGGATTACATAATCCCAGCCTAGACAAAGTCACAGACGAGCTCAAGGACTGCTTTGTACCGATAAAAGGTGGCGATTTTCTTGTCTCCTTTTCTATGTTGTCACATGCCGGATATTGAGAGGTCCACTTTAAACTGTTCATCTGGAGCCGCCAGTTAATCATTTCTGGACTATTTGATGGGAAGCCATTGATGGACAAGCCAATCTGGAGTCTTGTTTGGTATTCCGGTCCCGTAGGACTCGGAAACATTTGCCGGGTACGAGGACAAGCCAGGTGAGCTGATAAACTGTAGCAGAACCCGAAAAGGTCTCGGGTTGGACTCCCCAGTCGCTGCGTCAGGGTGACATTTCACAACGTGACGCCCCCGGGGGACGTTCGTCACCTCTCGCCCACACGCCCGCTCCTGTGTGCGGCTTCATAGATTCACTTACACGCGGGGGGCGGCTTAGTCATTCCTCGTGTGTCTGGCCTTTACTACGAGCCGACTCCGGGGCTCTGAATTCCGGGTCACGGCGCAGACACAACCGACGGCTAGAGAGAGAGAGAGAGAGATTTCATTGTCACCTGAGAGAGCCGAGCGAGACTTAGCAGGATTGTTCAGGCCGTTGTAAAAGCGGGTTAAAGCGGGAGACCGGCCAGCACCATCTTCCAAGGAAAACATTCCCGCTTTTATTCTGGCTTCTTTACCACCGAAGCTTAATCTGCCTACATTTTGTTTTCCCTTCATCAACATGCTATTAAAAAAAATGTATATAACTCGTTCTGTTTTTTCATTATATTCCTTATTTTAGACCTAGTGATGTCATCACTGGGTCTCTGTGCTTCTCTATGTAGTTCAGGCACATCATGGTCGATGGGAGGAGCCAGCAGGGTGCTGTAAATAGCTTCCTGAAAACACCTCCCTGATTAGCCCCCTAGCCAGGGCCGTTTTTAAGGCAGGGCAAAAGGGGCAGCTGCCCTGGGCCCTGTCATTGTTGTGGGGCCCAGAGCTGCTGCCTTCTACTTGCCAACTATCCCAGTTTAAATTCCCTCATCCCTTGAGGTTTTAGTCCTGTGCTGTGTCCTGATATCTCAGTGTGAAGTGCTGCTACTAATGCTGCCCAGCTTTGCCCTATTGTTGTGTACAGATAACTCACCTTCAGACCTGTGTTTACATGTAAATTACCAGCATTCATATGTAAATAGGGACAGCCAGCCGCATTGATATGTATATCATGCCCCGCTGAGGTCATATCCACGTAATCTCTAGCAACCAATCAACAAGCAGAAATCATGTGCTGTAACCTCTAGCAACTAATCAGTGAGCCATAATGTGTGCTGTAACCTCTAGCAACCAGTCAGTGAGCGGTAATGATACTGTAACATCTGGCAACCAATTGCAATAGCTGCCTCTGATTCAGTAAACTGATTTTGAGTCTGGCTGCTATTTATTGTATGTCAGAGCAGGTGGAGAGCGAAACTGCATGGGGGGGGGGGCAAGAAAAGTTTTTTGCCCAGGGTCCAATCAATATTAAAGACGACCTTGCCCCTAGCCATGATGCAAGCAAGTGGGAGGAGTTATGCAACTATGTAAGCCGCGTGGGGTGCTCAACCTGTGGCCCTCCAGCTGTTGCAAGAACTACAAGTCCCATCATGCCGCTGCCTTTGGGAGTCATGCTCGTAGCTGTCAGCCTTGCAATGGCTTCATGGGACTTGTAGTTCAGCCACAGCTGGCAGGGCCGGATTAACGTAGGGGCTTTTGGAGCTGCAGCTCCAGGCCCCCTACCTTTAATATAGGCCCAGCATGGTCGGACTGACCATTTGGGCACCTTCCGTTGCCCTGCTGATGCCGTGCACTGCCAAAACCCAGCCCCAAATGTATTTTGAAAAAAAATAAAAATAAATAAATGAAATTGTAAAAAAGAATAACAAAATGAAATAAAAATATTTAAAGAACTGCTGACGCTGCCTACTGCTTTACTGCTCCCCCCCCCCCCCCAAAGCATTGTGGAAAAAACATATAAAAAGTAAAATTAAAAAAAATATATATATAATATATATATAAAACAATAAAAGATTGCAACAAATAATAAAAAAAAAAAAAAAAAAGTAATAAGAAAATGTGGGCTCATTTACACGGGTTCTCTTGCACATACAGTGTGAATAAACAGTTTGTTTAAAATACTTAAAATTTATAATAAAAAAATAATATGCTTTTCATTTTATTTATTAACCATAAAATCGTCCCTCCAAAATCCTCAGCACCAGGCCCATGATGCTCTTAATCCAGCCCTGACAGCTGGAGGGAGTCACAGGTTGAGCACCCTATCAGTGGATGTGAGTCTGGAAGCGCTGGTGTTCCTCCTGGGCGGGCTTTATTTGCATATAAACCGTCCTAGGTAACGCCCACATGTGATGCTTGAGCCTTCCCAATTGAGAGAACTGGATCCAGTGAATGAAAGGGGGGCGGGGCCAAGGACAGTCAGTCTGGGGAGGAAAGTGGTAGATGATGCGGGGCGTCCTCCAGCCAGGAAATGAGGGCGGGGCCTCTATCTGACTTTGCTGCAGCTTCTAATGCACGTGGTGAGAAGCTCACGTTGTGCGGTGACGTCAGAGTAAGACATTTCAGTCCAGGAGAGGAGCCGATGCAACTGTGCAAGACTGAAGGGAGGTTAGACCACAGTATAGGAGTCAATGGGCATTCAGTGGTCTCTCTGCAGAGGTCAACCAACATCAGTACCTGGCTTCAACCCTAATGAACATGTTTGGGATGAAACAGATCACCAATGGCGAGCTAGGATCTTTTGCTGAGTCAGACCTATAGCTCTCCAGCCAACAAGAGAGCATGTGTTTTGTTGATTGGAAAGGTACTGATGTTGAATGAGAAGACCTTGCTTGTCACTGGTGATCCATTTCTTCCTAAAGATGTTAGGTAAGGTCGAGATCAGGTACTGATGTTGGAGGAGAAGCTATAGCTCATGATTAGCAATCCATTTCATCCCATAGGTGCAGGGCTGGTGCAAGGATTTTTGACACCCTAGGCGAAGCCTCGTTTTGCCTCCCCCACCCTGGCTCCACCCCCTTTGCTCTGCCAATGTATACTCCACCTTTTTAATGAAGCACCCATCCAATGCAGCCTCACCAGCACCCATCAATGCAGCCTCACCAGCACCCATCAATGCAGTCTCAACAGCGCCCATCAATGCAGCCCCACCAGTGCCCATCAATGCAGCCTCACCAGCGCCCATCAATGCAGTCTCAACAGCGCCCATCAATGCAGCCCCACCAGTGCCCATCAATGCAGCCTCACCAGTGCCCATCAATGCAGCCTCACCAGTGCCCATCAATGCAGCCTCACCAGCGCCCATCAATGCAGCCTCACCAGCGCCCATCAATGCAGCCTCAACCAGCGCCCATCAATGCAGCCTCACCAGCACCCATCAATGCAGCCTCAACCAGCGCCCATCAATGTAGCTTCACCAGTGCCCATTAATGAACGTTTGCTTGCTTCCATTCATTCGGGAGTCCAGGACACAGACACAGTCCTCCACCGCCGCTGAGCCTCTGACACTATGTGCAAACGGAGAGGCGGCTACCTGTTGATGCTGCGACATAGTTGCTTGCTGCAGAGAGGAGAGAGTAGGAACACCAGTTGCCGGGAGCACAAGGCAGCAGTGCCCCCTGCCTAGTTTGCCTAGTGGTAGCACCGGCCCTGCGTAGGTGTTCAGTAGGGCTAAGGTCAGATACTGATGTTGGTTGAGAAGACCTGGCTCAACATTGGCAGTCCACTTCACCCCCAAAGATGTCCAGTCGTATTGAGGGCAGGGCTCTGTGGAAGTAGGAACACCAGTGGCCGGGAGCCCTAGGCAGCAGTACCCCCTGCCTAGTGGTAGCACTGGCCCAGCATAGATGTTCAATAGGGCTAAGGTCAGATACTGATGTTGGTTGAGAAGACCTGGCTCAACATTGGCAGTCCACTTCACCCCCAAAGGTGTCCAGTCGTATTGAGGTCAGGGCTCTGTGGAAGTAGGAACACCAGTGGCCAGGAGCCCTAGGCAGCAGTACCCCCTGCCTAGTGGTAGCACTGGCCCAGCATAGATGTTAAATAGGGCTAAGGTCAGATACTGATGTTGGTTGAGAAGACCTGGCTCAACATTGGCAGTCCACTTCACCCCAAAGATGTCCAGTCGTATTGAGGTCAGGGCTCTGTGGAAGTAGGAACACCAGTGGCCGGGAGCCCTAGGCAGCAGTACCCCCTGCCTAGTGGTAGCACTGGCCCAGCATAGATGTTCAATAGGGCTAAGGTCAGATACTGATGTTGGTTGAGAAGACCTGGCTCAACATTGGCAGTCCACTTCACCCCCAAAGGTGTCCAGTCGGATTGAGGTCATGGCTCTGTGAAGGCCACTTGAGTTCCTCCACACCAAACTGGTCACACCATGACTTTATGGAGCTGGCTTTACACGAAGCACAGTCATGCTGACACAGAGAAGGGCCTTCACCAAACTGTTACCCCAAGGTTAAAAGAGCACAATTGCCTAAAATGTCTTTGTATGTTATAATATTACCTTTACTCTTCACTGGAAACACCTGACCTCCATCGTTTGGAGTCATCTGGCGTCCATATACCCTTAGCCCATATAGTGTAATATCATCCTTGCTAGATCAATGGCTCTATATTAAGGTAGCATCGGGGGCACAGTTGCCCAAAGGGGGAATAAAGGGATGATTTGCATATCTCCACCCTCTATCCCTAAATGAGAACAGGCACCTCTTCTTTTTATTTTTAGGAAGTGATGACATGTAAATATATTCTGTCCTCCGAAGTCTTTTGTGTTCTTCATGCTCCGTCACAGAGGCCTGTTCTACCGGATGGGCCCCGGAGCTCCACCGTGAACCAGCGCCTACCTTTCCCAGGACAACACAGACAGTGCATTGCGATTATTTCCAGCAAATAAAAAACATCTGCCGGTGACGGGTGTCGTTTGCCCCGAAACCATCGGCTTGTTTTGTAAATCGCGATCTCTGTACTTTCCAATTAACCCCTCGCTGCCTCCGAGGCCACTATGTGACTAACTAGGGGTCAGAAAGCGTCTCGGTTGCTCCGCGCACGTCTTTGTACCCGGCCTGTTTAGCACATGAAAAGGGATTGCAAATTTCTCCTGCCTTACAGATCAAGACAGAGTGCAGCCGACGGGGGAATTGGCGTTCCGGGTTCATGTTGTGATGTGCTTGTCATAGAAGATTTACACCTTGAAAGTGATTATCACCTAACCGAGAAAGCCGCTGCAATGGTGGATTGGCAAACACTTGTAAACATCTTTAAAATAATTACAGCTGCAACATATTTTGCATTATTATTGTAACATTTTCAGAAAAGTTTTTTTTTTATTTTTTTATTTATTTTTTATTTTTTTGGTGCAACCTTTCATTTTTGTACCTTCTATTCGGTACAGAGATTTGCTGATTCTCCTTCATGTGATACCAACATTTTTTTTGAAAAGCCCGTGGCATGTGAAACTCAACCCGGTGCCAGAAAAAGCGCGCACACACATAAAGAGTGACACAAAACGTGCAACGGGGGTTACACTAGTCCTCCGCTAGGGAAGGACCTTACCCTGATCCCCCCTGTGGGGGGTGGGGGTGGTTAGGCTCCAGACGGGGACTGAGGTACTTCACTTGGTCCATCTGGCCGAAACCAGACGGACCCCTTCCTCTGGAGGGTCTGCCGAAAAAGATCCACCCAAGTACTCGGTGGGAGACCCCATGAGAGGGGGTGAACTAAGCCAAAAGGCCATGTCCTCTCCCCCATCCCAAGACTTTCAAGGTAGGCCCGAGGACCCGCACCCTACTCATCACGCAGTGACAAAACGTGTATACGGGGGGGGGGGGCATAACAATAGCTAATCAGAGAGATCGCTGTTCTAATGTTGCATAGTTGGCTAATTATCTTCAGAAGAATGGTCATGGTCATGTGGCTGCCCAACTATTGGCCGGTTCAACAGAAAACAGCCGACATCTGGGCTGCGTCTACACTAGCCAGTCCGGCTTCTGTCGAATGGGCTTGCTGGAAAACCAGCACTTGATCGGCATCCAATCAACTCTAGCAGCCAATGGCTGCCAGCGCTGACCAATGTGTTCTGGCGGGGGGGGGGGGTTAGAGATAACAATAGCCAATCGGGAGATCCTTGTACTAATGTTGCATAGTTGGTACCGCGGGCTAGTCCAGAGCTCCTCAGATTTTTTTCATTCAGCCCGTTGGGTTGTGTTCTAGGCTTAAGAGGGATGGTATCGGAACCCTGTGGGTATGGAACCCTCTGTAGTTTGGTACTGACCAAGGTCTATCTGATAGGATCCTGTACAGGCCCAGGGCAGTGAAAAAAAGGGGGAATGGGTCCCTGAGGGTCCAGCAGGACATAGTCCTACGTGATGGATGAAGCTTGGATCCTTGACCTAGAATTGGTGAGGGAGTGTCCTGTACTTTAGTCATACTTGAAGTACATTTCACTCCCTTGTCCACGATCTTCAGAAGAATGGCCATGGTCACGTGACTGGCCAACTCTCCGTGGCACGTTTAAGAACAGGCTTTCTTAAACGTTGAGCAATAATGGGGCTCTCGCGGTTTACGAAAGGGTCACGAGGCAAAAAGACGCCATCGGAAATCGCCAATCTCCCCGACGAGCTTTTCTTCTTCTTTTTTTTTTTTTTCCCAGAGACACTCACAAGTCAAGTGGTCAATGTTCCGGACTAAGGCTCAAACATCTTAAATAAGAAGGATTTGGGTCAGCGGCCTCCCCCCCCCTCCCCCGCACGTACGCGGTGTATATATACGTATCATCGCTCGGAAGAGGCGGCAGACAAAAAAGGGGAACGGAAAACTAAAGACAAATCAGCTCGCCGACAAATATGTCAAATATGTCTCGCAGTCTCCGTCCAAGGCAATTAGTTTTCCCCTCAAATCAGATTAACCTGTACAAGGCAGCCGGTGACTTGTGCCAAACCCAACTTCCTGCTTTCCCAAGAGTTTGGCATGTGGAGGAGAAGGGCTTGTGTTGTCAACAATTTTAAGAAACACTCTGAACCCTGGGAGGGGGAATGGGGGGGGGGGATTTTTTTTCCACCCCCCCAGTGCACCTCTGTTCTCGACAGTGATGAAGTTTAGAGTGTTTGCCGTTGGGACAAGCCGTCTTTTCTTAATTCATTGTGGAGCTTCGATTTCCTGATACCGTCCTTCTTTCTCCACATCTTCATTAAAAGCTTTCTAAAAACCCAAAACTTTTTTTTTTTTTCACATTTTAAATAAAACGGGGAAGGACTAGACCCCCTATTTTTGAGTTGTCGCCATAGAGGGGAAAAAATAAATAAAAAATCTTCCAATGGAGACACTTGATTGGACAGTTTCCTCACTTCCTGTTTTGTGTCTGTAGGAGCGGACCTGAAGGAAAACACCCCAATGGGGGACACAAGTGGCAAATAAAACCTTACGGGACTCTAACCATTCCCTTCTCTATAAAAGACCAAATCCTGGCCATCGATGGACCGAAATTTGGCCAGTTAAGCAAGAACCGATTTATTCTGATCCATCCTATGGGCAGGCTGGTTGTACTGGAGTCGATCTATCCATTGACTTTGGTTACCACCAGCCTGGCAGGATTTTTTTTTTTTTGTACAGTTACTGCCTCTATCTAAAAGCCTTTGCCCAAGCTGACAATGATGTCATCAGTCTGCTGCAGGCAGGAGGAAGCATTTCCTCAGTCTCCTCTCCCCCTCTCAGACTGTGCGCTGTAATTTGTAGCGAGTCATGTGACAGTACGGAAAAGGATCATTTTTTTTTCAGAATAGCTCTACTTGTTATCATTTAAAAGCAGCCCTGAATTCTATTAAGTGACTGGACTGAGATGATGTCATTAGTCTGCTGCACGCAGGAGGAAGAATTTCTTCAGTCTCCCCCACCCCCTCCCAGTGATCGGACTGCAACATTGTAACTTTGTAGAAGACGTTTCTGGACACAGACACCAGCATTTACATGATTGTGTCACCTCTGAGCCGGCATCTCAGTATAGAAAAAAAGATGGTGACCCTGGATGATGCCTTAATAAAGATGGCGCTGTTCTTCTGCAGAGGAATGCATCTTCAGGGGACTACTGAGATGTCTGTGAGAGTTAAAAAAAAAAAAGAATACCTGGAAGTGCGGCGACACCTTACTCAGCATGCTGTGTTTTGACTTTGAAAATGTAAGTGTGATGGGGGGGGGGGCAGTGGCCCCCAATGATGGTGGGGGGGGGGGTCAGGTGATCAGCTGATTGCGCATTAGCAGCGCCCCAGCTTCAGTTGTCTGTGCACAGAGAGGGAGCGCAGGGATCTGTGCTCACACCACCCAGGGCTGAATGGCCAGCCAGCGGGGAGGTTTTACCAGTTCAACCAGCCAGCAAGTCCATATGTCACTGTGACAGGCCGCCCTTCCTTAAATTGATCCCCCCCCCCCAGCGCTCGTAAACCTGTCACCCTCCTGCTAAGGGATGTCCCCGCAGGTCAGAGGTCGTCCAGCAGCCCATTGCAGAAACACTTGCAGGCTAATTGAATAAAGTAGATGGAAGCCCTTCGCTGAATGGCATGTATTTTGCTGTGCGTTGCGCCATTCGTCCATACTGCCCTAAGCGGTATCAAACCCAAAAGCAGACATTTTATTATGGTGCAGCTTCCCAGACTCTTACATGTGACGGCCGCATTCTTTTTCTTTTGCTTTCTTTCTTCTATTTTCATCTCATGATCCAACCAGTAAGTCTGTTGTTTTTAGCAGCCCAACTTTCCAGCAGAATGTATTGTTAAAGAGGAACTCCAGGCTCCTGCCCCCCCCCCCCCCCCCCGAAAAATTAAGTCAGTGGCTACAAATATTATAGCTGCTGTCTATTATTGTAATGACACTTACCTGTCCAGGGATCCAGCCCTTCTTCAATCAGAATGGGGGGGGGGGGGGCAGCAGGCGCCACCATAGGAAGTAAGGGAAACTTCACAAACATTCATGCGTGAGCCGCGCTGCACCTTGTGAATGGTTCTGTAGTCTTCTGGGACCTGTGATGTGTCCTAGAAGACTGTGAGCGAAGGAGGCGGGGGCTTGGAGCAAGCAAGTTGAATGATGCTGGTCATCAGACTGAGGAGGTCTAGTCCTCAATCAATATCCAATTACAACCCTCAATCATTGTCCAATCAAAAGCCAGGATGATCTGGGCTCTGAGGAAGCAGGTTGAATGATGCTGGCCATCAGATTGATGACATCTAGTCCGTAAACCACAAGCCAGGATGATCTGTGCTCAGAGGAAGTGGGTTAAATGATGCTCGCCATGAGACTGAGGACAACTAGTACTCAATCACTGTCCAATCACAAGCCAGGATGATCTGGGCTCTGAGGAAGCAGGTTGAATGATGCTGTCCATGGATCCAGCACTGTCCTCTCCTTTGCCGATTCTTCAATCGTCTTCGGGACAGGCGCCATCAAAGGAAGGGAAACTTCACAAACGTTCACGAGGCGCATGCGTGAGCCACGCTGCACCTCGTGAATGGTTCTGCAGTCTTCTGGGATCTGTGATGTGTCCTAGAAGACTGTGGGGGAAGGAGGGAGGCTAATAATCTGGGCTTGGAGGAAGCAAGTTGAATGACGCTGGTCATCAGACTGAGGATGTCTCGTCCTCAATCAATATCCAGTTACAAGCCACGATGATCTGGGCTTTGAGGAAGCGGATTTATTGATGCTGGCCATCAGACTGATGACATCTAGTCCTTAAATCACAAGCCAGGATGATCTGGGATCAGAGAAAGTGGGTTAAATGATGCTGGCCATCAGGCTGAGGACAATTAGTCCTCAATCACTGTCCAATCACAAGCCAGGATAATCTGGGCTCAGGGGAAGCTGGTTGAATGGTCCTGGTCATTAGACTGAAGACAACTAGTACTCAATCACTGTCCAATCACAAGCCAAGATGATCTGGGCTATGAGGAAGCAGGTTGAATGATGCTGTCCAGAGATCCAGCGCTGTCCTCACCTGAGCCAATTCTTTGGGAAGCTCCGTCTTCGGGAAGGCAGGCACCGTCCTAGAAAGTAAGGGAAACTTCACAAACATTCACAAGGTACATGCATGAGCCGCGCTGCACCTTATTAATGGTTCTGCAGTCTTCTGGGACCTTTGATTTGTCCTAGAAGACTGTGGGGGAAGGAGGCGGAGGGGACTGGAGGAAGCAAGTTGAATGACGCTGGTCATCAGACGGAGGATGTCTAGTATTCAATCAATATCCAATTATAAGCCAGGATGATCTGGGGTTTGATGAGGTGGGTTTAATGATACTGGCCATCAGACTGAGGACATTTAATCCTCAGTCATTGTCCAATCACAAGCCAAGATGATCTGGGCTCTGAGGAAGCAGGTTGAATGATGCTGGCCATCAGACTGATGACATTTAATACTCAGTCATTGTCCAATCACAAGCCAAGATGATCCGGGCTCTGAGGAAGCAGGTTAAATGATGCTGGCCATCAGACTGAGGACAACTAGTCCTCAATCACTGTCCAATCACAAGCCAGGACGATCTGGGCTCTGAGGAAACAGGTTGAATGATGCTGTCCAGGGATCAAGTGCTGTCCTCACTTGAGCTGATTCTTCAGCGGGCAGGAGCCGTCATAGAAAGTAAGGGGAACTTCACAAACATTCACAAAGTGCATGCGTGAGCCGCTCTGCACCTTGTGTGGTTCTGTATGATCTGGGCTCTGAGGAAGCAGATTGAATGATACTGGCCATCAGACTTGATGACTTCTAGTCCTTAAATCACAAGCCCAGGATGATCTGGGCTTTGAGGAAGCGGGTTTATTGATGCTGTCCATCAGACTGAGGACATCTAGTCCTTAAATCACAAGCCCAGGATGATCTGGGCTCTGAGGAAGCGGGTTTATTGACGCTGGCCATCAGACTGAGGACATCTAGTGGCAGAAAAAAGTACTGCGGGAGAAATCTCTTGATTGAAAGTGAATATTGTAGCAAAAGTTGGTTTTATTTTCTCTGACACCAACGCTGAAACCCTATTCCTTCCCCCTATTCCCAAACCTGGCGATGTTTACTCCCACCAATGTCAGGAAAATATTCCACTCCCGCGGGCCACAGTCCGGCCCCCCCGAAAATCAGAAGGACAGTAAACTGGTCCCTTTGTTTAGAAAGTTTGGAGACCCCCTCATATAACGTAATGGGTATGATGACGTTTATAGAAAGTACCTGTAATAATGATAATAATATGGATGGCTCCTTTAAAATCGTATTCTAGGCGACTGAAGACAGCCAGCGGCCATGCCGGCACATTGGCTGAAAGGCCGTCCCTGTGCCACGGGGCCCGCGTCTGGGACGACCACTAAGAGTTTGATCCTGTTCTAATGTCGGAGACTTTGTTACACAAACATGAGGTAAACCACTAAATCTCATAGAAAAACCACTTTTTTTGGAAGAACTTGGCATCCCTCCACCCGAGCAGGGAGCGAGGACGGAGCCGCGGCGCGACTGAGAGAGCTGCGGGAACCTTCTCTGCAATGGTCATCATTCATCCATCCAGGGCCGCTGATGAGGTTGATGAGGTGGGTTTAATGATACTGGCCATCAGACTGAGGACATTTAATCCTCAGTCATTGTCCAATCACAAGCCAAGATGATCTGGGCTCTGAGGAAGCAGGTTGAATGATGCTGGCCATCAGACTGATGACATTTAATACTCAGTCATTGTCCAATCACAAGCCAAGATGATCCGGGCTCTGAGGAAGCAGGTTAAATGATGCTGGCCATCAGACTGAGGACAACTAGTCCTCAATCACTGTCCAATCACAAGCCAGGACGATCTGGGCTCTGAGGAAACAGGTTGAATGATGCTGTCCAGGGATCAAGTGCTGTCCTCACTTGAGCTGATTCTTCAGCGGGCAGGAGCCGTCATAGAAAGTAAGGGGAACTTCACAAACATTCACAAAGTGCATGCGTGAGCCGCTCTGCACCTTGTGTGGTTCTGTATGATCTGGGCTCTGAGGAAGCAGATTGAATGATACTGGCCATCAGACTTGATGACTTCTAGTCCTTAAATCACAAGCCCAGGATGATCTGGGCTTTGAGGAAGCGGGTTTATTGATGCTGTCCATCAGACTGAGGACATCTAGTCCTTAAATCACAAGCCCAGGATGATCTGGGCTCTGAGGAAGCGGGTTTATTGACGCTGGCCATCAGACTGAGGACATCTAGTGGCAGAAAAAAGTACTGCGGGAGAAATCTCTTGATTGAAAGTGAATATTGTAGCAAAAGTTGGTTTTATTTTCTCTGACACCAACGCTGAAACCCTATTCCTTCCCCCTATTCCCAAACCTGGCGATGTTTACTCCCACCAATGTCCGGAAAATATTCCACTCCCGCGGGCCACAGTCCGGCCCCCCCGAAAATCAGAAGGACAGTAAACTGGTCCCTTTGTTTAGAAAGTTTGGAGACCCCCTCATATAACGTAATGGGTATGATGACGTTTATAGAAAGTACCTGTAATAATGATAATAATATGGATGGCTCCTTTAAAATCGTATTCTAGGCGACTGAAGACAGCCAGCGGCCATGCCGGCACATTGGCTGAAAGGCCGTCCCTGCGCCACGGGGCCCGCGTCTGGGACGACCACTAAGAGTTTGATCCTGTTCTAATGTCGGAGACTTTGTTACACAAACATGAGGTAAACCACTAAATCTCATAGAAAAACCACTTTTTTTGGAAGAACTTGGCATCCCTCCACCCGAGCAGGGAGCGAGGACGGAGCCGCGGCGCGACTGAGAGAGCTGCGGGAACCTTCTCTGCAATGGTCATCATTCATCCATCCAGGGCCGCTGCTAGACTATTTCGCACCCTAAGCAAGACCAGCTACTTGCACCCACCCAGCCCCTGCAGCCAAAATGCAGCCCCTGAATGAACACAAGTCTGTAACAGGCTTACCAGTCCAACTGCCCCATGCTGGGAAAGAAACAAAGGGCAGAGTACCACTGGTGCCTCCACAAGAGACCAAATGACCCGCCAAGATGCCCTATGTACTCCCCATGGGAGAGAACATCCCGCCCACACCGGCGCTTGCCTGTTCCAAGACCCACAGTTCAACCACACGTGTGCAAGGTGTCCAATTGCGCATTTACAACAGACCCGATGACCGCCGCCATCTTGAAAGAGGGCAGGGCGGCGGCATTTCGAGCTCCAGGCACTGGAGCCAACAGGGAAAGTGGGGACAAATTGCATGACCACGAAGACCCAGACATGAAAAAAACCCCCAAAAAAACATACAAAGATAGGTACTATAATGGGTCAAACAGTGCGAACCAGTGACTGTGGCTGCGCCCTAGGCGGCTGCCTAGTTTGCCTAGTGGTAGAACCGGCCCTGCATCCGTCCAGCAACACTCTTCAATTACTTCTACTACAAGCCAGGAGGAGATCCCAGTGTCTCCTTCTGTTGGTCTGCAGATATTGCTGCGGACAACGTTGTCGCTCAGCAACTACGAGGGCCTGGAGGTCCCCAGCATGGGACCAGGAGAGTTTAGGGTTGGGGTTTAGGTTAAGGGTTAGATGGGTCAGGGTTAGGTTTAGGGGGTCAGGGTTTCCCCTTGAAGAACAAGGTTATGACTCAAGGATTGGAATAGGGACCTCCTCCAAAGGTCAGCAGGCGTGCCCCCAGAGATCAAAGGTCAAGAGGCGTGGCTGAACCACCCCCACCAAAGTGTTCCGTCTACCCCGACTAAGTCGAGGAATGAACAAGTCGGGGAAAGCGCTTAGCCAACCCGTGGCTCTGATATGGGGGCCTTTGGACCTCAACAGTCTGTAGTGGGAACATTGATTAGGGTAATAGCATTGATCTCTACCAGTCTCATGTAACATCTTCCCAGTTTGGTATTGTCTTCTGCAGCATCTCCCCACCAACAATGTATCCCGTCCTCGGTGCTGGGACAAGGTCATCTAGAGCCCAGAGCGAGCATTCTAAATTGCACCCCCTAAGATGTATGAGCATTATGTGTCGGCAAAAATCCCCCCCCCCCCACTAATCTGCATGCTTACCCCCTAAAGCATAAATTCCCCCCTCCGAATAAAAATCCACCCCCTGCTGAAATCCCCCTCCCAGCACAAATCTTTGCCCCCCCCCAGCTCAAATCCTCTCATTCCCCATATGCCCCCCCAGCATAACTCCCCACTCCCGGAAAAAAATTCCCACATCCTAGTACAAATCCTCTACCCCTCAAATTTCCCTTCACAAATCCTCTCCCCCGCCACACCAAATCCCCCCCCCCCCCCAGAATAAATTCTCCCCATCCTAGCACAACCCCCACCCCCAGGATCTTTCACAAGGTGCAGTGCAGCTTGTGCATGCGCCTTGTGAATGTTTGTGAAGTGTCCCCTACTTCCTATGACGGCGCCTGCCCCCCGAAGCTGATTGAAGAATTGGCTCAGGCGAGGACAGTGCTGGATCCCTGAATGCCAGCATCATTCAACCTGCTTCCTCCAGATCAGCCTGGCTTGTGATTGGACAGTGATTGAGGACAAGATGTCCTCAGTCTGATGGTCAGAATCATTCGGTCTCGTTCCTCGGAGCCCAGATCATCCTGGCTTGTGATTGGACAGTGATTTAGAACTAGATGCCCTCGGTCTGATGACCAGCACCATTTAACCAGCTTCCTCAGAGCCCAGATCATCCTGGCTTGTGATTGGACATTGACTGAGGATTAGTTGTCCTCAGTCTGATGGCCAGTATCATTCAACCTGCTTCCTCAGATCATCCTGGCTTGTGATTGGACAGTGAAGGAGAAGCACAGTGATGAGCTCAGCTCTCTCTCACTCTGCTCTCCTCGCTTCTTGTCAGCACATGAATCGATTGGCTTCCTTGTGCTGCTTCTTCCTCTCCCTGCCTGAGCTCTGCTGTGCAGGGACTGATACCAGCTCACATTCAGGTACTTGCATTTAAAAAAAAACAAATATAACAATTACACAGCCGCATTCATGTTTGCCTTTTTATATCTGCCTGGGGTTCATCTATTTCCAGGCACTCAGTGCAGACAATACAATAGGTGTTATTGTACATTGCGAGGCTTTGTCATCATCCAATGGCGTTCAGCCCTTCCTCCGCCTGCAGTGGAGACCATCGCAAGTCGCAGAAGAAATATAAATACAAAGTATATGACTATGTGTTCCCTGACTCCATACTGAACACCAGGTGTGGTGCCAGTGCAGTCTATGCGCCCCTGCGTGTGAATACTGGAAATGGATGGCAAGCTCCTGGGACCAGCATGTGTTGATTAGGTCTCGGGTTGATGCGGTAAAAAAAAAAAAAAAAAAAATCAGGAGATAGGCTGGCTGCGGAGAGGTGACCACACCGGGGCGTTCTCGGGGGGGACAGCTGTGCAGTTAATTAGCTGGAGCTGTAAGGTAGAGGCTGGGCCCCCGTCCCCCCGCGGCGCGTGTTTTGCTAAGCAGTCAGGCCATTTACACCTCTGGAGACGCTGTTATTTGTTTAACCAAGGTGACCCCCATCCTCCCCAAATTGGTTAACGCCAGGTGTAAATAAAATAGGAAAAGCAGGCAGAGAAAGCATATGTGCGAGAGCTTGGCGACCGCTGCGGAACGCCGTGTGCGTTTATTTACTGGGCCCAAAATGTGATGTTTTGGAAGCGCCTCCTATTCACTCCAGACTGGCGGGGGGGTTTTTTTTTTGTTTTTTTATATTTATTTATTTTTTGATCACAAAATTATAATTTTTTTAATTGTTATAAACCGGTTACAACCTCCGTCATGGTAAAATTGAAGTTTAATCTGCTTTATATTTTGATTTCTCCGGCTCCTCAAGTCCCTCCTCATTAAAAAATGATTAATAAATCCTTTTCCGGTTTTCATCATACACCTTATATAAAGGCCAGTGATGTCATCGCTGGGTCTCTGTGCTTCTCTACGCAGTGCAAGCAGCTTCTTGAGAACATCACAGCGGCATCAGTACTCCTCTCAGGAGCTCCTCTAAATCAGACCAGTAAATAGAAAAGTCGATCTTTCAGATTGTCACACTCCCCTCTCCTGGCAGTCCATGCTGGCTCTCCTCTCTGGTGCTCGGCCGCACCGGCACTTTGGTGGGTTTTACCCGGAGCACAGGCACCTCTACTTATCTGGGGGGCACCTCACCTGATCAGTGCCGTGGCCAATCACAAAAAAGCTCTTAAATTGCAAAGTGGCACATGACTTGGTGTTTGAACAACACACTTGCACTTCAGCTAACCCACCCCCTGCTAGAGCACTTACATGTACCCCTGTGCCTTGCGTGTCCTCTGTGCCAGCCTCTGGTACTCTAAGTGTGCCCCTCGGAGACTCTTTGTGTCTCCAAGTGTGCCTCATTTCATCTAGTGACTCTAAACGCACCCCTGTGCGCCCCTACGACTACGATTGCACCCAGTTTCCTCCTCCGTGTGCACTCTGTGAGCCCCTGTGTCTTCCAGTGGGCTCCCGTGTCTCCAAGAACAGCCTATTTCATCCAGTGTTCCCAGGTGCACTCTGTGGGTCCCCGTGTTCCCAGGTGCACTCTATGGGCCCCCTGGGTTTCAGATGCACTCTATGGGCCCCCTGTGTTTCAGATGCACTCTGTGGGTCCCCATGTTTCCAGGTGCACTCTGTGGGTCCCCGTGTTCCCAGGTGCACTCTATGGGCCCCCTGGGTTTCAGATGCACTCTATGGGCCCCCTGTGTGTCAGATGCACTCTATGGGCCCCCGAGTTTCCAGGTGCACTATGTGGACCCCCCGTGTTCTCAGGTGCACTATGTGGACCCCCGAGTTTCCAGGTACACTCTGTGGGCCCCCCCGTGTTCTCAGGTGCACTCTGTGGGCCCCCGAGTTCCCAGGTGCACTCTGTGGGCCCCCGAGTTCCCAGGTGCACTCTGTGGGCCCCCGTGTTCCCAGGTGCACTCTGTGGGCCCCCGTGTTCCCAGGTGCACTCTGTGGGCCCCCGTGTTCCCAGGTGCACTCTGTGGGCCCCCATATTTCAGATGCACTCTGTGGGCCCCCATTTTCCCATGTGCACTCTGTAGGCCCCCGTCTTTCAGACGCACTCTGTGGGCCCCGTGTTATCAGGTGCACTCTGTGGGCCCCCGTGTTTCAGATGCACTCTATGGGCCCCCATTTTCCCATGTGCACTCTGTGGGCCCCCCGTGTTTCAGATGCATTCTGTGGGCCCCGTGTTCTCAGGTGTGCTCTGTGGGCTCCCTGTATATCCAACTGCTCTCCAGTTCGCCCCCATTTCATTCTAGTGACTTCAAGTGCGCTTTGTGGGCCTCTGTGTCGCCAAGGTCACCCCACTGCTCCCCGTTTCATCTAGTCACTTTAGGCACACTCTGTGGGCCCCCATGTCTCCAAGTGCACCGCATTGTGCCCCGTTTTGCCTAGTAACTTCAAGTGCAGTCTGCGGGGCCTCGTTTCTCAAAGTGCGTTCTATGGGCCCCCGCTGTCTGTAAGTGCACTCCATTGTATCTAGTGACTCCAAATGCATTTTGTGGGCCCGTGTCTCCAGTTGCACCATTGTGCACCTCCTTTCTTCAAGTGCGTTCTGTGGGCCCCTGTTCCTCCAAGAGTACCCCAGTGTGCTCTGTTTTATCTATTGTCCCCAAGTGTGCTCTGGGGGCACCTGCATCTCAAAGTGTACCCCAGTGTGCCCCTTTTCATCTACTGACTTCAAGTACACTCTGCGGGGGCCCTGTTTCTCTAAGTTTGTTCTATGGGCCCCACTATCTATAAGGGCACTCCATTGTATCTAGTGACTCCAAAAGCATTTTGTGGGCCCATGTCTCCATTTGCCACATTGTGCACCTCCTTTCCTTAAGTGCTCCCGGCGGGCACACATGTCTCCTAGTGCACCCCAGTGCGCCCCATTTCATCTGTAGACCACTGTGTATCAAAGTGCACTCTGTGGGCACTCATGTCTTTAAGTGCACCCCGTTTCATTGACTAGTGTCTCCAAGTGAACTGTTTGGAGCCCCATGTCTTCAAGGGCACCCCTGTGTCCTGCACCTTGCACTTCCTGTGGTCCCCAGGTGCACCCCTGCGCCTGCAGTATGCTCCTTCATCTCCAATGCACACCCTTGCATCTTGCGTGACACCCGTGTCTCCATGCCACCTCCATTTCCTTTTTCTGGTGGATAAGAACCACCGTCTCGGACACAAGTCCGAGTCTGAGATGCATTTTTCATTTCTTTTCTTCCTTCTTTCTTTACAAGTACAAATGCAGAAGAACGGATTCCTGCACTGCGGTGACTTCTGTAGAACTCCATGGAGCTCCCGACTTCACAGACAATCATTTCCACATTTTTTTTTTTTTTTTAAGCCAATTTGTCTCCAATCTGTCCATCAGTCAGCGGATCTGGGGGGGAAGAGGTGCCCACGTTGCGTGTTCTCAGAAGTGCCGAGTGTCCCGCGGGGGTTCTTAGTGGAAGGCTCGGTACTTTAGAAGCTGCTTTGTATTTCCTTCGGTTTTCATAAATGGCATTTCCAGGCTGAGGGGAAACGTGAAGGCCTCCAGTCTCTGGACTCTACCAATCCTCAGCTCCCCGGCCATCTCCATAATACAGGATGACAGAGGTGATACCTGAAAACCGCAAGCATGTTACTCCCAGAGAGACACAACACGAGCAGAGCCGGGGGGGGGGGGGGGGGGCACAACAGAAGAATTTCATTAGAGTCGGGAAAAATACCTCTCCGGTTCTTCTGTGGGGTACAAAGGATTTCATATCTAATAAAAAGAGCAGCAGAGATAACATTTAAAAATATCGAATCCCTTCCTGAAGGCCTCGTTCTCGCTACACGTCATGGGAACTTGCGTTCTCACTTGCGATTTCTGTTCTTGTTGTGATTCTCACACGGAAACACACGTTGTGCATAGGTGCCCTATGCGCATTCGTCACTCCCAAGAAGCTCAGGGACCAAATTTTTGTGCGATTTTTGGTCTTGCTATTTTCTGCAATCCTCGCGCCTTTTCTCACTTATTAGGAGCAAAATTGCACCGCGTTTGCGGTGCCATTCAAGATGAACGGCACCCCAATACGCGTAGCGCGTTTTGCCATTATTTGGACTTGCAGTCTGCCCGCAATTCCAAATCACCCTTATGTGAACGGGGGGCCTAATGCTTATGTGCAATGGCAGCTGGTGTTTTATTTGGGTGGGGGGGTGGCAAACAACCACCCAACCTTCCCCCCCCTCCCCACACGAGCGCCCCCCACCCCCACCCCCCCCCCCCTGTGTGCCGGTCGGTCCGGCACTTACCCCATCGTGGCGGGTGGCAAGCAGCGTGGTGCAGCGGCTTGGCTCTGAGTCTTCTCCTCCATGGCGGCTTCCAGCACCTCCCCTCCTCCTCCTAGGCATCCAATACGATCGCCTGTCCTTTCAGCCAATTGGGTGACCGGTGTCAAAACCCGCTTCCCTTGATTGGCCGGGAAGAGGATCAGTGTTAAAACAAGCGAATATCGATTCGCTGTTGTAACAAACGCGGTCGCAGAAAGTGCGCTCCGAGTCCACCCTATATTGAAGCCTATTAGAGCTTCTGGATAACTACTTCAGCATTCACACCTGATCACCCCTGACTGAGCAATTAGCACATTTCTGATATGGGCCTCTTGATTCAGGAATAGTTTAGACCCCTTTCACACCACACCACCCATTGCGTCAGCGGTAAAACGCCGCTATTTTTAGCTGCGTTTTACCGCCGGATTTGCGGCGCATTTCAGGCGCTAGCGGGGCGCTTTTACCCCCCGCTAGCGGCCGCAAAAGGGTTAAAACCGCCGGCAATACTCTGCAATAGCGGCGTTTTGCCGGCGGTATTACAGCGTTGCCCCATTGATTGACTTCTTCCAAAGAAGCTGCTGGCAGGACTTTTTTCTGACGTCCTGCCAGCGCACCGCTCACAATGGTGCAGCTTTTTTAGGGCGGATTGCAGGCGCTATTTCTAACGCTATAGCGCCTGCAAAACACCCTGGTGTGAAAGGCGTCTTAAAGTGGTTGTGAAGCCTTAAAACCTTCTGTGCTGCAGCCCCCCCCCCCTTTTTTTTTTTCTTTCTTACCTGAGCCCGATCTGATCCAGTGGCGTCGCTGTCTCCCTCCTCATTGGACAGACTGATAGCAGCGGGAGCCATTGGCTTATTTTCCTCACGCAATCCAATGGAAGTCTGTGGGGCCAAGAACACCTATCTACCTGAAAAGAAGCTCCTGCATTTTTTTTTTTTTTTGCTTGATAGGTGTGAACAGACACCTTTTAAAACAATGGCGTTGTTTTCAATGTTGAGCATTTTGTAGCATCGGGCTTCGAGCTACAAAAATGCTCAGGTGTGAATGAGTCCTAACTGAGGTCATAGGTGACTGATGCTCATCCCCTTGATCTCCAGATGAATGAAACACAGTAGATACAAAAGTAACAGTGGTATTTAGTATCTCTCTATCTCCTGTCTGCACAGTGTTTATAAACACGGCACCAGAAGATACTGAAAGGTCCACTTTGTTCGTTTTTTTTCACCATCCCAAACCCAAACTGTTATAATTTGAGGTGAGATTGTACAGGATGATTGCGCAGCGAGTAAATCACTGAGTGATGGTTAGCCGAACTCTTTATCATATAAAGGTCATGGAGGCCACAAACAGAGCTTCACAGTGAGCGCTCTTTATGTCAGTTGAATAATCCCCCCGATTGTGACACTCTGCAGCCAACCTCCGTGAAATGTTCCATTGTTCTGCTCAACGCCACGTCCCAAGGCAATGCATGTTCCATCTTCCTCCACGAGGGATTTTCCTGGTTTAAGCAAAAGGGAACACAGGTCTGCAATTAGCACTGCTGGCAGACGTTCTTCATCTGCGAGCTGAGGGGCAATGTGGAGTTTCCATGAATACACATCGTGACGACGGTGCGCGGAGTCGGGGGGAAAGGCCAGGCTTGGCTTTGCTGTGCACATCACAGCTTCTTATATGGTCAATAGATTCTGGAGCAAAACGGATGATTGGAGTGTACGGAATGTGCACGGTTCATTTTCCTTAATTCCCTGGTACTGGATAATTTCATGTCCCTGTAATAAACACAAGGGCCCATCCTGTGTGGCTGGAAGATGTGATATTAGACCGGCGATAGAATTGCAGAAAGAAAATGTTTTCTATCAACTCTGAAGTTCTTTTTTTTTTATAGTTAAACTCCTGAACAGAAGGAGCTTAACTACTAAACTACGGCAGGTCTAGGAGACCTTCTACCCTATTTGGCCACTTTACTGCAAAAGTCAAGGCATCAGACGTTTTGAAAGTATGTATGGCAGGAGACTGATTGCCCTGTGAAGGTGGAGTAGAGGGAAGTAGACAATGGATCTTCCAATTATGAAATGTTTAGTGTGTATGGTGATCTAGCCCTGAACGCCTCCACACTGTTAACTTAGAACCTACACCCCGTCATCTCTGAGGGTACTAGAGTTTGACAATGCTTAGGTGTTTGGTTTCTTTTGGCTGTTGCATATTGTCTTCAGAAACCCATTGGTTGCAGGCTGCAAGCCACCACGGAAAAAGAAGAGAGAGGGGGCGCCAACTAAGTGTAGCAATAAGTAACATCCTGCATTTAAATGTGTAGTGTGTATGGAGATCTAAGGCTGAGCGACTCCACATTATTAACTTAGAACCTCCACCCCGTCATCTCTGAGGGTACCAGAGTTTGACAATGCTTAGGTGTTGGGTTAGGTGTTGCATATTGCCATCAGAAACCCATTGGTTGCAGGCTGCAATACACCACAGAAAAAGGAGAGCAAGGGGGGGGGTGCCAACCAAGTGTTCCATTAAATAACATCCTAGAAAGCTACACTTATGCCGCGTACACACGGTCGGAATTTCCGACAACAAATGTTCGATGGGAGCTTGTTGTCGGAAATTCCGACCTTGTGTAGGCTCCATTGGACATTTTCCGTCAGAATTTTCCGACAAACAAAATTTGAGATCTGGATCTCAAATTTTCCGACGACAAAATCCGTTGTCGGAAATTCCGATCGTGTGTACACAGTTCCGACGCACAAAATTCCACGCATGCTCGGGAATCAAGCAGAGGAGCCGCACTGGCTATTGAACTTCAATTTTCTCGGCTCACCGCATTCTTGACATTTGGAATTTCTGACAAGATTTGTGTGACCGCGTGTATGCAAGACAATTTGAGCCAAAATCCTTCGGAAATAAAACATGGATTTTTGTCGGAATGTGGTGCTCCATCTTTCTGTCCTTTTGCTACAGAGGCTGCTTTCAACTCTGGGGTGGCTCCTGGAGATTTCCATCAGGATTATGTTTTATTTAGCGCTGGACCCTTTGTTTTAGTCCACCACAGAAAACCATTTCAAGGTGACCCCGTTTAGAGGGCAGCCAGAAAATACCAAGCAACAAACAAATTTATGTGGAGCCAATTTGAGCGTGGCGTCTCAACCGATGGGTGTTACATTTTGTGTGGGTTTTAACCCTTAATTGCAATCCTGTGACTACCTGTGACCAGGACAGGAAGTAGGAGGACATGTCAACATGGCTAGAGATAACAAAACTATTCGATAGAGGTTTATTCAAAACAAAAGGCTGGACTGAAATTACATTTTACGTAAAACAGGTCATTCATTCCCTGTAGCAACATCCCATTCCAGGAAAGGTGTCCACATTTATTTTGAATTTGGACCGATCTACTACCTGCATGCATCGTTTTGGATTTAGAAAGATCCTCAGTGATTGGTGTAGCAAATTCACTTATTGACGAAGGTCGGGTGTCATAACATAGTAGCTTTTTTGTTTAAGTGGAATTGAGACTTGAATGTGAAAGCTGACGTTTCCGATTTGGTTTTGAAGGTGCGGTTTCAAGAGTTGTGATCCTCGAATATGCGTTACGGGCTCAGAATTTCCTTTTTATTTCTATCCATAGATAGATTTTGAGATTAGACAAAGCATTCCTTTGCTCAAGAACCAAACTCGCCCACCAGACAGAACAAATTTTACACAATTTGATGGACTTCGTAGTGCATGTTCTATGGCAGTGATTCTCAACCAGGGTTCCTCCAGAGGTTGTAGGGGTTCCTTGAGCATTGGGCAATTTCTGCCTCTCAGATAAGTTCCCACCGACACCTTTGATCCTTTTTACTATCTGTAAGGAGGTAATTGTTCCCAATGACCACAAGTGTAAGGACCATTCTTCCCACTGAGCATCACACTAATGTATCATGAGTTGTAGATTTCTAATTTTTAGCAGGGGGTTCCTTGAGACCCGTGAACTATTTCAAGGGTTCCTCTGTGTTTAAAAGGTTGAGAAAGTCTGTTCTATGGTATTCTCATGTAACCAAGTAAGAGTTTACTAAACAGTAATGATTGTCAGGCCACTTTGAATCATTCTGTAGACCCGTGTTTTTCAACCAGGGTTCCATGGAACCCTGTGGTTCCTCCAGAGCAGGGTTTCTTAGCCAGGGTTCCATGGAACTCGAGTTCCTCCAGAGCAGGGTTTCTTAGCCAGGGTTCCATGGAACTCGAGTTCCTCCAGAGCAGGGTTTCTCAACCAGGGTTCCATGGAATTCGAGTTCCTCCAGAGCAGGGTTTCTTAGCCAGGGTTCCATGGAACTCGAGTTCCTCCAGAGCAGGGTTTCTCAACCAGGGTTCCATGGAACCATATGGTTCCTCTAGAGCAGGGGTCTCAAACTGGCGGCCCTCCAGCTGTTGTGAAACTACAAGTCCCATCATGGGACTTGTAGTTTCGCAACAGCTGGAGGGCCGCCAGTTTGAGACCCCTGCTCTAGAGGTTGCTAAGGGTTCCTTGAGCAATGAGCAATTTCTGCCTCTCTGATAAGTTCCCACTGACACCATTGATGTTTTTAGCCCTCTGTAAGGGGATAATTCTTCCCAATGACCACAAGTGTAAAGAAGATTCTTCCCACTGACCATCGCACTATAATGTATCATGAGCTGTAGATATATTAATCTTTAGTAGGGGTGTCCCTAAGACCGCAAGAATAATTTCAAGGGTTGGTCTGTGTTGAAAAGGTTTAGAGAGGTTGCTGCAGACAAATTCCTTAAAACCTTAAACCAACCAAGGACTTCATCAAGCTTTGTCCGACAGTCCCAACAACCAAGAGACAACTTAAACAAAGGAACTAAAAACTTCAAAAGCTTTTACAAATATCCCCACCATCTTTCCTACTACTAATGCTCGCAGCCGGTTGGTCAATTTCTTAGATTCTTGTCTTCGGAAGCTCATTCTTTTACCCATAGCAGAGATCCTGCCATGCGGGGGCGAAGGTTTTGGCATCGATTTCCACTTTCCAGGTGCACAAAACAAAGAAAATCTCTGCAAGGTGTGTAATTACGATACCTAACAATGAGGAATAAAAATGGTGTTGACTTCAGCTATAACAATGTCACAATTGTCTGATCAAAGTGGATTAGGGTTCTCTTGAATGGCATAATTTATTTTGCTTTGTGCATTGCTCAGTTGAGGCACTAAGCCTGGCCCTGTGGCAAATGAAGAGCATGAAATGTCTTTAAAATAAGCAGGATAGAAAAATGCCCATTTAAGCACACGATCATGCTTTGACATTTATAAGGTGAAAGCAGATTAGATAATGAATGTGTCCTTTCTAAAATTGACATTGTAGCAAATATTGGCATGGATTGAGATGTGGAAATTGTGACAGCTTGCTTCTTAGCAGTAGTCAAAGTCAAGTTGCTTGCCCTGAGGTTTGCAATTGACAACAAATTCCCAAATTGCTTCTTCCAGGACTGAAAAATTGAGCTTGTGCTACGAAAAGGTTTGTATAAAATACCAGTTGCAAGGTAGTGGGGGGGGGGGGGGGCCTCTAATGTGGCCCCTTAATGTCTCCAAAGGTCCACAAATGATATTCATTACATGTAATGCTGCAGGAAATGGTCAGAAATTGTCAGATTGCTCTACAGGAATAGGTGGATGCTCATTCTATAGAGCAGGGGTCTCCAAACCTTCTAAACAAAGTGCCAGTTTACTGTCCTTCAGACTTTAGGGGGAGAAATCATCCTGGCATCAGTGGGAGTAAACCATGCCCCATCTTTGATGATAGGGGAGGAATAGTGTCCCTTTTTTTTTTTTTTTAGGAATAATGTCATGTATCAGTAGGGGGGGGCCCAAGGGTGAGATAAAGGCAAAAAAAGTGTCGTAGTTTGGAGACTACTGCTATAGGAGGTAGTCAGAGACTAGGGACATGTTGCATTATACTGCTAGACTTTACTACTATTAAGGGACCTATTACAAATCAATTCTCCCTCTACTGACTTCTGGGGGTCAAAAAGCCACACTTAAGGTGCCAAAGGGCTGCATGTGGTCCTAAGGCCGCAGGCTGGGCACCAGGGGTATAAAATGTGGTCTACTATAATGGGCGCATCCACCAGTATTGTATGCTTGTTTTGCAGTTGTGTGGTTATAGCAAGGCGTGGTTCCCTGCCGCATGGGCGACATGGGTCTTCTAGGTTCCTCCACTAAATTTTGTGCTGCCAAAAGCTGATACAATCTAAAACGTTGCTACCGCTAAGGAAATATGGCCGTTGTCCACTCTATGGCCATACTACTGCAAGTCTACGCAGTTGCGTGCAGAACCTCAGGAGGTGTATCGTAAATCAGATATTTCACAGAAGTTGTTGTCACATGCTGAGGGAAGATAGCTAATGTTGCTGGGGAATCTGCCAGATCGTGTGGTGCGGTAGCTCGCTGCAACATCTAGCCATGCTCGGCGGACCATTTTTGTCTGTTGGAATGCAGAGAGACAAAAGCAGATCAAGTCACTACTATATGATGTCTTTTCCATACTTTTGGAGCTCGCTCTAGGCATCCCTTAAGGCCCATTCGAATCGAAAAACTGCCCAACTAGAACTGCTGTGGCCCTACAATATAGACTTCCATTCCAAAATATGTCATTGAACTAAAATAAGATCCAGCGTCCTCTCAAAAAGTTCCTCTCGTTCTCACCCTCTGAATCTTCTAATGATGATGTCTAACACAGTGTTGACAAAGATTGTCCCTCTCTCTCTCTCTCTCTCTCTCTCTCTCTCTCTCTCTCTTTTCCAAATCTACTAGGCCTCTTCTGCTCAGTGTTTCCACCACTCACACCCGGTCAGCTGTCTTCAACTCGGGAGCTCTGGACATACTTAGTCCATGCCTCTTACAAACTGGCCTGTATGTCTCCATGCATGTGCCCACAATGTCTCTTCCAAATTCCCTAATTGAGAGAGCCATTGCAGTGGCTTACAATGGTCACATGGGCTGATCCGTTTCTAACATGGGTTCTTTTCTGCAAGGTTTACTTTTATCCTCCAGTGGGGCGTTCCAGTTCTACAGTGTATGCCCGATGTGGGAGTACTCTCCTGGAGACGGGGGGTGTCGGGTTTTCCAAAAAGCTGACTAATTGTCCAGGATTAGCACCCAGGCTGCTGAAGATGTTGATGTGTTGCCTACAGAGAATTTTCTTTTTTTGTTGTTCTAATAAAGTTTAGGGAGAAAATGTTGTCCTGGTGGAGTCAGAGCTCCCATGTGCCAGAACCAGACCGGCTCTTGTGCCAAATGTCTTTCAAACCTGTGCTGTGCCATATGTTCTTTCTGTTTGCTGCATCCTCAATCGGCCTTCTAAGAGAGGTTTTGATTGGTGGCTTTGTGGAACATTTAAGTCAGGGTTGTCAAACTCCATTTCATTGTGGGCCGCATCAGCATAATGGTTGCCCTCAAAGGGCTAGTTGTATCTGGAAGACTATAGCACCCCACCCCCCTTTACATCAGATGTCAAGAGCTCCCCACCATCCAAAGTCAAGAGTCCCCCCACCCTGCCTCCCTTAAAGTGGTCATAAACCTGTCATGGTTATGCAGTGATCTTCCTGTGTTTGCTTACCTCCCCTCATGTCTTCAGACTAAGAGGCCAGCCACTTCCACCTGGTGGTTTTTATAACCTCTCCTCTAAGCATGGCTCCACCCCAGGCCCTATCAGGGAGCCCTATATTAACCTGTGCACTGCAGGCCATCAGTGCTGATCAACCATTGTGTATTCCTTTGTGTGTTAGCTTCCTGTTACCTGCCGTGTGCTCTGCTACTGGTTTCCGTTACCGACTTTGGCGTGTCTTGACTATCCCTGTTTGCCTGTGATCCTGACCTTTTGGCGTGTTCCCGACTATTCTTGTCTGCTTGTGGCCCCAACCTTGGCTTTGTCCCTCACCATCCCTATCCTCCTGTTGCCTACTGTTGGTGTGAGCTGGGGGACCCTGGGGGTCGCGACCTGGAGCCAGTTGCAGCCAAGTCCATCCTCACCACTAGAGACTCTGGTGAACACCTGCTGGCTCTTAGACTCCGTGCCCCAGGGAATCTTACGTTCTAACCCCAGTGAGATCTGTCCCCCGTCTGCAGCAGTCAGCTGTAGGGTCCACAACCTTGCGGTGCACTCCTGATTCCTACGGTGTGCACCTGTCACCTCACCTCAAGGTGACCTGACAAAACCCTTAAAGACAACTTTGACTTACAGGTAAGCTTAGATTAAGGCTTACCTGTAGGTCCATGAAATATCCATGGTTTAGGAGATATTTCCAAAAAGACAAGCACCGTAGACAGTGGTGCACAGGCGCACTGAGCATGCCGCTGCTAACGGCAATATGCATGCGCTGTGAGTGGCCGGAGCAGCGATACCTGGAAGAAGGGGACAGCGGTGGCATCGCTGGCTCCTGTGTCAGGTAAGTGACACATAATGGGCTATTAGGCATTATGCTTTACCTTTGCAGGGAGACAATAGAGTTTACTTCCTCTTTAAATCACAGTGCGCCTCCCTTACCTTGTGCTTCTGCTGGGAAGAAGCTTAGGGCAGAGTTGGGAAGCAGAAAGTGCAGGATCTGGAGAAGGAACAGAGGAGGGCTGAAGTCAGCTACTGGAGTCTGCTGAAACCAGGGGAGCCGCGGAGACGAGGGGGTGCTGCGGCTGCACAGAAAGGTGCAGGATCTGTAGGAAGACTTCTACCAGTAATGGTAGGGGGTGGGGGGGGGCAGAGATGAGCCTGTCTGCGGCTGCACTGAGAACTGCATGATCTGGTGAAGGAGTTCTGTCCTCTCTGCTGCTGACTGCTGAGGCAAGGTAGAGGCAGAGACTAGGGGCGTGCCACAGCTGTAGGAGAGGTGCAAGGCTCTCCTGAAATGCAATTTTTGGGCCTGTGGGCCTTGTGATTGACACATGTGGTCTAGGTACTTTCCATATGTGGGCTACAGCAAGAAGCCTTGCAGTTGGTGTGCCAAAAAAAAAAAAAAACCCTCTTTTGCTGCAGAAGAATCAGGGCTTTCCGACGTCTACAAATGACATTCAATGGGGAATAGGGTGGAGTGAGGAGCTACAGCAATGGGTGGAAAACTGGAGCCCCTGAGCAAGTTCAATGTGTGTGGTGGGAACCTTTTGAACTTGGGTGATCTTCCCACTGAAGTGACAGAAGTACCTGGTGGGCTGTTGGATCTGCCAGCACCTATTCATTCTGTATATAAAATGACTACATAGAATATACACAATATGACGTAAAATAGGATTAAACTTATTCCGTCTAAAATTTGCATCTCCTCGGCTTTACAAATTTGCGTCAAGATAGACGGTCTGTCCCCAGCACAGTATTTGGCTCTCCACGCTACATGTAGTACAGTATAATCAACGTTTTATTTTTCCTGCGGTCAAAAATCCAAGTTGAGTGTTAAATATTTGGAGAACTAATTTAGATTCCAGCAAAATGTATTTTTTCTGTAACTCTAACCTGTAAACTGCTTACGAATTTAAGCTGGCATGAGAGGAGGGAAAAAACGATCAGCGTGCAAATCGTCGTCGGATGACGAGGAAAGGACGCTGAATTAAAAAAAAACAAAAAAAAACAATAAAGGCGGAGATTACTGTAACTGAAATACGGGCTCCTAGTGGGAATGTCCCAATGGACCAGGCCTGGGTCTACTTTGCTTCTTAAGGCGACGGCGGTGCACTGGGGGAAAGCTGTCAGCTACGTCAGGAAAAGTTCACTGAAGCGCTAAAATATAATTTATACTTTAGGGGCCACAGAAAGCCCACAGCGGGCTGGGAAGTGTTGCTCTTGTTTTGCAGTTGGCAACCTCTGGGAGACGTTTAGAATGCAGGTACAGATCCATACCGGGAGCCGCGGCGGCGGGGGGGGGGGGGGGGGCGCCCATTACAATGCCGGGCGTTGTTCCAGGAAAGGATATTTTTTTTTTATTGTTATATTTTGAGTGATGGTTACAAATGATACAGTGGAAGGATCTTTTTTTTTTTTGCTGAAGTTTTGTCCAACATTCAAATTTAGAAATGTTATTGTATACTGAAATAAAAGAACGTGGGGCACTTTAGGCATAACACCGACTTTATTCACCAGGGGAGAATCGTAGTTCAAAATTCTGAATAAAAGTCTTAAAGGTTTTCATAGGTAGGTTGTGGTTTCATGGTCTGTTAGCGGATAGGCTATGTTGTTATGAATATGGTTTCTACTGATCAGATAGGCTGCCTTCTCATGAATATGAAGGGTCTCGGTGATGTCACTGGTCTCTAGTGATTGGATAGGCTGCCTTCTCATGAATATAAAGGGTCTCAGTGATGTCACTGGTCTCTAGTGATTGGATAGGCTGTGTTCTCATGAATATGAAGGGTCTCGGTGATGTCACTGGTCTCTAGTGATGGGATAGGCTGTGTTCTCATGAATATGAAGGGTCTCGTGATGTCACTGGTCTCTAGTGATTGGATAGGCTGTGTTCTCATGAATATGAAGGGTCTCGGTGAAGTCACTGGTCTCTAGTGTTGGATAGGCTGTGTTCTCATGAATATGAAGGGTCTCGGTGATGTCACTGGTCTCTAGTGATTGGATAGGCTGTGTTCTCATGAATATGAAGGGTCTCGGTGAAGTCACTGGTCTCTAGTGATGGATAGGCTGTGTTCTCATGAATATGAAGGGTCTCGGTGATGTCACTGGTCTCTAGTAATTGGATAGGCTGTGTTCTCATGAATATGAAGGGTCTCGGTGATGTCACTGGTCTCTAGTGATTGGATAGGCTATGTTCTCATGAATATGAAGGGTCTCGGTGATGTCACTGGTCTCTAGTGATTGGATAGGCTGTGTTCTCATGAATATGAAGGGTCTCGGTGATGTCACTGGTCTCTAGTAATTGGATAGGCTGTGTTCTCATGAATATGAAGGGTCTCGGTGATGTCACTGGTCTCTAGTGATTGGATAGGCTATGTTCTCATGAATATGAAGGGTCTCGGTGATGTCACTGGTCTCTAGTAATTGGATAGGCTGTGTTCTCATGAATATGAAGGGTCTCGGTGATGTCACTGGTCTCTAGTGATTGGATAGGCTATGTTCTCATGAATATGAAGGGTCTCGGTGATGTCACTGGTCTCTAGTGATTGGATAGGCTGTGTTTTCATGAATATGAAGGGTCTCGGTGATGTCACTGGTCTCTAGTGATTGGATAGGCTGTGTTCTCATGAATATGAAGGGCCTCTGTGATTTCACTGGTTTATAGTGATTGGATAGGCTGTGTTTTCATGAATATGAAGGGTCTCTGTGATGTCACTGGTCTCTAGTGAATGGATAGGCTGTGATCTCATGAAGGGTCTCGGTGATGTCACTGGTCTCTAGTGATTGGATAGGCTGTGTTCTCATGAATATGAAGGGTCTTGTGATGTCACTGGTCTCTAGTGATTGGATAGGCTGTGTTTTCATGAATATGAAGGGTCTCGGTGATGTCACTTGTCTCTAGTGATTGGATAGGCTGTGTTTTCATGAATATGAAGGGTCTCGGTGATGTCACTGGTCTCTAGTGATTGGATAGGCTGTGTTCTCATGAATATGAAGGGCCTCTGTGATTTCACTGGTTTATAGTGATTGGATAGGCTGTGTTCTCATGAATATGAAGGGCCTCTGTGATTTCACTGGTTTATAGTGATTGGATAGGCTGTGTTTTCATGAATATGAAGGGTCTCTGTGATGTCACTGGTCTCTAGTGAATGGATAGGCTGTGATCTCATGAAGGGTCTCGGTGATGTCACTGGTCTCTAGTGATTGGATAGGCTGTGTTCTCATGAATATGAAGGGTCTCGTGATGTCACTGGTCTCTAGTGATGGGATAGGCTGTGTTCTCATGAATATGAAGGGTCTCGTGATGTCACTGGTCTCTAGTGATGGGATAGGCTGCATTCTCATTAATATGAATTATCAGTTCTGCTTTTTTCTAGGCTGCATGGATGAGTGACCGCACATGGCTGGTGCCACCACCATGCCTTTATTTTCTAGCTCTGTGGTTTTTAGATGTAAAACTCCTGTACAGATGTGGAAAGTCAGTACGCCGTGACATTGAACACAGCTGAGATGATTTATGCAGTGGCATTTTGCATTAAAATTTTTAGCTCTTGGGGGAAGCAGACATGGGGTTTGTGTTACACACGGTTTGAATCTGGACAGCTGCCAATGTTATGAGAAGAAGGGTTGACCAAGGGTGTGATGTACAACTGGACATGAGCAGGCTTAGAACCTGTCTCCTTTGGAAACAATCCATCTTCCATACTGGAGGGGGGGGGGGCACACTTTTACTAGGTATCGTTTATCATACAAAAAAGGTCCAGCAGTTCCATTTTTTTTTTTTTTTTGGCAGAAAGGTTTAGTGGTGACAAATGAATACTTTTAAATAAAGCTGTGACAGAAGAACAAATTTTCTTCAGCTTTGGAAAATGCTTTGGGGGGGAAAAGCACAAGGCAAGTTGTATGGGGATTAATATGTTACAGGCTCTGTTCCAGGGTAGAAATGTAATGTACCAGTCTTCCCGAAAAACATCGAGGTCAGCCTGGTGTCACATGGCATCCTGAGTACATAAACCGGGGCAAGAGACCAGCAAGGCATGGTCCTACAAGACCCAAAGACAAGAACTCATGATGGAGATAGATGACTATGCTATGGGGGGGGGGGGGGATACAACGTCTTGTATTTGGACTTCCTCATCCAAAATAATGCCAACAGTTCTTATTTTGTGCTAGAACTAAAACAATAAATATTTTAATGGCTGCATCATTCAATTATACCTTCCATTATATAACAACACAGAGATAATTATTTGGAATAAATCAGGCAGGCTCTTGCCCTACATTGTTGTTGGTAGACCTAAAGAGGTTGTACATCCAGACGGCAACGTATTGTGGGCTTTAGGCCTCGTTCACACCGACGCACTTAAAGTGATTGTAAAGGCAGAATTACATACATTGCATATAAATTATTACTCTCTTGGAAGCCTACAATTTCTACCCGTAAAATCCCTGGGGCAACCCTTACCAGTTATTACAGACTCTTTTTGGGATGTGGTAGAAGCTGTTAGGATTCCTCATGGGTTGGTATTCTCTTTTCTTCTCGAATTCTTCCCCTTCTAAAGGCAGAAGGTGCATTCTATGCAATAAGATAAAAAGCCTTCTATGTACAACAGCCCCCCCCCCCCCCCAAATACTTACCTGAACCCCATCTCTATCCAGCGATGTCCACAAGTTCCCCTGGCCCCTTGATTGGCTGAGACACACAGTCAGTTAGCCAATCAGGAGAGAGAGGGGCAGGGCTGAACCGGGGCTCCGTGTCTGAATGGACAGACGGAGCTGTGGCTCGGCTCAGGTGCCCCCCCATAGCAAGCTGCTTGCTGTGGGGGGTCACTCAGCAGGGGGAAGGGGGCCAGGAGCACCGAGGAGAGGCCTGAGAAGGAGAGGGTTCGGGGCCGCCCTTTGAAAAACCACTGCACAGAGCAGGAAAGTATAACATGTTTGTTAGTTTTATTGGAAAAAACAAAACTGAGAGTTTACAATCACTTTAAGCACACACCCGTGCGAGGGTCATGTTTGCCTGCACAGGGGAAGCACAGTTGCATCCCAGGGCAGGCAGTCCCATTCATGTCATTTGGGATTCGGTGGCTGCCCCCAATCTGATATACATGCGGATGATGCGTGTCCCCGGATATAAACTGAGATTAGAGACACGCACCCACACAGCTGTCACATTGGGAGCAGCGGCTGTGTCTGTGCAGCCTCTGCACCCCAATTGACATCAGTGGAACTGCCCGCATGAAGAGGCACAGAATACTTGTGCATCACTGTGTGGGCAAACACAGCCCTCGGACAGGCCAATTTTCAGCTTTCAGTGCTGCCACACTTTGAATGACAATTACGCGGTCATGTAACACTGTACCCACAGGACATTTTTATCATTTATTTCACACAAATAGAGCTTTCTTTTGGTGGTATTTAATCACCACTGGGTTTTTATATTTTTTGCTCAACAAAAAAAAAACCCACCCCAGTTTTCATTGTTTGTCATAAAATTGACAAACATAATTTTTCTCCTTCACTGATGTGTGCTGATGAGACGGCACTGATGGGTGGCACTGATGTGGCGGCACTGGTGGACACTCATAGGCAGCACTAAAGGGCACTGATAGGCGGCACTGAAGGGCACTGATAGGCAGCAATGATAGGCAGCACTGAAGGGCACTGATGGGCGGCACTGATGGACGGCACTGAAGGGCACTGGTAGGCGGCATGGACGGGAACTTATAGGCGGCACTGCTAGGCAGCACTGATGGGAACTGATAGGCGGCACTGGTAGGCGGCACTGACGGGAACTTGTAGGCGGCACTGACAGGAACTTGTAGGCGGCACTGACAGAAACTTGTAGGCGGCACTGATGGGAACTTGTTTGGCGGCACTGACGGGAACTGATAGGCGGCACTGATGGGAACTGATAGGCAGCACTGATAAGTGGCACTGATGATGAGACACTGATTGGCAGCACTGGTGGGCACTAATAGGTGGCACTGGTAGGCTCTGGTTAACAGTACTGATAGGCACTGGTTGGGAGCACTGGTGGACACAGGGTTAGCAGAACTGTGTGGGACAGATGTCTCTTTTACAGAAGCAGTTACTCAGCTTGTTGTTTTCTACTTCCGCTTTCAGCGTGAGGGAGAATAAAAGCAGATTACCGGCTTCTGTTTACATCATGTGATCAGCTGTCATTGGCTAACAGCTGATCACATGGTAGAGGGCCGGGATCGGCCCTTTACTCCAATCTGTGATCAGCCAAGTCCCAAGGACTCAGTGATCACAGAGTGCGCCAGCACGGAAGGACGTCTGTGTACGCCCTCCTGGCAATTTAAGCTTGCGCTGTAGTCGTCTTTTGGCTATAGCGCGGGCTTCAAGTGGTTAATGAATTCTCTGCCATTCTATCGCCTGCAGTGGTAATCGAGTAGCTAAAATCTGAAAGGGCAGTTGAAGAGAAGTCAAATTGTAGATTTAGCCCGCAGTGACCACACACGGATTAACGTTTGTCCCACCCCTGCCGAATTTTAGATCCATGCCCTCCTGTCCCTTCTGTAATGAACTGCACTGCAAAGTGTTGCGAAAACCGTTGGCACTATATAAACCGTGTATAATAATAATGTATGGCCAGCTTTACAGTTTGTTCTCTTTAGAAAGCAGCCACAGTAGAGAAGCCGGTCCCCTGCCAATATGCCGCGGAGAAGGAACATTGCTCTTTGTGTGGAAACAGTAGTATCTCTGCAGAGATTCTGGCACACAGAATCAGAGCTAGAGCTCTTTACTCATCAGGGAGCATAGTCTTTGCTGGTTGCAGAGCCATAGGTTCAACTTAGCTGGGGGTGTATTGTACCTGTGCAGAGAGACCACTGCTGCCACACATAGTGTCTGCCTCTACAGCGTTCTGGCAGGGCACAGGCTTTTCCACTCAGCCTGAAGAAAACAATTGGTAAGATTTTGTACATCTTTTTGATTTGATACATCTGGAATGTATTCAGCTGATTAAAACGAAAAAGTTCAGTTGGGCTTTAACACGCCAAAGTGAGATGTTACCTAGACAGAAGATAAAGCTGTTAGGCAGAGAGTCTCGGTCCATGCCACCAGCGTGGATCTGTGGGGTGCCCAGAAACCTGCCCCGGGAAAACCGATTCTCTTGTTCCTGTATAAAGGAAAGCAAAAACGATGACAGTAACCGATTATTTCCTAGTTTCTAGGAGGGAATTCTACATTCCAACGTTCCTGTGATGCAGATGGAAAATGATTGCCGTAAGTCACTTTCATCCTCGGCCAAGTGTCTGTAATGACCTTACGGCATCGTAAAAAAAAAATTTCAACGTGCGGTCTCTCTGCCCAGAAAATAAAACAAGCCGTGCAAAATCATCGGTGCCATTTATACATTGCGGTGTATTTATGGGGCTTAATCATCATTCGAGAGAGAGAGCGAGCGAGCGCTCCACCAGAACCGAATAATGTAATAAACAGCGAAATAAAACAGGAGGCTTCATGATGTCAAACTCCGGAACAAACTTCCCAGAACTAAATTTTGCCAAAACATTGATGTGGAAATTTTAGAAATTTTTGGAATTTTACACATTCATCTGCGGATTTTGTGTAAGATTTGCCTATAGATTTACAAATTATATATATATATATATATATATATATATATATATATATAAAGGAAAACCTCTGCCTTTAAGTTTTTACAAATTGAATTTGTTACTAAGTGAACCAGCCGGTCATCGGAAAGCATTTTCTGCTGCCCTGCCCCACCTTGTTTCCTTTAAAAGAGAATGCAAATTCTCGTGGAGCTTACATTTTTTTATTTTTTATTATTCTGGTCCAAAAGGCCCATCATTGTCTAGAACAGACTTTCTGAAACTTTTCAACATGAGAATTTACAGCCTCTCTGAACTGCCTTTCCTGGGGCACGTACTCTGCAGGCTTCTCTCAGCCCGGAACCTGGCCAGACCATTGCAGCACCATCCCAAACAGGAAGGCATTAGAACTTAGGAAGCTTAGGGATTGCCTTGACATCAACCGGGGGGCAAGCCTGGTACACCAGGTTAGATCCCAGGAGGAAAAAGGACCTCCTACCATTCCCACTTTATTACATCAGGCCGAATACCAGAAAGTGCCCCCCACCCCCTCGATATAGAAGGCGATCCGTTCTCGCTCTCGAAAACTGATAAGAACCGGTCATCGAAAAAGCATTTTCTGCTGCCCTGCCCACCTTGTTCCTTTAAACCAGCCTTTCTCAAACTTTTCAACACAGAGGAACCCTTGAAATAGTTCTCCGGTCTCGGGGAACCCCCTGCTAAAAATTAGAAATCTACAACTCATGATACATTAGTGTGATGGTCAGTGGGAAGAATGGTCCTTACACTTGTGGTCAGTGGGAAGAATGGTCCTTACACTTGTGGCCATTGCGAAGAATGGTCCTCACACTTGTGGTCAGTGGGAAGAATGGTCCTCACACTTGTGGTCATTGCGAAGAATGGTCCTCACACTTGTGGTCAGTGGGAAGAATGGTCATTACACTTGTGGTCAGTGGGAAGAATGGTCCTTACACTTGTGGTCATTGGGAAGAATGGTCCTTACACTTGTGGCCATTGCGAAGAATGGTCCTCACACTTGTGGTCATTGGGAAGAATGGTCCTCACACTTGTGGTCATTGGGAAGAATGGTCCTTACACTTGTGGCCATTGCGAAGAATTACCTCCTTACAGATAGTTAAATAGATCAAAGGTGTCAGTGGGAACTTATCTGAGAGACAGAAATTGCCCAATGATTCAAGGAACCTCTAGCAACCTCTGGAGGAACCCTGGTTGAGAATCACTGCTTTAAACTCACCAATGGTGGCAGGAAGGTAAAAATACCAGAGAAATGAAAGTTTCTTGGTGGAAGGGAAGGGTCAGCCAATCTGCATTCTCTTCCCTATAGTATATACACTTGATCTTAGCCAAAAGGCAGAGAAAGGGAAGAGAATGCAAATTCTCGTGGAGCTTACGTTTTTTTTTTTTTTTTTATTCTGGTCCAAAAGGCCCATCATTATCTAGAACAGACTTTCTCAAACTTTTCAACACGGAGGAACCCTTGGAAAAAACCTTTTCGGTCTCAGGGAACCCCTGTAAAAAATGGCTACATCTACAACTCATGATACATTGGTGTAATGGTCAGCGGAAGAGTGCTCCTTACATCTGTGGTCTTGAGGAAGAATTTCCCCCCTACAGATAGCTAAAAAGATCAATGGTGTCACTGGGAACTTATCTGAGAGGGAAAAATTGGTGAGTTTAAAGGAGTGATTCTCAACCAGGGTTCCTCCAGAGGTTGCTAGAGGTTCCTTGAACATTGGGCAATTTCTGTCTCTCAGATAAGTTCCCACTGACACCATTGATCTTTTTAACTATCTGTAAGGAGGTAATTCTTCTCAATGGCCACAAGTGTAAGGCCGCGTACACACGGGCGGACTGTTCACCCAACTTTGTCCGTCCAACAGTTTCGGCAAACAGTCCGCTCAAAATTAGCATGGACGGACATGGCCACACACGACGAACGAACAGTTTGCTGAAACCATGCGCGATGACGTGAACGGCACGTACGACGGGACGAAAAATACGACGTCCTATACACTGCATTATAACTTTCGGCGTGAAAATCCTTTCTGAGCATGCGCGCAACTTTGTTTGACGAACAAGCCTACACACGAGCGGACTGTTCGCTGAAACAAGGTTTCAGCGGACAGTTTTACGGAATTTCCGAAAAACCTTGTCCGTCAAACTGTCCGCTGAAACTGTCCGCTGAAAGCCCACACACGAGCGGACTGTCCGCCCAAACACTGTTCAGCGGACAAAGTTGGGCGAACAGTCCGCCCGTGTGTACGCGGCCTAAGGACCATTCTTCCCACTGACCATCACACTAATTTATCACGAGTTGTAGATTTCTAATTTTTAGCAGGGGGTTCCCTCAGATCGGAACAACTATTTCAAGGGTTCCTCTGTGTTGAAAAGTTTGAGAAAGGCTGGTTTAAAGGAACAAGGTGGTCAGGGCAGCAGAAAATGCTTTTTCGATGACCGGTTCTTATCAGTTTTCGAGAGCGAGAACAGATTGCCTTCTATATCGAGGGGGGTGGGGTTGGGTGGGGCACTGTCTGGTATTCGGCCTGATGTAATAAAGTGGGAATGGTAGGAGGTCCTTTTTCCTCCCGGGATCTAACCTGGTGCACCAGGCTTGCCCCCGGTTGATGTCAAGGCAATCCCTAAGCTTCCTAAGTTCTAATGCCTTCCTGTTTGGGATGGTGCTGCACTGGTCTGGCCAGGTTCCGGGCTGAGAGTTCAGAGAGGCCGTAAATTCTCGTGGAGCTTACAATTTTTTTTTTATTCTGGTCCAAAAGGCCCATCGTTGTCTAGCACATTGGCAATTTTTGAAGCACTTATCCATTTCCCCCTCCCTTTTTTATTTGCCCTATGCCACTTGTATATTTTACACAGCATGTATACACTTTACTCACCCCCGACTAGTATGGTGTAAGTCATAGTTTTCTATTCCGGTGTTCTGCCACATAGTGTCCGAGCATCATATAGTGTCCGCCCAGTACGCATGCGCAGTACGGAGCAGACGAAGCTTCGGAAAATCTCCGAAGCTGAACGGCGCCTGCGCCGTGAGTGGAGGTGGTAGCCCCACCATCCAAGCGGACATAGGGTTGTGAATATTAGTGGGCCCCTCGCGGGCGAGCTTTGCTCGCCACGCTTAGGGCTCGGCCTCGCTGCGCTCAGCTCTTTTATATTCCTACTCTATGTCCACTTGGATGGTGGGGCTAGAACCTGGACTCACGGCGCAGGCGCCGTTCATCCTCGCCAATTTTCGGAATCTCTGTTGCTGTGTACTGCGCAGTACGCAGCAGACACTTTTGGATGGAGGACCTTATATGATAGGACACCGGCTGACCATAGTCCGCTCCCCCCTAAAGTCTGGAGGACAGTAAACTGGCCCTTTGTTTAGAACGTTTGGTGACCCCTGCTCTAATGGACTGTTTACTTTACAAGGGATTTTTCAGTTTGCAAATAATACCCAATCACATGCAAGCACAATAAAAAAAAAAAAAAAATATATATATATATATATATATATATATATATATAATTGTTTTTGTTGTTTTTTTGCGTGCACGTAATTGGATGATGGAAGTCAGCAGAGCTTTATTTCATTCACTTAGCTAAGAAAAAAAAAAATCTCTTGTAAAGTAAATTAAAGTAAAGCCTATTTGAATTCAGTAGGTCAACCCCATTGTCCTCGCTGTTTTTTAAAGTTTTGACTCTTTTTATTCTTTTTCTAATATTAAATTTCAATAAAATATATTGTATAGAAAATAAATGAGCTTTCAGTGGCTCTAAAATGCAAGTTTTCACAGCACTAGGTTCAGCTCTGAAAACTTCCATTTATAGGTCCAAGGGATTCTTCGAGAATGCGAAAATTTAGCACGCCCTCCACAAAAGAGTTCTTCTCTTTTTTTCTCATTACTGTTTATTTATTTTTTTTTTTTTTTTTTTGTATGATCCACTGAAGATCTATCACAAAGTCAAAAAGATTCTTAAAATGCACATTGTCTAAGCATTGGGCCCAATTAATGAGCAGAGGGCTCTTAATATTTTGCTTGTAGCACTAAGGTTTACACTAAAGAATTTGTCCTCCTAAACTATTCCATGACACCGACAAGAATATCTTTTCTGGAACGTCCCTCTTCCCAACACCCTTTGTGTTTATTGAGACAACCTGTCACTCGGCACATCCCCCCACCCCCCCAAGTCTCTTTACCCCTCCTGTTTTCGACAGCTCTTTTCTAACCTTGTCAAGGAGCAACCATCACAGCATGAGAAGGACTGCTTGTTGTGACAGCAGCTCGGCGTCTGATAGCGGGAATTCCTGAGGCTGGACCTTCATAGTCACTGACCTGACAAATTGTTTGTAGGACTTTAGGCATCAAACCGGAACTTTCACAACAAATCTTTCAATGGCCTTACCTGTTAGTGCATTGCTTTGATTCCAAAAGTGGTTACAAAGAAAGAGAACATGTACAGAAGTATCGACAGATGAAAGGTCAACATTCCTCATTCGTTGGATGGAGGCAAAAGTGGTCCATATCATGCTGGCACTTTGTGCACCGATACTGCATATAAACATTGAGATAAAATCAATTTTAACTGAAAATGTAGGTTTATATTTATGAGAACACAGCCTTTCCATTTATTAGAGACCAGTGACATTATAAAGACTCTTCATATTCATGAGAACACAGCCTATCCATTACTAGAGACCAGTGACATCACCGAGACCCTTCCCATTCATGAGAACACAGCCTATCCAATCACTAGAGACCAGTGACATCACCGAGACCCTTCATATTCTTGAGAACAGCCTATCCATTCACTAGAGACCAGTGACATCACCGAGACCCTTCATATTCATGAGAACACAGCCTATCCAATTACTAGAGACCAGTGACATCACCGAGACCCTTCATATTACTGAGAACACAGCCTATCCAATCACTAGAGACCAGTGACATCACCGAGACCCTTCCTATTCATGAGAACACAGCCTATCCAATCACTAGAGACCAGTGACATCACCGAGACCCTTCATATTCATGAGAACACAGCCTATCCAATCACTAGAGACCAGTGACATCACCGAGACTCTTCCTATTCATGAGAACACAGCCTATCCAATCACTAGAGACAAGTGACATCACCGAGACCCTTCATATTCATGAGAACACAGCCTATCCAATCACTAGAGACCAGTGACATCACCGAGACCCTTCATATTCATGAGAACACAGCCTATCCAATCACTAGAGACCAGTGACATCACCGAGACCCTTCATATTCTTGAGAACAGCCTATCCATTCACTAGAGACCAGTGACATCACCGAGACCCTTCATATTCATGAGAACACAGCCTATCCAATCACTAGAGACCAGTGACATCACCGAGACCCTTCATATTCATGAGAACACAGCCTATCCAATCACTAGAGACCAGTGACATCACCGAGACCCTTCATATTCATGAGAACACAGCCTATCCAATTACTAGAGACCAGTGACATCACCGAGACCCTTCATATTACTGAGAACACAGCCTATCCAATCACTAGAGACCAGTGACATCACCGAGACCCTTCCTATTCATGAGAACACAGCCTATCCAATCACTAGAGACCAGTGACATCACCGAGACCCTTCATATTCATGAGAACACAGCCTATCCAATCACTAGAGACCAGTGACATCACCGAGACTCTTCCTATTCATGAGAACACAGCCTATCCAATCACTAGAGACCAGTGACATCACCGAGACCCTTCATATTCATGAGAACACAGCCTATCCAATCACTAGAGACCAGTGACATCACCGAGACCCTTCATATTCATGAGAACACAGCCTATCCATTCACTAGAGACCAGTGACATCACCGAGACCCTTCCTATTCATGAGAACACAGCCTATCCAATCACTAGAGACCAGTGACATCACCGAGACCCTTCATATTCATGAGAACACAGCCTATCCCATCACTAGAGACCAGTGACATCACCGAGACCCTTCATATTCATCAGAACACAGCCTATCCAATCACTAGAGACCAGTGACATCACAAGACCCTTCCTATTCATGAGAACACAGCCTATCCAATCACTAGAGACCAGTGACATCACCGAGACCCTTCATATTCATGAGAACACAGCCTATACATCACTAGAGACCAGTGACATCACCGAGACCCTTCATATTCATGAGAACACAGCCTATCCAATCACTAGAGACCAGTGACATCACCGAGACCCTTCATATTCATGAGAGCACAGCCTATCCAATCACTAGAGACCAGTGACATCACCGAGACCCTTCATATTCATCAGAACACAGCCTATCCAATCACTAGAGACCAGTGACATCACAAGACCCTTCCTATTCATGAGAACACAGCCTATCCAATCACTAGAGACCAGTGACATCACCGAGACCCTTCATATTCATCAGAACACAGCCTATCCAATTACTAGAGACCAGTGACATCACTGAGACCCTTCATATTCATCAGAACACAGCCTATCCAATCACTAGAGACCAGTGACATCACAAGACCCTTCCTATTCATGAGAACACAGCCTATCCAATCACTAGAGACCAGTGACACCGGGACAAAATAACCTTTTTTGAGCTGAAGAGACAGATCTTTAAACCATTGAACTTTGCATTAGTAAGGCTTGTACACTTGTCAGTGTCATTGTCCAGGGATTTGGGGCTGATAAAATGTTCAGCACTCCTGGGACAGATATCTGAGTAACAAACACCCCCGCCAGACTCGGTGAGATATGTCACTGAGCTTTACGATAAGAGAAGTTCAATAATCACACTTGCGTGCAGTCAGAGTTTGATGCTCTATGTGCTCTTGTAAAACAATGTTCAGTTTATTTTTAACTGTTCATGGTGGTCTTTCGCATCCATTCACCTTTTTACCACCAAGGAACCCTCAACAGGCCAGATGATCAGTGAGAAGAATGTTCCTTACATTGGTGATCAGTGAGAAGAATGTTCCTTACATTGGTGATCAGTGAGAAGAATGTTCCTTACATTGGTGATCAGTGGGAAGAATGTTCCTTACATTGGTGATCAGTGAGAAGAATGTTCCTTACATTGGTGATCAGTGGGAAGAATGTTCCTTACATTGGTGATCAGTGAGAAGAATGTTCCTTACATTGGTGATCAGTGAGAAGAATGTTCCTTACATTGGTGATCAGTGAGAAGAATGTTCCTTACATTGGTGATCAGTGAGAAGAATGTTCCTTACATTGGTGATCAGTGGGAAGAATGTTCCTTACATTGGTGATCAGTGGGTAGAATGTTCCTTACATTGGTGATCAGTGAGAAGAATGTTCCTTACATTGGTGATCAGTGGGTAGAATGTTCCTTACATTGGTGATCAGTGAGAAGAATGTTCCTTACATTGGTGATCAGTGGGTAGAATGTTCCTTACATTGGTGATCAGTGAGAAGAATGTTCCTTACATTGGTGATCAGTGGGAAGAATGTTCCTTACATTGGTGATCAGTGGGTAGAATGTTCCTTACATTGGTGATCAGTGAGAAGAATGTTCCTTACATTGGTGATCAGTGGGTAGAATGTTCCTTACATTGGTGATCAGTGGGAAGAATGTTCCTTACATTGGTGATCAGTGGGTAGAATGTTCCTTACATTGGTGATCAGTGGGTAGAATGCTGCCCTCACTGATAGCTAATAGGGTCCTTGGTGTGGAAGGTTACATATCAGGAAGGCAGAAACTGCTCAAGGACCTCCCAGTGACCTCTGGAGGAATCCTGGTTGAGAAGGATAGGTCTAGGCCTTGTACATAATATTATTCCAGGACAATTTGCAGCATTGGCTGGGGTCGTTACGCTCCTGGCTATGCACTGTGGTCGGGGTATTCGGGTGAATTATAAGATTGACTGACCAGCCATTTCAGCCGTTTCTTCCTAATTTGTTTTGCTGTATCATTCCACCTAAAAATACTACAAACTTGATGACGGAAAGATCCCCAATCCCCCCCCCCCCCCAAGTTGGTGTTTTCCTGTATTCCTTGAGTGCAAAGTATCTTGTAGCAGTCACTGAACAGATTGCAAGCTCTTGACCTAACGTGCTTCTTTCTGTCCTTCTGCAGCCTGCAACTGTAACCTGCATGCCCGCCGCTGTCGCTTCAACATGGAGCTCTTCAAGCTGTCTGGCCGCCGGAGCGGAGGGGTCTGCCTGAACTGCCGCCATAACACCGCCGGCCGCCACTGCCACTACTGCAAGGAGGGATACTACCGGGACATGACCAAGCCCATCACCCACAGGAAGGCCTGCAAAGGTGAGGAGCGCTAGGCCTGGCGGGATGAGCCCCTGTATGGGGAACGCAGTGCGATCTCTTTTATTTTTTTGTCTGCAGCTTTATTGTTCTTTTATATGTTTCAGCAAAATTTCTGAAAATTGAGCCTTGTGGGCGGGGAGGAAGTTCATCACAGATCTTCTTGTGTGTTGGAGATCATTTTAAAGCAGTATAAAAACCCAAAAGCAAACATTGATTGTATTGCAGCTTACTAATTCTAAGATGTAATGGCTGCATTCTCTTTCCTTTTTCTTCTATTTTCATCTGGTGATCCAGCCAGCAAGTCTGTTGTTTTTTCACAAGCACTCCAGCAGAATGTATCAGTTTATATGACACAAATAAATGGTGCACAGAGGAAACCAATACCCTCTGGAGCCATCTTAAAGTGGACAGGTTTACATGGAACTTTCCCACGTATAGGCTTATGGCACAACAGGGTTAATAGCCTATTCTCTGGTTGCACTAGGAGTTTTTTTGGTTTATTATCTGAAACAATCCATTTAAAGGAGAAGTGCAGCCAAAGCTCCTTTGGCTGTACTTCCCCCCTCCCCCTATGGATCACTGTTCGTTCTGCACTTCTGTGACCTGTTTTCAGCAGACAGCGGGCTGAAGCCCACTTCCGGCTGATGTCGTGTAGCTGGTCCGTGCGACCTTATGGTCGGAATCCACCCACATACCTGTACTGGACCGGACCAGCGAGCCCCTGAGAGCCTGAGCTGGCCATTACTGTCCCCCCCCCCCCCCCCCACGACAGCCCAGGACTCCAGTGAGCAAACTGGAGGGGCAGAGCAGAGAGCCAGCAACTGACAAGTCTCAACGAGCTCTGAGAACCGAGCGATCTGCTGCATTTGATCGCTCGGTTCTCAGCCTCAGAGCCAGCGGGGGGGGGGGGGGGGGACACAGATGCATTAGCTGTGACTGATTTATAAAGCGTGAGCTGGAGTTTGGCTTCAATTTGTTAGTGTATCTAAATCTGCTAATACATGTAACACTACCCATCCCCTTAGACAATGCTGCTGTCTGCTGTTCCTCCTGTTCTTATTCCTTCACAGTTGTGCCTCACTAATACAGGAGGTATGTTACCGACCAGCAGGGCTGCTGCTAGAAATCACGGGCTCCTGTACAGCCTACCTGGCCCCCCCCGAATAGATCAAAACAACATTTTCACAAAAAAATACACTAAAACCATTATTAGCGGACCGTTATGAGCAAGCCCTTTTTTTAATTTTTTTTTTCAATCTTTACACATTTTTTTTTCATAATTTTTTACATTTTTTTATATTTTCAATTTTTTTTTTTTTTTTTACGGAACAGGAAAGCCAGCATGTTGGGGGGGGGGGGGGGGGGGGTTGGGCTACACAGTGACTGGATGGATCAGAAGCAGGCAGAACAGAGAGGGGTATTGATGCAGGTGAAGCAATTACTAATCTCCGGAGCTGTGTCTGTGACTCTCCCTGCAGCAGCTGAAATCTGGCAGGCGGGAGAGGTCTTTCAGCTGCTGCAGAGAGAGACACAAGGCATCGTTCCTGTAATTGCTTCCCCTATGGCGCCGATACCCCTCTCCATTCTGCCTGCTTCTGATCTACTGGGGCATCCTTCTGTAATTGCCCCTCCGCCTGACCACATCGATTCCCTCTGCTGTTCGGCCCCCCACTGTGTGCCCGGGCCCCCTACAGGAGGACTGGTGGTCGTCCCCCCATCAGTGGCCCTGCTGGCCAGAAAACCAGGTGAAAACATAGGGGGGGGGGGGGGGCAGGAAAATAAAATGAATGCAGCCACCATATCTAATGATTGGTAAGCTACAATATGCTACATTTTTAAATTTTGGGTTTAATACCGCTTTATTGACTGCTGAGATAAGATCCATTAGCTTGTTCTTTTCAACCAATCTGCCATTACCCGCAGAGACAGGCAGGGGCACAAACACCGTCCAGCACGGCCAAGCAGGTGGTGAGAATATATATGGATTAACTTGAAAGGAAATCAAAACTTTTTGGTGTAGATTAAAAAATAAGTAACATTAATAATAATAATAATAATAATATATTTAATAAATTTAAAATACATTTAAAACTAAACACAGAGGAAAAAATAAATAAAAAAAGGTTGTCTCTCTCTTGCACACGACTGAATAGTTGAAGTGAATTTTCTTGATGCAGAATAAACTTTCACTTCGCTTAGTGAATGAGGTGCTTGACTTCAATCATCCAATCTTGTGTGAGCTAAAAACGTTTTTTTTTTTTTTTTTTTCTTGCACATAATTGGGTATTCTTTTCAAAGGGAACTTGCTTTTAATCCTTTCGTAAATCAACCTCAATGTTCCTAGAAATTCCAGATTCCGCTGCCTGGCGTAGAAGGGTGTGGAGCGTCGCGGCGTGCACCTGGCCGCCCTCTCCTCTTATAAAGCCATCCTCTCTGTCTCTCTCTCTCTCTATCGGGACGCTGTGAACCTCCTGCACTGCTGGCAGGCAAACTGTTAAATTCCAGTGGCAGAGAAGGAGGTCAATGTTTCCCATATGTGCTATGTACACCCCCCCCCCCCCCTTCCTCCAGCCCGGCACAGGTGTGCATACCATTGGACAGTGCTTTGCATTGAACAGGTTAAGCAGAGAATGGGGGGGGGGGGGGAGGTCGGCTACAAAGGCTGCAAGCTTTGACAAATGGCCCCAGACATTGGGGAGAGAATCCCATTGAGGACCGGGGTGGGGGGAGGGGGCAGGTTAATCTACCTGCAAACATCAGAGAGCGACGGCGAGGGCACGTGAGTGTGTGTCTGCAGGTGTTGGCGGCCCGAGGTTAGCCGGTTCCCACAATCGTGCAAGACGTCAGCGCGGGTTCTGCTGCCGGTAAAATGACTATTGTGTTGGGGGTATGCGGTGAGCAGAGGGGGCCGGCGTACCACGGGATGTACAAGAGAACGTTCATGAAATGTCTTAATAATTAATAATCCACACTAGAACCGACGGAATATATATATATATATATATATATATATATATATATATATATATATATATATATATATATATATATAAATTCAGAAATTGCCACAGATAGTGGGCCGGTCACAACTGCGAATATCTCATGTGGGCTGTAGAATTTCATTTAAACGTTCGTATAGAAATTCTGAGAAAAAAAAAAAATCGTTCCTCAGAGCTCTTACTAAAGGCAAATAGACTGTTGCACTTTGCAAAGTTGCTCCAGAGCTTAGTAAACGAGGGAAAGCTCTGCCGACTTCCATCATCCAATCATGTGCAAGCAAAAAATGCTTTTTTTTTTTTTTTTTATATATTCTCCTTGCATTTGATTGGATACTCTTTGCAAAGTTCTAAGCTCTGGAGCAACTGCACTTTGCAAAAGTGCACAGTCTGTTTGCCTTTGGTAAATCAAACTCATTGGGGTTGATTTACTAAAGGCAAAAAGACTGTTGCACTTTGCAAAGTGCAGTTGCTCCAGAGCTTAGTAAATGAGGTAAGGCTTTGCAAAGAGTACCCAATCACGTGGAAAGGGGAAAAAAAAAAAACAAGCATTTTTTGCTTCTAATGATTGGATGATGGCAGTCGGCAGAGCTTCTGTTAATTTACTAATCTCTGGAGCAACTGCAAAGTGCAGAGTTTATTTGACTTCAGTAAATCGAACTCATTGAGTCAAATAATTTTGTTTGAAATTCCTTAAAAACTTCACGCAGTTCTGATACATGAATGGAATTGTATTAAACTGGTTTCTTTTGTGCTCAGAACATGCAAATTACAATGTGTACTAGGGTTGGACCGATACCGGTGCCGATACTAAGCAGGAGTATCGGTACTCGTGCAAATGCACCGATACTTAAAACCGATACCTACTGGCTCAGTTCTTTCAGCTGTCAGCGGGATTCTCCAACGCTACCCTAAGGTGGGAGATGGACATGAACACTGGGATATTCATTCACTGTTATCACACAACTGGGTGGGCTCAGAGTGCAGTGCTCTATGCCCCCCAGCCCACCCTTTTTTGAAGCCCATTAGAGCCCCTGGCTCTAATCACATGCTTCAACCTCCCCCCCCCCCCTCCCTCTCATTGGATTACATGGTCCGGCGTCCTGTATGTAGATCAGGGGACTGGACACATGGATAGGGGGGGCGGTGTCCTTGCACCCCTAATGGACGGGCTGCCACTGGTGTGCAGGAAGGGGGTAGACAGGCATTTAGGGTGCTACAGTGGGGAAGAGGAGTGCAGAAGTAAGTGTACTCCTTAGTTCTGCACTTGTTAAATAACAGATTTCGCTTATCCCTATCAGACACACAGAGAAGTAGACCTCTGCTGAGGAAATTCAGAGATTCAAATTATCTTTACTGGCGCAAGACAAAAATGTGAACTTTTTTTTTTTTTTTAAAGATAAAATTTGGCTGCATACAGTATATCAAAAATATAAAAGCTGTGTCATATTGCTGTGTACAAAACAGTCAACTTAACCCCTATGATGGAAACATATGGCAAAATAATGAAAGGGATTACAGGTCTTATTTCAGATCAATGGGATTCCCAGTGAACTTCCCAGTCAAGAAAGGGTTTCTGAACGACCACCCATTATAAGTAGTAGTGCCGGTCATTCTGTGGCTCCGGTGCTGCAGCATTTTCAATGAGGAGCTCAAAAAGTTTGGGTCGCTTTTCATGTTAGATTTGGAGATGCCTTTCTTTGCATTTGTTGTAATGCGATTTTCAAACTCAGAAATGTAAATATATATAGAGGAAGATATAGAGAGGAAGATGTGATCTGCCTTCCAATGAAGAATGTTAAACGAGAGCTGTTCCTTCAGAGCAAGTTTTCTCAACCAGGATTCCATGAAACCCTGGGGTTCCTTCAGAGCAAGGTTTCTCAACCAGGGTTCCATGAAACCCTAGGGTTCCTTCAGAGCAAGGTTTCTCAACCAAGGTTTTCATTGAACCATAGGGTTCCTCCGGAGCAGGGTTTCTCAACCAGGGTTCCATGAAACCTTATGATTCCTCCAGAGCAAGGTTTCTCAACCAGGCATCCATAAAAACCTCAGGGTTCCTACAGGACAGAGTTTCTCAACCAAGGTTCCTTTGAACCATGGGGTTCCTCCAGAGCAGAGTTTCTCAACCAGGCTTCCATGAAACCTTATGATTCCTCCAGAGCAGAATTTCTCAACCAGGCATCCATAAAAACCTCAGGGTTCCTACAGGACAGAGTTTCTCAACCAAGGTTCCTTTGAACCATGGGGTTCCTCCAGAGCAGGGTTTCTCAACCAGGCATCCATAAAAACCTCAGGGTTCCTACAGGACAGAGTTTCTCAACCAAGGTTCCATTGAACCATAGGGTTCCTCCAGAGCAGGGTTTCTCAACCAGGCTTCCATGAAACCTTATGATTCCTCCAGAGCACAATTTCTCAACCAGGCATCCATAAAAACCTCAGGGTTCCCACAGGAAAGAGTTTCTCAACCAAGGTTCCATTGAACCATGGGGTTCCTCCAGAGCAGGGTTTCTCAACCAGGGTTCCATGAAACCTTATGATTCCTCCAGGACAGGGTTTCTCAACCAGGCATCCATAAAAACCTCAGGGTTCCTACAGGAAAGAGTTTCTCAACCAAGGTTCCATTGAACCATAGGGTTCCTCCAGAGCAGGGTTTCTCAACCAGGGTTCCATTAAAACTTATGATTCCTCCAGAGCAGGATTTCTCAAACAGGCATCCATAAAAACCTCAGGGTTCCTACAGGACAGAGTTTCTCAACCAGGGATCCATGAAACTCCAGAGTTTCTCCAGATGTTGCTAGGGGTTCCTTGAGCAATGAGCAATTTCTGCCTCTCAGATAAATTTCCAATGACACCATTGATCTTTTTAGCTATCTGTAAGGAGGTAATTCTTCTCAATGACCACAAGTGTAAGGATCATTCTTCCCACTGACCATCACACTAATGTATCATAACATAAATACAGTAATTTTTAGCAGGGGTTCCGAGAGCAGAAAGTTATTTAAGGGTTCCTCTGTGTCAAAAAGGTTGAGAAAGGCTGGCCCAGAGTATGAACCTCCTGACAATATTTCAGGTAGTTTTTTTCATATCACTTACCTCTACAGACCTAGCTATAGAATGTGTTTCTGATTTCCTCCATTTAAATACAAATTACTACAGTTTGGCCTAATAAGCCAATGGGTAGATGATCTCCCCAGTGGTGCTCAATGCCATGGCCTACAGACACAATAGTGTGGTCTGTAATTCTGGCTCCTGAAAATCCAAAGTAATCATAATATTCTTAAATTGATTCCTAAAGCCCTTCTATTACACCCAGAACAGAAGAAGAAAGCGGGTCTGGGGGAGGTTGTGTCGTATAAATGAATTATGGCATGGTTTTGATGCCAGTCACCTGGCCCTGCCAACAGGCCAGTCATGGTAAAGCACAATGTTTTTACTATGCTCTGCTATGTTTCCTGAAGTATCATATTAATATTATGACCCACAATACATTTTTAGTGGCTTCTGCTCAGGCTAACAAGGTCTGATGAGCTGGATGCCACTGACTGGTGAGGGTGCAGGCTGGGGAAAGGTTTGTCCAAACCGGGGGTCTCCAAACTCTCTAAACAAAGGGCCAGTTTACTGTCCTTCAGACTTTAGGGGGGGCCGGGATATGGTCATCATGAGTACAAAATGTCCCAGCATCAGTAGGAGTAAACAATCCGCCATCCTCAGTGTCAGTGGGAGAAATTGTGCCCCATCATTGGTGTTATTGGGAGGAATTGTGCCCCATCATTGATGTCTTGGGTAGGAATTGTGCCCATTCATTGGTGTCATTGGGCCCCACTGTTAGTGTCAGTGGGAGGAATTGTGCCCCATCATTGGTGTCATTGGGAGGAACTGTGCCCCATCATTGTCATTGGGCCCCATTGTTGGTGTCATTTGGAGGAACTATACCTTTCATTGGTGTCTGTGAATAAAATAGTGCCCCAAGAGCCAGATAAAAGCAAGCAAAGAGCTGTTTCTGGCCCTCGGGCTGCAGTTTGGAGACCACTGTTCCAGACCCAAAAGCACGCTGTGGAAGTAGGAAGAGATATCCCTGCCGCCGCACACCTTGCCCTGATTAGCAGGTAAAAGCAGCCTCAACTGGATTCATCCAGGCCATACCCCCAACATGTTTCGCCCACCCCTGGGTTCATGGCTTGGATGAATCGAGATGAGGCTTCTAACCACTCGGGCTGGGTGAGGTGTACGACGGCCGGGCTATCTCTTCCAACTTCTACATTAATATTGTTGCAAAAGATAATAATACTATTGTGTCATATATTGGCTGCTTGACCCTAATGGATTTCTGGTTGAAGTTTTGTTAGTAAGGATCAGGACTGGCGGAGTTTGGTGCCTTTGCGGACCAGAGCAACCACTTTGTTTTTCCAGAAAGACATAAGGGTGTTGTCCTTGCCTCATCTACAAGGAACCGAGGCGGCTTTATCTTCTCATAAAAACATTATTTAATAACATTATTCCGTCCAACGGATTAACCTTCCGCTTCCACCATATTGTGTTTCAGGCACAGAGACAATACTGTAATGAAATCCGTCACCTAAACTCTCTCTGACACCAAATTCCTTCCTGAAGAGGCCTGCAATCACAGGGTGGGCCCGATATTACTGCAAAACATCCCGGCTCTCCTCTACCATTCAATAAAAGGAGAATTATAAAGCAGAGATCTGGCTTTTTATATTAAAATGTTAAATACAAAGGGGGAGGTGATCCTCCTGTATGGCAGAAGCCTTGTACTGGGATATATGAGAAGTCCAGCTTTCACTTCTTCTCCACCTGCTGCATCTTTTGTTTCTTCATAGCAAACTTTTCTGTAGGAGGTTGGTGATTTACAGACCTCAGACAGCCAAGATGTTAGCCTGAGTGCTTCCATCTTGTCCCCGGGGAACACTTCATGTACACCAGTTAGCAATTTTTGCTTCCAATTTGTTCTCAGCAACTGCCTCCATCTTTTTCTTCATGAGGTTTCTTGCTCAGCAGCTATCCTAACTAATTCCATCTTGTCCTTAAAGGGGGGGGGGGGGGGGCATATTTACACCATACACCACCAGCCTTTCTGAGGTTGCTTGAGCAACAGTGTGCCTAATCGTCTCTGTCCTGTCTTCAATTAGGCTTCTTGTCTAGCAGTTAACCTGAATGCTTCCATCTTGTCCTCAGTAGAGATTGTCAATTATGCTGTTCTCGGTAGGGCTTTTTTCTTATTTAAGCTTTGTGGTGCAGGCTTTAGCGTAGCAGTTAACCTGACTGCCTCCATCTTGTCCTTGCTAAGGCTTCTTCTTTGTAGCAGTTCGCTTGATTGCTACCAGATTGCCTCCATCTTGTCCTTAGGGAAGCATTTTCTGCACCAGTTACCTTAACTTCTTCTATTCTGCCCTTGACAAGGTGTCATGGTTATGCAATAGAGTTTGTCTGCTTACCTGTTTCCATGTGTTCATCTCTAGAGACCAGCCGACCCTCACCTGACTACTTTTGTAATCCATCCTCTGGCATGACTCCACCCTAGCTCCTATCAGAGAACTCTATATTAACCTGAGCACTGCAGGCCAACCCTGCTGATCAACCATTGTGTATTCCTTTGTGTGTTTAGCTTCCTGTTACCTGCCGTGTGCTCTTCTGTTATTCCGTTACTGACTTTGGCGTGTCCTTGACTATCCCTGTTTGCCTGTGATCCTGACCTTTTGGCGTGTCCCTGACTATTCCTGTCTGCTTGTGGCCCCGACCTTGGCTTTGTCCCTCACCATCCCTATCCTCCTGTTGCCTACTGTGGGTGTGAGCTGGGAGACCCTGGGGGTCGCGACCTGGAGCCAGATGCAGCCAAGTCCATCCTCACCACTAGAAGCTCTGGTGAACACCTGCTGGCTCTTAGACTCCGCGCCCCAGGGAATCTTACGCTCTAACTCCAGTGGGATCTGTCTCCCATCCGCAGCAGTCAGCCGTAGGGTCCACAACCTTGCGGTGCACTCCTGATCCCTACGGTGTGCATCTGTCACCTCGCCTCAAGGTGACCTGACACAAGGTTTCCCGAGCAGCAGTAAGCCTAACTTTCTCCATCTTGTCTTCAGTTAGTCTTCTTGTCTAGCAGTTAGCCTAACTGCTTCCATCATGTCCTCAGTTTTACTTTTTGTGTAGCAATTAGGCCGTCTGCCTCCTCTTGGTCCTGAGTAGGGCTTCTTGTGGAGGAGTTAGACTGACTGCCTCCTTCTTGTCCTTATGAAAGCTTCTTCTGCAATAGATAGACTTGCTGCCTTATTCTTGTTTTCAGAAAGGATTCTTTTGAGGTAGTTATTTCATCTTATTGAGTTTTTTTTTGCAGAATTTGGCCTAACTGCCCCCATCTTGTCCTCATGAGGGCTTCTTGTTCATAAGTTGGCCGTACTTCTTCCATTTTTGTCTTCCGAAAAAGGTTTCTCCCAAACTTTCTCCATCTTGTTTTGAGAACCTGTACATCTATGTTTTACTCTCAGTCTGTGTAGAACCGATACATACACGACATTTCTGAAATAACTGCCCCATTCCCCACATCTTTTGTGCATCATACTCCGTCATCTCCCCCCCCCCCCCCCCCCCTGCACCCACATTCTGATTTTGTTACTTTTTTTGGTTCTTTGCTAAGCTAAATACATAATGTGACCTTTCAATATGTTCTTGTTTGACAAATATATATATATCAGGGTGACATGCCAGGTGTTACATATAGACGTACGTACATTACGCATTGCTCAGCGCACCTGTGCGGTCCTGTCGGCAGGTGTATATTAACCTCTCCCTGCCCACCCAGTGACATCACAGGGTCACCGACACCCTGTACAGAAAAAAAAAAAAAAAAAAGACCTGGGTGCATTGTTTGAAGGGAAACGCACATTTTAGTTCTTATTAACAGAAGTTTAGATACTTCACGGATGGCTTGCCGTCGGCCGTGTTAAAATTTATTGACACAAGGACAGGGTGACGCATGCAGCATTCAGATTACTGACATTTTCACTTGGCATTTTAAGCGCTCATAAAACATTCACCACCTTTTGTGAGCAGGAGAATGACACGAAGATTAAGCTGTCCAAACACTTTCAGTTTCCTGCTGTACGACGTACGGTGTATCGAACAATTTCCAGCATGAACTCCTTCCCATTCAGATATAATATACGTACTATATAACTTTTCAATCATACATTACATTTTCCTAGACCTTGTTTTGCTTCTAAGACAGTTACAAAAAAATGTCCCTCGTCAAGTGAAGCTGCAAATTTGATGAAGTAATGTGGAGAAAGTCACTGCAGGTTCCTCTAGGCATCAGATATCATATCCCCTGCAAGGCAATGGCCAAATGTGCACACTTGGACCACTTGAAGGTCCTTCTTCAGGCTCTTCCTGTTATAGGTTGACAATGCTCTACCAATGTCTCCCAATTATGCTCTTGGGTTTTCGGCCGGTCAAATGGGCTTCCTATGGATACTGCAAGTGGCTGTTTCAACACACATGTAGGCATGGTCAACTGCTGTAAAAGAATAACGAGGTGCGGCCATCTTAAATTTAGATTTTATGGGTCGAGGGGGCACCACCTTCTAAGTAACCACTGTTGTGACCATCAGGAAACCAGCCCTGAGGAACGTTATTCAGCTATTGTTGAAGCGCATGTAGACGGGAAGTGGCTGTGCCTTATGCCTGAAGTTTTCAAGGTGGCCTTGGGGCAGAACTAGATATAGGACACACGCATTAGATAGGCAAGTAGAGTTTTCCATAGAAAAGGTTGTCAGTCCAAACATTCCGATAGAGGCCACATTTCTTACTGGAACATTTATGGACTTTGTCAGGTGAGGCGTTACAGATGTTTCAATGGTGCTAAGTAGCAGCTCCTAATTAACTATTATGGGCAACTGAGGGTCCTAGATCTACAAAGCCTTTCCCATTCAGCTGAACAATACAAAAATAATAATACGAAAATTCTACATACACAATATTTCTGAAATAACTCCTGCATTCCACACATCGTTTGTGCACCATATTCCTCTTCCTAGAGTCTGAAACCAGACAGAGAACTGTAGCGGCGAACGGGCTTCCAATGGAGATCATGTCTGTTAACATCGCCAGACGTCAAGTCCACATTCTTCTAAAGCCGCGTACACACGGGCGGACTGTCTGGCCAACTAAGTCCGTCAGACAATCCGACGGACAGTCCGTCCTACTTTTGAATGAACGGACTTGACCACACACGATGAACAGACAGTCCGCTGAAAGCTTGCGCGATGACGTGTACGGCACGTACGACGGGACTAGAAATACGACGTCCAATACACAGCAATGCAACCTTCCGCCGTGTAAATCCTTTCTGAGCATGCGCCATACTTAGTCCGTCCAACTTGCCTACTCACGAGCGGACTGTTCGCTGAAACCAAAGTTGGACGGACTGTATTACGGAAATTCCGAAAGACTTAGTCCGCCAGACTGTCCGCTGAAAAAGTCCGCTGAAGCCCACACACGAGCGGACTGTCCGCTGAAATGTGTTTCAGCGGACTAAGTTGGACAGACAGTCCGCCCGTGTGTACGCGGCCTTAGATCACCACACCAGGACTGGGGGAGAAGGTCCCTGATTGTTCTTTTGAGCTCTAGTTCTAGTGCAGTAAATCCTGATTATTGCTTACAACCCTGGACGATCTTCTTGGTCCTCTAGTTCAGGGGTCTCCAAACTTTCTAAACAAAGGATCAGTTTACTGTCCGCCAGACTTTGAGGGGGCCGAAATGTGTCTGGAGTAAGCAATTCCCTATCTATGGTATTAGGGGGAGAAATAGTTTCATAGTTAGTTAGGTTGAATAAAGACACCAGTCCATCCAGTTCAACCAGAGTGAGTGTCTACAATTGTCCCTATCCCTGTACATTGCACACTCACGTCAGTCCCCACAATCCAAGGTCGCCCTTCATATACTAGGGGCCAATTTTGGACAGAGGCCAATTAACCTACCTGCATGTCTTTGGATTGTGGGAGGAAACCGGAGTACCTGGAGGAAACCCACGCAGGCACAGGGAGAACATGCAATCTCCAGGCAGGTAGTGTCGTGGTTGGGATACGAACCAGCGACGCTTCTTACTGCTAGGTGAGAGTGCTAACCACTACACCACTGTGCCACCCACTCAAATACTGCCCTGATTGTTGGTGTCAGTCGAAGTAATTGTGCCCCATCATTGGTGTCAGTGGCAGAAATAGTGCCCAATTCTTGGTGTCAGTAGCAGGAATAATGCCTCCAGGGATGGATAAAGGCAAGTAACAGGTTGCAGTTTGGAGACCATTGCTCGTCTTACAGGTGCCTCGAGCACTTACCACAAACTCTGCAAAATATAAGCAGAATTATGGTGATTCAATTTTGCCTACCAGTCTAGAATACCTTCCATTCAGAACAACATTGGTTCTGTCACATGTCTTCTACAGGCCAAATTTAAAAAAATATTAGTGTATCAAATATAGTGTATGTCTGGGAAAAATACCAATAATAGGAGAATATATGTAGTACATCTCTGTAATACAAGCCAGTGCTGGGACCCCCTAAGTATAAATTCTACACAAACAAACCCCTTCCCCTCTTCCAGTACAAATCCCCCTCCCAGCTCAAATCCTCTCCCTCCCCAAATCCCCCCTCCTGGTACAAATCATCTTCCCCTTAAATTTCCCTTCTAAGCATAAATCCACCACAAATTTCCCCTGCTAACACAAATCTTCACCTCCAAATTCTTCCTAACAGAAATCCACCCTCCTAGCACAACCCCCCAAATCCCCACTGCACCCAGGGCAGCCTTCCCTTCTGTCCACCCCTTATTCTGTCCCTGATACAAGCACATTTCTCTATGTTTTGCCTCTTTTAAATATAATGAAAGAAATACCTATTGGTCTGGCAGAAATCCAGTGAGCTCCTAACTTCTGTAGTGAGCCAACAACGCTGCCTCCGTTGCTCAGAAATCCCACGCAGTGTGGTCAGCTCTGCCCCCAGTTCGACACTTCTGCTGGACTACAGAACACCTCTGCTTCTGTAATGGAGATGGGAAGAGGTAAGGTCATCCAGATCCAGCAGGTGAGAACACTGCTTGGGATTAAAGCGGGAGTCCGCCGGGACTCCGCGTTTTTTTTTTTTTTAAAAGCCAGCAGCTACAAATACTGCAGCTGCTGACTTTTAAAATAGTGACACTTACCTGTCCAGCGCGCCCGCGATGTCGGCACCCGAAGCCGATCTGTAGATCGTTTCTCGGGTGCTGCCGCCGCCATCTTGGGTATGGGAATCAGGAAATGGAGCCTTTCGGCTTCATTTCCCGGTTCCCTACTGCGCATGCGCGAGCCGCGCTGCGCAATAAGGACGGTCCCCGCTGCCTCTGGGATCTGTGTGTTTTCCCAGCAGGCAGCGGGGCACTTGCGGAAAGGGGCGTAATCTCCGCCCCTTTCCGCAGAGAGCTATCCCGGAAGTGGGTGCAGTTACCTGGATTATCCAGGTAACTGCACCCCCCTCCCCCCTGAAAGGTGCCAATTGTGGCGCCGGAGGGGGGGAGGATTCCGATGAGCGGAAGGTCCATTTTAGGGTGGACCTCCGCTTTAAGCAGAAGCGACACTACATAATCAGGCTCTACTTCATTTATGTTTTACATAACTTACTCCAAGACAGGGACTGATTGAAAACAACAGAAACTCTACAGTCTCCAATGAGATGAAGCATCCACAAGGCTCCTTTTTTTTTATTGAAAGCCTGTGGCGTGCAAAACACACTCCAAAAAACTTCACCCGGTGCATAAAAAATGTGCACACACATAAAGAGTGACCCAAAAAAGTGCAGACGGGTACACAAGCCCTCTAAAATCAGAGGACCTTGTCCTGAATCCCCCGGGGTGTTAGGCTCCAGACAAGGACACGTAAAACTTGGTCTTCCTGGCCGAAACCAGTCAGACCCCGTTCTTTGGAAGGTCTGCCGAAACAGACCCACCCAAATACTAGGTGAGGCTCCCCCGAAGGGAGACCCCAACCCCATGAGAGAGGGCGAACTAAGCCAAAAGGCCATGTCCACCCCCTCCCCAGACTTTCAGGACAGGCCCGAGGACCTGCGACCCTACTCATCACAGCAAACGTGCAAAGTGACAAAACAAGACGTGACAAAACACACACTGAAAATAAATAAAAAGTGGAGAGGAGAGTGAAAAGGTGGTCGTTGTGTGAAACGACGACCAGGCCCTCCAGGCCAGGAATAAAAAATTCCTCTGGTCCCAGCCAAAAGGCCCGGCCCAAGAGGCAGGTGCTAAAAAAGGCGTGTTATGGTGCAGTGACCTTGGTGCCCAAAATCAAAGTGACCCTCACAGTGATTCTTAGGCCCCCCTGGACTGCCACTCCAGGGGCACATACTCCATAGGCTTTCAAGACCGCCCTGACCCACGGTCCAGACCACAGCAGCCCCCACCCCAGACAGGAAGGCATGAAGATCAGGAAGCTTGGTGAGAGCCCTTTACCATCAGGCTCCACCGCTCCTGTCACTCCTTCCTAATTACATTCGGGAAGTACTAACCGCTCCTCCCCCCCCCTACCAAGGGAGCAGCCGGTTTTCCCTCCCGAAAAACTGTCCGGGGCTAGAACTACCCCAATCCAGGCCAGAAGGCCAGGGACCCGACCCTCTGGATCAGACCAGGCAGCACCCATCCTCACCAGGAGCATCCTTCCAGACGGCTCAGACTCGACCATGCATCGGCCCCCAGTTTACTGTCAGGGCGGCACGACGTGGCCCCTACCGAAACCGTCCACAAGGCTCCTGGGGTAGCCAGAGACCACATGATCTAGGCTGTTATAGGCTTTAGGTCACCGATTGGAGACCAGGACCAGCAGTGCTTTAGTCATGGTATGAAAGAGGGAGTTGCTGACTTGTGCCCCGCCCCCTCGTGTGGCTTCCAAATGACATGTCCACTTTAGGTCAGTTTTGTAACTATGCTGTAATTCAAAGAGCCTTCGTGGCTCGCTTCCATCTGAAAGTGAATCACGCGGCGCATGCATCCAGCTTTCATCTAACACAACAAAAAGAATATTGAAGAGTTGAAGCCGCGCCTGAAAGATAAACACAACAGACAATGGCGCAAGACGCTGCCTAACGGATGAAGGCCGTAACCTAAAATGATCACTGAATTTTACTTTATAGTAAATGTATTTATATTTCATCTCATACATGTTCCTGAGGCAAGAAACTCTCCAAGGTCTAAAGTCCATGGACCTCTTCTTTTTAACCGTATCCATATGCCCCGGCAGGAGGGATTAGCCAATCACTTGACCAATGACCGGTCCCATTGGCTCCCAATCATTAGCAAGGACCGAGCGCTCTGTCACTGTGATGGGAGCGTGCGGTGAGCTCGCTGTCAGCACAGAAGGCTCTGCTACCCATGGAAGTATATGTGGGGCATGTGAGCGTTAAAACCCATCCTCTTTGCCGCTACAGATATGCATTACCTGGACAGCAACAGGTTAAAAGAACTTTAAAGCGATAATAAACCGCAGGGAATTAAAAATCCCCTGCAAGACAGTGTCATATTATGCTGGTATGCATCGCATACTAGCACATTATGATAGACTTACCTTAGAACTAAGTCCTCCAGCGCCGCTATGTCACCGCTGAGTCGGCTGACATCTTCCCCCTGTCTCAATTCTGGGTTCGCAGCCTACATGAGTGGCCGGGGGGTGGGGGGGCACAATGACTTCATTCCCGCGTATGAGCGTGGTAGATGCCATTTCCGGGTACATGGGATCTGAAGTCGATGATGCCATCAGCTGCATGCACTGTGCATGTTTAGGAAATAATTCACAGTACCTACAGTTATGCCTTACTATAGGCTTGACTGTAGGCACAAGTGGTAGCACAGAGTTTACTATAGTGCAGCTTACCCACCCTTAGGTATGGTGACTGCATTTGTTTTCTTTTTTTTCTGGCTAAATACATTTTTTGAAGAAGATATCTTTCAATCCTTGTGAACCAACATATCAAAGAACGTTATCAGCTTCCCCAGTGAACGGAATAGAGATGAGGATTTGGGGGGGGGGGGGGGGGGGGTTGTAGTCCAAATTGGAAGATCTGCCTAGGTAGTCTTTCTCAAACTTTTCAACACAGAGGAATCCTTGAAATAACTTTCCGGTCTCCAGGAACCCCCTGCTAAAAATGACTATATCTACAACTCATGGTACATTAATGTGATGGTCAGTGGGAAGGATGTGCCTTACATTTGTGGTAATTGGGAAGAATTACCCCCCCCCCCCCAGGAACCCCTAGCATACTCTGGAGGAACCTTAGGGTTCCATGGAAGGATGGTTGAGGAACCCTTGTCTGGGGTGACAACACTTCTCCTCTATAGATACAGTACAGTGAGTCACCCTAGGAGAGGAAGTGTGTTACTGGCAGGATCACCAGGTGAAAATAAAGAAAAAAAATCCTGAGAAAAGAGAAAACGAATGCAGCCTCGACATCTGGGGACTGGTAAGCGCTAATATAGAAAATTGTGCTTTTAGGATTAGATATTTAGAAGTCTAGTTTTGGATGGTCCCCTCTGTACGTTCCTTGCAGATGCACTGACAGCCCACGGACCACAGATTGTGAAACAATTAATTAGAGGGGAGCTTTAGGAGGTCAAAAAAATAAAAATAAACTGAAGGCAGTCTATAGGGAGAAAAAAGTGAACAGGGAGGTTCACGAATACCGCGAAGCAAGAGAAGAGTTTGAAAAATGGAAATCTGTATAGGAATATACAGTGGGGGGAAAATGATTGTCTCCCCTGCAGATTGAGTAAGTTTTGCCCACTTACAAAGAAATGAAAGGTCTATAATTTTTTATCAGAGGTGTATTTTATATGATAGAGACAGAATATCAACCAAAAATCCAGGAAAAACACACAATACAAATGTTATCAATGGAGTTGCCGTTCAGTGAGTAAAATAAGCATTTGATCCCCCAAGCAAAACATGACTTAGTAGTTGGTGGAGAGACCCTTGTTGGCAATCAGAGGTCAGACATTTCTTGTAGGTGGTGATGAGGTTTCCACACATCTCAGGAGGGATTTTGGTCCTCTCTTCTTTACAGATCTTCTCTAAATCCTTAAGGTTTCTTAGCTGTCTCTTGGCAACTCGAAGTTTTAGCTCCCTCCCATAAATTTTCTATAGGATTAAGGTCTGGAGACTGGCTGGGCCACTCCATGACCTTAATTTGCTTCTTCTTAAGCCACTCCTTTGTTGCCTTGGGACATTGTCATGCTGAGAGACCCATCCACGACCCATCTTCAGTGTTTTGGCTGAGGGAAGAAGGTTCTCATCCAAGATTTTACAATACATGGCCCCGTCCATTGGCCCCTGAATGCGGCAAAGTCGGCCTGGACCTTTATCAGAGAAACAGCCCCAAAGTATCATGTTTCCACTTGGTGCTTCACTGTAGGGATGATGTTCTTAGGCTCATGGTTTTTCTTCCTCCAAACACGACGAGTCGAGTTAATGCCAAACAGCTCAATTTTGGTCTCACCTGACCACAGAACTTTCTCCTAATCCTTCTCTGAATCATTTAGATGTTCATTGGCAGACTTCAGATGGACCTGTACATGTGTCTTCCTGAGGAGGGGGACCTGTACATGTGTCTTCCTGAGGAGGGGGACCTGTACATGTGTCTTCCTGAGGAGGGGGACCTGTACATGTGTCTTCCTGAGGAGGGGGACCTGTACATGTGTCTTCCTGAGGAGGAGGACCTCTGTACATGTGTCTTCCTGAGGAGGGGGACCTGTACATGTGTCTTCCTGAGGAGGGGGACCTGTACATGTGTCTTCCTGAGGAGGGGGACCTGTACATGTGTCTTCCTGAGGAGGGGGACCTGTACATGTGTCTTCCTGAGGAGGGGGACCTGTACATGTGTCTTCCTGAGGAGGAGGACCTGTACATGTGTCTTCCTGAGGAGGGGGACCTGTCCATGTGTCTTCCTGAGGAGGGGGACCTGTACATGTGTCTTCCTGAGGAGGGGGACCTGTACATGTGTCTTCCTGAGGAGGGGGACCTGTACATGTGTCTTCCTGAGGAGGGGGAACTGTACATGTGTCTTCCTGAGGAGGGGGACCTGTACATGTGTCTTCCTGAGGAGGGGGACCTGTCCATGTGTCTTCCTGAGGAGGGGGACCTGTACATGTGTCTTCCTGAGGAGGAGGACCTGTACATGTGTCTTCCTAAGGAGGGGGACCTTGCGGGTTCTGCAGGATTTCAATCCATGGCGGAGTATTGTATTACCAATGGTTTGTTTGGTGACTTTGGTCCCAACTGCCTTGAGATCCTTCACAAGCTCCTCCCGTGTAGTTCTGGACTGATCCCTCACTTTAGTCATGACCTCCTTCACCCCATGAGGAGAAATCTTCCATGGAGCTCCAGACCGAGAGCGATTGATGGTTACTTTGTATTTCTTACATTTGCGAATATTCGCTCCAACACTCGTCTCCTCTCACCAAGCTTCTTACTGATGGTCTTGTAGCCCATTCCAGCCTTGTGCAGGTCTCCAATCTTGTCCCCGACGTCCTCTGACAGATCTTTGTTCTTTCCCATGATGGTGAGGGTTTGAATGGAAGAGATTCTGTGGACAGGAGTCTTTTATACACATTACGAGTTGACGTTTGGAGCACCTTCTTAAATTGACAGGACTGATCTGTGTACCACATGAGCCAGAATTATTGTTGGTTGGTAGGGGATCACATACTTTTTTTACTCACTGAACTGCAACTTAATTTAAAACATTTGTATCGTGTGTTGTTTCTGGATTTTTGGTTGATATTCTGTCTCAATTAAAATACGCCCATGATAAAAGTTATAGACCCTTCATTTCTTTGTAAGTGGGCAAACTTACACAACATGCAGGGGAGAAAATAATAATTTTCCCCACTGTATACAAAGATAGATGGCAGAAAGACAATAAACGAGAGACCTGAACAGCAATACGGGAAAGGGAAAATACATCAATGCAAACTATAAAATATAGTGACGAAAAGCAAGACATTTACAGAGAATAAAGGCAGAGAGAGGGGGGGGGGAAATATTGAGTCTTGATGAAAATATAATAAATTACAGATATATTTTAAAAGCCTTCCTCAACCCTTTTTTACCCCAGGGGAACCCCCTAAAATAATGTTCGGGTCTTGAGGAACTCCTGGTATTACCAAATCATTGCAGGTCAAATGAGAATCCCTCTTACATTGGTGGTCAGTAGGAAGATGGCACCCCTTACAGTGTTGGCCAGAATACCACCTTTATCTCATTTGCTTTTCCAAGTGGGGTTGGCCCTGGACAGGTACCATCAAATAGGAGGCCATTGGGAAAAATGGCCTTTACATTGGTGGTCAGAAGGAAGTAGTAGTCAGAAGGCCACTGGCTTTGGCTTCAGAACTATTCAGACAACATTAAATAAGAAATATTTCAGTCACAACCCAAGGAACCCATGGTAATCTCTGGAGAAACCCTAGGAATTCACGAAACCTTGGTTGGGAATGGCTAAAAGAAAAAAAAAATGCAGCCCCATTACCAAACTTAGATGGAGGGTGAGGATACTGAGTGTGTAAAGGAAAACAAAATGCTGTAAATGTTTTTTAGAGAAGAAAAACCCCTGCTAAAACCAATTTATTGCAGGTCAGTGGGGAGAATTCCTATTATATTGGTGGTCATTAAGAAAATGGAACCCCTTAGTGTTGGCCAGAATACCACCCTCACCTTATTGGCTTTACCAAGTTGGGTTGGCCCCCCGAACTATGCAAGTACCACCAAATAAGAGGCCATTGGGAAAAATGGCCCTTGCATTGGTGGTCAGAAGGCCACTGAGTTTTGTTTTAGAACTATTTAGACACCATTAAATGGGAAGTATTTCAGCAACAACACAAGGAACCCTTGGTAACCTCTGGAAAAATCTAGGAATCCAAGGAACATCTGGTAACCTTTGGAGAAACCAGAGGAATCAAAGGAGCCCCTGGTAACCTCTGGAGAAACCAGAGGAATCAAAGGAGCCCCTGGTAACCTCTAGAGAAACCGGAGAAAGCAAAAGGTACCCCTGATAACCTCTGGGAGAAACCAGAGGAATCCAAGGAACCCCTGGAAAACTCTGGAGAAACCCTATAGGGTTCCACCGAACCTTGGTTCAGAATGGGGAAAAATAAAAATTGCACCCCCATTATGAAAAATAACATGGAGTGTGTAAATGGATGTAAAACACTATAAATGTTTCTAATAGAAGAACAAAGATTAGATAAGATATTAGATAAGATAATATTATATATTAGATATTATTTTTTCCAGGTGGGCGGGAGTAGGAAAAGCGTCAGTTCACGGCAGTTGGTTTCCACAACAGATAGAACTAAAGACTCAACGAAAAGGGTTTTAATATACAGTGCGGTCAAAGCAACCAATCAAATACTTTACGTACTGCAGTGCATTATGGGAGAGTCAAAATGAAAATGTGACTGAGTTGTCATTGTCTTTATAATGTTAATTACATATTGTGTTTTTATTACGATTGTATAAACTGACCAATGTTTTGTGAAGGTGGAAGGCGGCCATTTTGTAAGAAGGGCTTCCCCGGGATTCTTGAATGTTGGATCCTAGTGAGCCCGTAGGCTTCCTAAATGCTGAACTTCCTCACAAAATGCTTGGCCTTTATTAAAGTGCATCTGTCTTATCAGCACATTAGGGGTATTATTATTATTATCAGTATGTCTGTTTGTGATTTTATGCAATGAATCTATAGCTTGTATTGGCTTCAGTAGACAGCTTGCATGATAGATTCCCCCTCCCCCTCCCCCCCCCCCCCCACCCTGCTCCCCTCTTCCTCTTGGCTGTCCCCTCCCTGGCGGACCTCGGCATCACCGTGTAATGTGGTACTTGTGTTTTGGCTTTGTGACCTTGTGCTGTTTTTTCCAAACCCTTCTTGTCTGTTCCACCCCGCAGCCTGCGACTGCCATCCTGTTGGTGCGGCCGGCAAAACCTGTAATCAGACCACGGGCCAGTGTCCCTGCAAGGATGGCGTGACTGGCATAACGTGCAATCGATGTGCCAAGGGCTACCAACAAAGCCGCTCGCCCATTGCCCCCTGCATAAGTATGTCTCGTCAAACTTTATGTGTCGTACAAACTATTAACCAGCAATACCATTTACTCTAGACCCAAGACGTATCCAGAATGTTTGACGGAAGGGTCTTGAGGCGTTAAAGCAACAATCAATAGGCTTCATGTATAGGAATGATCGAATAAAATAGGTTCCATCAACTTCATTAAAATTCTCGTTCTTCCTTATGCATGAGGCCCATTGTACCATGGTTCATGGGTGCTTACTAAAGCCTGTGACATCACCAAGAAGCCATACACTGGCTTTGGCTCCTAGTACCGTAGTAATGGCTGCCAGGTAGAAGCAACACGCCAAAAGCCAACACTTTGGAATCAATTGGGTTAGTTACGAGTCTGATTGCAGAGGCAGCCATTCAATCCAATGACTATAGAAGCCTATTGAATTTTTAGGCAGCTACCTCTGAATAGATTGGCCATAGCATTGGGCCATTGACTTATCCTGGGAAAAACACTGAAACATCTATGAGTAAATGGTCTTGTTCTCCAGCAAACGTCTCCTTCTAACAATGTGTGATGTGATTGTGAGTTAATATATAGAGAAAGAGAGCCCGGCATGGGATTCATAAACCCAGCCGTAACCCGTAGCAGCCAATAGATGGCAGGCAGTAGCATCAGAAAATTGCTAAAGAGGTTCTCCACTCTAAGCTCCATCAGCAATTGTCAAGTCATCATTTCCTAATTCCAGTCTTTAAAGTGGTTGTAAACCCTTCCATATACCCGGTGAATTGACTGGCCTCAGGTTAGACACAGAGATGAAACAAACTCTCCTACATAAGTTGTACCTGTTTATCTATAGCCGTCTTTCCCCTACATCCATTCAAAGTGCAGAATTTACACAGGAGATCTCTCCGCTATGAAAAGCAGGGGACGGGGAGCTGACGTTACACCAGTGAGGAGAGCTCTGAGAGTTAATTGGAGGCAAGAGACATGCCCCCTCTTCACACAGGAACAAAGCTGAGGTTGGCAATCAGCTGGAGGTCCCTCCCCTGTCACAATTTTTCTCTTGGTGTCTGGAAAACTCATCAGAAGTGACTCATGCAGATAGTAGAGGAAGCAGGCAGCAGACAGAAATGACACTTGGTGCATAGCAGAGGAAGCAGGCAGCAGACAGAAATGACACTTGGTGCATAGCAGAGGAAGCAGGCAGCAGACATAAATGACGCTTTGTGCATAGCAGAGGAAGCAGGCAGCAGACAGAAATGACACTTGGTGCATAGCAGAGGAAGCAGGCAGCAGACAGAAATGACGCTTTGTGCATAGCAGAGGAAGCAGGCAGCAGACAGAAATGACGCTTGGTGCATAGCAGAGGAAGCAGGCAGCAGACAGAAATGACGCTTGGTGCATAGCAGAGGAAGCAGGCAGCAGACAGAACTGACACTTGGTGCATAGCAGAGGAAGCAGGCAGCAGACAGAACTGACACTTGGTGCATAGCAGAGGAAGCAGGCAGCAGACAGAAATGACACTTGGTGCATAGCAGAGAAAGCAGGCAGCAGACAGAAATGACACTTGGTGCATAGCAGAGGAAGCAGGCAGCAGACAGAAATGACACTTGGTGCATAGCAGAGGAAGCAGGCAGCAGACATAAATGACGCTTTGTGCATAGCAGAGGAAGCAGGCAGCAGACAGAAATGACACTTGGTGCATAGCAGAGGAAGCAGGCAGCAGACAGAAATGACGCTTTGTGCATAGCAGAGGAAGCAGGCAGCAGACAGAAATGACGCTTGGTGCATAGCAGAGGAAGCAGGCAGCAGACAGAAATGACACTTGGTGCATAGCAGAGGAAGCAGGCAGCAGACAGAACTGACACTTGGTGCATAGCAGAGGAAGCAGGCAGCAGACAGAACTGACACTTGGTGCATAGCAGAGGAAGCAGGCAGCAGACAGAAATGACACTTGGTGCATAGCAGAGAAAGCAGGCAGCAGACAGAAATGACACTTGGTGCATAGCAGAGGAAGCAGGCAGCAGACAGAAATGACACTTGGTGCATAGCAGAGGAAGCAGGCAGCAGACAGAATTGACACTTGGTGCATAGCAGAGAAAGCAGGCAGCAGACAGAAATGACACTTAGTGCTCTGGATAGAGACAAGTACACACTATAGAGCAGGAGCCTCCAAATTTCTAAGCAAAGGGCCAATTTGCTGTCCTTCAGGCTTTAGGAGAGGGCCGGACTGTGGCTAGTGGGTGTACAAAATTGCATTAGTGCCCCAGTATTGGTTTTAAGAGAGAAACAGTGCCCCATTGAGAGTGTCAGTAGGTGGAATGGTGCCCCACCATTGGTATCAGTTGGTGTAATAGTGCCCCATTGGCCAGATAACAGCAAGCAAAGGGCCACATCCAGCCCCCCGGGCCGCAGTTTGGTCACCACTGCTACAGAGGGATATGCTTTGTTCATATTTAATGTCTGAGGTTAACAGCCACTTTAAGGACAAGGTTGCATTTTTTAAGCTTCCAGTCCCGCAAACTACCGATCTATAGTCTGGACAGAGAGCTGTCTCGAACGGCTCCATCTATGTGTTAGCAGCACAGAAACGTTGGCCTTCCCAGCAATGCATCCATGTGGGCGATAAAGCCCACCCTTTTGCTGCTTCACATACATGTTACGTGGGCAGCAACAGGTTAAATAAAATAGAACCTGCGCTAAAACGTTTATTACACATTTTTTTTCCCGATGTCCCCAGAAACCTCCCCAGTGGTGACAGAGCCGCCAAAAAACTAAACAAGAGTATCATCAGACCTGTTGACGGGAGTCGACTTCATTTTAATGGTTCAATTACATAAAACCAATGATGCGTTTCGCTGGCCAAAACATCCCTTCTTCATCAGGGCTTGAAAACTTTGTCCGCACCTAAATGGACTAGGTGAAGGCAAAAAAAAAATGCAAACAGATCTGTACTTCGAGTCTATTTAAGTGCTGGCAAAGTTTAACGGCCATCATGAAGGAGGGATGTTTTGGCCGCCGAAACGCGTCGGATGTTTTACCAATTGTGACTTTATCCTCAACTGGTCTGCTGCTCCTGTTGTATTGTTTTACGTTCTTGGTGCTCACTGGAAGGAAGCCTTGATTTTATGGGGGTAGCCTCACCAGAAAAAGTGAGCTTATTGATTAATTTTGTTCCCCTTTGAACAATTATTGAAGTCCCAGAACCTCCTGGAGATTTCTGGAAATAAAAAACGGGTTCCAAATCTTTCAAACAACAAGGTTTTGGCTGATGTTCCACTTAAAAAAAAAAAAAAATTCTTTCTGTCCAAGAGATGTGATTGGCTCTAATACTCTAGCCCTATCCTTCCCCAGCCCGCCCCCCTTTATCATTGGAACTCTGGACCTGCCTAGGAAAGACAACACCAATCAGGGCATTTAGAAATTTGCATAACTCCTCCCAAGGGCCAACCCACTGCTTGCAACCAGTGCTGAGGGCTCTTGAGAAGGAGTACTGAGGCCCGGAGGTCTTAGAAAGGTTTACATAGAGAAGCACAGAGATCCCCGTGATGACATCACAGTATCTATTTAAAATACATTTTGTAAAGATAATGGGATGATTTTAATTAAAAAAATGCAGTTAGCATGTTAGGAACCAGGGATAGCAAAATTTAAGCAGAATAAACTTCAGCTTTAAGATGGTTTTTTTGTGACCGCCTCTGCCCCCGCCCCCCATTATGAGCAAAGAAAATGCCCATTCTGATTGGCCTTTCCCTTAAAGGGAACCTGTCACTAATAAAGTAACACCTTATTGGATAAAGTAACCTGTGCTCCTTTCTGATGTAGAGTCAGAGGCTTTAATGAAAGGAGCCAAAACTGATGATTTTTCAAGTAACAGCCGAGTGGTTTTACTCTTCCCTCCAGCGTGTGACAGGTTCTCTTTAGGTCGGCGCTGCCTGAAAATAACTGCCATTAGCTCCCTGGCTGCTCGTGTAGGAAAATACGCTAACAAAGTCATTAAATTTATACTAACACGACTGCAATGTACAATGAGCCCTGCCATAGAACAAACCTCTCCAGTTCTCTTATGTGTTATAAAGAAATCACTAATGTTTTTTTTTTTTTTTTTACTTTCCACACCACCTGCCTTGTTTTTCCACAGAAATCCCAGTAGCTCCGCCCACTACGGCAGCCAGCAGCACCGAAGAACCGGCAGGTAAGCAAATCAGCATCACTGACCATAAATAATCTGTGTTGTCACTGCTGAGCAGTATAACAATCGTATGACTTCAATCTGTTACTGCATTATGCAAAGGATCGGTTACTAACGGATAATATTTAGGTTATTTTTCTCAGATTTATTATTATTTTAACCAGTAAAACACCTTTTAAAGCTTTCTTTGTTTTTAGAAATGCCACACACAAGATGAAAGCTGACTTGAGCCTGCCGGTGGGAGTGGCTGGATGGGCAGGAAGGGGGAGGACCTGGGGGTGGGCGTATTGGAGAGGAAGCCCCCGGTGGGTGGGATTATAGGAGAGGGAGCCCCGAGTAGGTGGGCTAACAGTAGAGGGAGCTCTAGGTGGGCGGGCCTATTGGTGAGGAAGCCCCCCGGGTGGGTGGGCTTTTAGGAGTGGAAGATCCAGGTGGGTGGGCGGGCTTATAAGAGGGGGAGCTCTGAGTGGGTGGGCTAAGAGGGAGCTCTGGGTGGATGGGTTTGTAGGAGAGGGAGCTCCTGTTGGGGCGCTTATAGGAGAGGGAGCTCTAGGTGGGTGGTCTTATAGGAGAGCTCTAGGTGGGTAGTCTTATAGGAGAGGGAGCTCTAGGTGGGTGGCCTTATAGGAGAGGGAGCTCTAGGTGGGTGGTCTTATAGGAGAGGGAGCTCTAGGTGGGTGGCCTTATAGGAGAGGGAGCTCTAGGTGGGTGGTCTTATAGGAGAGGGAGCTCTGGGTAGATGATCTTATAGGAGAGGGAGCTCCTGCTGGGTGGTGGTCTTATAGAACAGATACCCCGGGCTAGTGGTCTTATAGGAGAGGGAGCTCTTGGTGAGTGGGCTTACAGGAGAGGAAGCTTCGAGTGGGTGGGTGGGCTTATATGAGAGGGAACTCTGGGTGGGTTTATAGTAGAGCGAGCTTCGGGTAGGTGGGCTTATGGGAGAGGGAGCTCAGAGTGAGTGGGCTTATGGGAGAGGGAGCTCAGGGTGAGTGGGCTTATGGGAGAGGGAGCTCAGGGTGAGTGGGCTTATGGGTGAGGGAGCCTTGGATAGTTGGGATTATAGGAAAGGGAGCTCCAGGTGGGTGGATTTATAGGAGTGGGATTTTTGGGTGGGTGAGATTATAGAAGAGGGAGTTCTGGGTAGATTGTCTAATAGGAGAGGGAGCTTTGGGTGGGTGGGCTTATGGAAGAGGGAGCTGTGGGTGGGCTTATAGAAGAGGGAGCTTTGGGTGGGTGGGCTTATAGGAGAGGGAGCTTTGGGTGGGTGGGCTTATAGGAGAGGGAGCTTTGGGTGGGTGGGCTTATAGGAGAGGGAGGTTTGGGTGGGTGGGCTTATAGGAGAGGGAGCTTCGGGTGGGTGGGCTCATAGGAGAGGGAGCTTCGGGTGGGTGGGCTCATAGGGGAGGGAGCTTTGGGTGGGTGGGCTCATAGGGGAGGGAGCTTCGGGTGGGTGGGCTCATAGGGGAGGGAGCTCCTGTTGGGTGGGCCTATAGGAGAGGGAGCTCCTGTTGGGTGGGCTTAAAGGAAAGGGAGGTCCAGGTGGGTTTGCTTATAGGAGAGGGAGCTCTGGGTGGGTGGGGTGATGTTAACCCCTTCCTGGTACAGTACACTATGCTGGGGATATAGTAAAACAGAACTTCACCCATTAAAATAACTTTTTCTCTCCTGGTTCCTCCACCTTTCCTCTTATGTTTCATCAGACAACATTTTGCACAGCACTTCCTCACTTAGGTGAGAATTGTGTAGGGAGCGGCTTCCAGGAGGCAGTGTATTACTGAAGGGAGTATATGCGGCACTAGATTCCGCGCATTTGCAGACGTCACGCTGCCCTCTGCCAAGTATTTGGAAACTGGCAAAGACCAGCAGCATGCGTGGGGAATTCCCGCATACACACACACACACGCACATGCCGTGGGGGTCTCTAAAAGGTGCCAGACACCAACGGTACGTGTACAGGAATCCACCCCACGCGTTTTGTGTATTCGTCTTTTGCTTTTGTATTAAGCTTTTTTGGTTATTTACCCAAAAATATCTGAAAACCCAGAAATGTTGTCAATGTTTACTAGCTTAAAAGTTTATTTTATTTTTTTTTCCTGTGCGGTTGACCAATCCTGCGCTTGTCACGTGTCGGATATGGCAGGAGTACAGCTCCTCTTATTAGTGGCCCTTGGCAATTTACTTTCACCCCCCCTCCCGATTACAGAGGAATGAGGTGATAACGTTTTCACGGTCACGCTCGTGTTTATACATATTTTTTGGAAAAACACGAAGTCAGCCAGTTTTTTTTAATTGGCGTGAAACGGCCTTCATGTGCTGAAATGGAAAATGAATTCTAATAATAGCGAACAAATAACTTCTCCAGCAAACCACTCTGGAATTTTAACAAAAACAAGGTGTGCAAATGAGCGCGAGGTGTTCTGTGCCCCCCCGATGGCGTACACGAGGAAGGATCGGCGGCTGACCTCGGTCTACCAACTGTATGTGTGTGCTTGAAGTATATCGAAGGCCATTTTAGAGTAGGTCAGCCTTTTTCAACCAGGGTGCCCAGAGGATTCTTCAGGGGTGCCCAGAGGATTCTTCAGGGGTGCCTTGGGAAAAGGTCTAAAAATTGTCCAAAAATACATAAAAGTCAACAGGTGGATCAAGCCTGCCTTTTAATTATACAAAGCCACCGGTTTACTTTGTGCACCATTGCAACCTTCTAGCTGCCGGTGTTCAAAACAACCAATTATTTCATCGGTTGATTAAGACGTCCGGCGCATGCACAGCATCCTTGTTTGCCCCTCCTTGCTTTGCTGTATTTGCTTTGAAAGAATAAAACACCTCTAACGTTGGTTGTCCTATTTGTGTTCCTGTATTATATGAAACTATTTATTTAGTTTTTTACATTTTAAAATTAAAGGGGTTGTACGCCTTTTGTGTTTTTTCACCTTGAATGCATCCTATACATTAAGGTGAAAAAACACCTGGCAGTGACCGGCCCCCTCAGCCTCCCACGTTTTACTTACCTGAGCCCTTGAACTTGACCCGGCAGGGACGCGCTGTCTCTCTGCCCGGGGGCTCTCGGCTCTTGAATGGATAGATTGATAGCAGCGCAGCCATTGGCTCCCGCTGCTGTCAATCAAATCCAGTGACGCGGAGGGCGAGGCAGAGTCATAAATTTGGCGGCTATGGACCCCTAATGCTGGACTCGGGAGCGCGCCCGCAAGGTAAGCCCCTCGGGAGAGTGCTTCTCCTAGGGGGGGGTTATCTGATGTGGGGAGGAGCCGAGAGAGCCACCGGGGGACCCCCCAGAAGAGGATGTTCGGGGGCCACTCTGTGCAAAACGAACTGCACAGTCCAGGTAAGTATGATATGTTTGTTATTTAAAAAACGAACCCTAAAACCCCACACACTATCAGTTTTTCTGCTGAGTTTTTCCTTCAGATTTACCAAAACCATATAATATGAGGTCAGACCTTAGGAGTTTCAAGGTGTATGCAATCAGGCAGGCCCTTGCACTACATGGTTTTGGTAAACCTGAAGGAAAATATCTGCAAAAAATCTGATAGTGTGTATGGGGCATTACAATCACTTTAAGGCAGTGGTCCTCAACCCTGTCCTCAGGGCCCACTAACAGGCCAGGTTTTATGTATTACTTTGGGGGGAGATGGAGACTAGAATACGGCAATCACTGAGCAGCAAATTATATCACCTGTGATGTATTTCAGTTATCTTGCAAACCTGGCCTGTTAGTGGGCCCTGAGGACAGGGTTGATGACCACTGCTTTAAAGAGGAAGTAAACCCTGATGAGTTTACTTCCTCTTTCATTCCCTGCAAAGGCAAAGCATAATGGACTACTATGCATCGCATCACATCGCATAGTAGTCCATTATGTGTCACTTACCTGACACAGGAGCCAGCGAAGTCACCGCTGTCCCCTGTAGTCCGGCGCATTCATCTTCTCGGTGGGTCTCGCCGCTCCGCCGTTGTCATTCGGCGAAGCCGCGGTGACGTCACTCCCGCGCATGCACACGGGAGCCGACACGCGCGGCAGCTCCGTCGTTGAAAATGCAGCGTTCAGTGCGCCTGTATTCAGGCAAATATCTCCTAAACCGTATAGGTTTGGGAGATATTTCTTGAATCTACAGGTAAGCCTTAATCTAGGACTACCTGTAGGTCAAAGTGTGTTGTAAGGGTTTACAACCACTTTAACTACTTCCCACCCGGCCAATGTACAAATACGGCCGGGTGGGAGCCGCCTCCTTCTGACTGGACGTTCAGGAACGTCCTTCAGAAGGAGGGGGATCGCACACGTGCCCGCGCAGCGGCGCGATTCCCGATGCGCTCGTGTCACCCGGACACGGCGCATCTCGGATCAGCAGGAGTGCTCTGTGATTGGCCCTCCTGATCACATGACGGCCGTGTCCAATCACAGCCGTCATGTGATCAAAACAAACAGCCGGTTGCTAGGCAATCGGCTCTCCTCTCCTCACACAGAAGTCGTCGCTGAGGAGAGGAGAGCAGATCGCTGCAGCCGGCTGGTGATCAGTGAGTATGAGCTGTTTTTACAGCTTTTTACTCACTGATCACTAGTCTAGTGTAAACCTACAGTGTAAACACACATGTCCCCAAATAATAAAAAGACATGTCCCCCACATATGTCCCACTAAAATCACATGTCCCAATGATTATCTGCACACATATGTACGTGATCACCTGCACACATCTGTACATGATCATTGGCGTACATATGTCCGTGATCACACAAACCAATTATTATACACTTAACTGAATTTTTTTTACCAAAAACATGTAGCAGAATACATTTTGGCTTAAATTTATGACAAAATTAAATTTTATTGGATTTCTTTTAAAATAGAAAAAATAAATTTAGTTTTTTTCCAAATTTCCGCTTTTTTTGCGCTTATATCGCAAAAAAAGAAAAAACAGATTCGTGAATAAATACCACCAAAATAAAGCTCTATTTGTGCGAACAAAATGATAAAAATTTCATTTGGGTACAGTGTAGCATGACCGCGCAATCGTCATTGAAATTGCGAGAGCGATGAAAGCTGAAAATTGGGCTGGGAAGGAAGGGGGCGAAAGTGCCCGGTATTGTAGTGGTTGAGGTGCCTCCAGATTGTGCTTAACTTTAAAGAGTGCCTTGACTGAAAAAAGGTTGAGAAACACTGGAGTAGGTGACCATTCAAACCACATTTTTGTGGCATCTGTGCATTATTTGGTGAGATTTTCCTTCACTTCCTGTCCTGAAGATTGACTGAAAACAGGAAGTGAGGGGATATTTTTTGCAATGTAACGTTTAATCCCCTCTGAGCTGTAAACACAAAAGACCGACTTCTGTGTCTACAAGTGACAGTTCGTCTCCCAACATTCCCACAGATGCAGGGGTAAGCAGTTGTGGAGGAAGGCTGAACTCTGCACTCTGTATGCAGTGCACCCCTGAACTCTACATTATGTACATAGCACACCCATGAACACTGCACACTTTGTATATAACGACCCCCCCCCTCGATCTCTGAACTTGGTTAACAATGCACTCCTGGCATTTAGTGCCCCTTTAAGATCCTCCCTCTGTTAGGGAAACTTGACCACACCCAATATTTGATGCAGTCTGGAGGGTGTGGGTGTGGGGGGCGGCAGTTGGGAGGGCCGTGGTCAAGTTCCTGCACTTATTTTCTGAGAAAAAATAAGCACTGCACTGATCAAAATTCTGCCGGTTCAGCAGGGAGAGTATGAATTTCTATTAGTGTGGTGCCTTCCCTGGTCAACTGAAGTAGATGGTTTGATTGACATCTGTTGAAGGGAGTTATTGGAAAACTTTTCTTGATCAGTGGTTGTAACCAAATGACTGGAGGCGTTGTTGTCAGAATACAATGTCCTGATTTGTGTGTGTGTGTGTGTGTGTGTGTGGGGGGGGGGGGGGGGGGGATTTTCCATCCCTTCATTCATCCACTGGCTGAAAAATAAAAATAAAAAATGGCAGTGTATGGCTAGCTTAAGCAGCTAGGTTTGGGAGCTATGGTGCAAAAAGCTCAAGAAGATGGGTTAGGGTCCTTTTAGTTGCTTTAACTGACATCACTTGTACATCATTCCTTTGATCTGCAGATGAATGAACAGAAATATACAAATGTAACAATATGCTACATTTGTATCTTTCTATATTCCATCTGAAGAAGTGTTATTGTAAACACTGTCAGACTTCTTTTTTGGCAGCTAGAGCTGCTGACATCTTCTCTGAGTATACTGAATTGTCGGCTTTGCATAAAAAAAAGCCAACAATTACTGTATAGTATGAGTGGGAGTCCCAGAAGCAGGGCAGAGAGACTGGACGTGCTACACATGTCCTGTGTATAATGATCTTTTTTTTTTTTTTGGGCACGTGTCTGAAACTAGTTAAAAAAGAAAAAAAAAAACTTGATGACACATTGACCAAACCACTCTCAGAGTTATATAAAACCACATTGATGACGAGGATTGGGAGGACTTGTGGGATTACCCATTTTCCTAGTTGGTAGCGTGTAGACAGAAAGTGGTTCAATTTAAGCTGGTACATAGGATTTATTTGGACACCCCACAAGTGGCATAAGATGAACCCAGGTCTCTCTTCGCAATGCTGGAGATGCCCAGAGGAACATGCCAATTTTAAACATATATTCTGGACAAGTCCAAAATACAAACCTTTTGGGCCGAGGTCTCCCAATTTATTGGCACATTGCCCACCGTGGGGGGGGGGGGGGGTGGTTTCTCTGACCATAGACGTTTGTTTACTTGGCCTGGTGCACCCTCTAGCCCCTTGTAGAGCCTACTGCTCTTTTACACCCATTAAGCCATCATCTCCATGAATGAGCACTGTGGTTGTACTGATTGACTTCGATACAACCACCTTCTTGGATTTTCCCTGCTCGATCAGCACTGCAGGCTATAGACTGCAATGCTGATCAGTTTATTCTGACGGCGGGAAAGTTTCCTCACTGTCAGCATTCAATTGCTAAGCGGGAGGATTCCCCCCATCCACATCAAGTGTGTGGATTGGGAATCGGGGGGGCCATTTCTAATGTAGGGGGCTGCTTTAGCAGCAATTCAAACTTTACACTTTAGCCAAAACTGTTTGTGAAAAGAAAACTAGGTCGGCATAGTGTGTCCTTTTCTTCATCCCCATCTTTGTGGCGGTATCCCTTCTACTTCTTAAGCAGGGATTAGTTACAGTCCGCACAATGGAGAAAACAAATTAAAAACTCCATACGAGTAGCTCAGCAGCAAGTACAAATGACCCAAAATATTCTGAGAACCCGGCTCAAAAATATATTCTGAGAACCCGGCTCAAAAATAATCGTGACCATAAAAACGCTACATGACCAGTTGCAGCCTATAAATTTATTTACTGAGAAAATCATTAAAATGGCGTGTAAGAGACGGAGCATAGCGGGGGCCCCAGCTGTGATAATATACACGAATGTTGTCCTAGATTCAGCATCCATCCATCCATACAAAAAATCCAGAAAAAAAAAGGAAAATTGGAAGGTCCAACCAACAGTCTGAAACATTATTTGTTGTGTCTATACAGTGGTGTGAAAAAGTGTTTGCCCCCTTCCTCATTTCCTGTTCCTTGGCATGTTTGTCACACTTAAGTGTTTCGGAACATCAAACCAATTTAAACAATAGTCAAGGACAACACAAGTAAACACAAAATGCAATTTGTAAATGAAGGTGTTTATTATTAAAGGTGAAAAAAAATCCAAACCATCATGGCCATGTGTGAAAAAGTGATTGCCCCCCTTGTTAAAACATACTATAACTGTGGTTGTCCACACCTGAGTTCAATTTCTCTAGCCACACCCAGGCCTGATTATTGCCACGCCTGTTCACAATCAAGGCATCACTTAAATAGGAGCTGCTTGACACAGTAAGGTCCACCAGAAGATCCTTAAAAGCTACACATCATGCCGAGACCCAAAGAAATTCAGGAACAATTGAGAAAGAAAGTAATTGAGATCTATCAGTCTGGAAAGGGTTATAAAGCCATTTCCAAAGCTTTGGGAATCCAGCGAACCACAGTGAGAGCCATTATTCACAAATGGCGAAGACATGGAACAGTGGTGAACCTTCCCAGGAGTGGCCGGCCGCCCAAAATTACCCCAAGAGCGCAGCGACGACTCATCCAAGAGGTCACAAAAGACCCCACAACAACGTCCAAGGAACTGCAGGCCTCACTTGCCTCAGTTAAGGTCAGCGTTCATGCCTCCACCATCAGGAAAAGACTGGGCAAAAATGGCCTGCATGGCAGAGTTCCAAGGAGAAAACCACTGCTGAGCAAAAAGAACATCAAAGCTCGTCTCAATTTCTCCACAACACATCTTGATGATCCCCAAGACTTTTGGGACAACATTCTGTGGACCGATGAGACAAAAGTGGAACTCTTTGGAAGGTGTGTGTCCAAGTATATCTGGCGTAGAAGGAACACTGCATTTCATAAAAAGAACATTATACCAACAGTAAAATATGGTGGTGGTAGTGTGATGGTCTGGGGCTGTTTTTCTGCTTCAGGACCTGGAAGACTTGCCGTGATAAAAGGAACTATGAATTCTGCTGTCTACCAAGAGATCCTGAAGGAGAATGTCCGACCATCTGTTCGTGTACTCAAGCTGAAACCAACTTGGGTTCTGCAGCAGGACAATGATCCTAAACACACCAGCAAGTCCACCACCGAATGGCTCTAGAAAAACAAAATGAAGACTTTGGAGTGGCCTAGCCAAAGTCCTGACCTGAATCCTACTGAGATGTTGTGGTATGACCTTAAAAAGGCCGTTCATGCTCGAAAACCCTCTAATGTAACTGAATTAGGACAATTCTGCAAAGATGAGTGGGCCAAAATTCCTCCAGGACGCTGTAAAAGCCTCATTGCAAGTTATCGCAAACGCTTGGTTGCAGTTGTTGCTGCTAAGGGTGGCCCAACCAGTTATTAGGTTTAGGGGGCAATCACTTTTTCACACAGGGCCATGATGGTTTGGATTTTTTTTCACCTTTAATAATAAACACCTTCATTTACAAATTGCATTTTGTGTTTACTTGTGTTGTCCTTGACTATTGTTTAAATTGGTTTGATGTTCCGAAACACTTAAGTGTGACAAACATGCAAAGGAACAGGAAATGAGGAAGGGGGCAAACACTTTTTCACACCACTGTAGATCTATGGATATCTTAATGGGCTGACTCCAGAAAGAGACTTTTCCATAAAAAAAAACAATGATATGTACAATATTCCAAGTGTTATTCTGCAACTGCCAACTAGAGAATAAAGGACTGGTGATGATTCCTTCCATCCTGGTCTTAACAGTCCCTTTGTACTGATTAGATTAACCTTTTCAGCACAGAGGAACCCTTATGCCGCATACACACGATCGAATTGTCCGTCGTACTTAGTCCGCCAAAACGCATTTCACCGGACAATCCGATCGTGTGTGGGCTTCAGCGGACTTTCTCAGTGTAAAGTCCGGCGGACTTAGAAAGTAGTTTTGCAGTCCAATCTTTCCGCCGGACTTGGGTTTTCAGCGGACAATACGTTCGTGAGTATGCTAGTATGACGCAAGCTCAGTACGAGAAGGAAGCTATTGGCTACTGGCTAATGAACTTCCTTTTTCTAGTCCCGTCGTACGTGTTGTACGTCATCGCGCTAGCAAACGCCGGACTTTCTGTGTGTCCGTGTGTGGCCAAGTCCGTTCGGTAGAAAGTCCCCCGGACTATCTGCCGGATTGTTTGCCGGACTAAGTACGCCGGACAATTCGATCATGTGTACGCGGCATTAAAATAACTTTTTGGTCTCAGTGAACCTCTTCTAAAAAATGACCATAATCTACAGCTCATAGTACATCAGTGTGATGGTCAGTGGGAAGAATGCTCCTTACACTTGTGGACAATGAGAAGAATTACCTCCTTACAGAGAGCTAAAAAGATCAATGGTGTCATTGGGAAGTTATCTGAAAGGCAGAAATTGCTCATTGCCCAAGGAACCCCTAGGAACCTCTGGCGGAACCCTTGGGCTCCATGGAACCCTGGTTGAGAAACCCTGGATTAGATCTTCGCAGACACCACACAAACAGGACAGTCTAATCCAGACTTTCTTGAACTTTTCATCACAGAGGAACCCATGGAATAACTTTCTGGTCTCAGGGAACCTCTGCTAAAAATTTATATATCTCCAACTCATGATACATGATGGGATGGTCAGTGGGAAGAATGCTCCTTACACTTGTGGTCATTGTGAAGAATTTCCCCCTTACAGATAACTAAACAAAAATCAATGGTGTCCGTGGGAACTTATCTGAGATTCAGAAATTGCTCAAGGAACCCTTGTAACCTCTGGAGGAACCTTAGAGTTCCATTAGACCCCAGCCGTATCTCACCCGTCTAATCAATCTCGGTTAAAAAGTATAGACAGACCCGATATGGTCCTCAGCCAGCACCAACACTAAAAAAATGGTCACACCAAAGGATTATAAACTGTTCACATTCCTTTTGAGAATATGAGTTGTCCTTAATGTTGGTTTTGAATCAAACGAGGCGCTATATCAATGGAGATCAATTAAAAGTCTGGCCATAAAGGTTGTGTTGTACGCAATCTCCAAAATACTGGGAAAGCATCAGAACCACATACACACCCCCCCCCCCCATCCTCAATTCTGGGCATCCACATAATATACGTTACTATTGTCGAGATTCCTCATAGGCTTGCAGTGTGCCAGCCTCCATATGCCCATAACCATTACTGATCCTAATTGATTTTGCCAGACAAAATGGCCAAATGTTGGATGGTGAGGTGGAGGCTGTAGATTAGACAGGCCTTATTACAAGAGAACAGGGGACCAGATGTTTGGACATTAACCTATGGGGAATCACCAACACCCCCGTCCATTTTTTAATAGTATTTTCCAGTGTTCATATGCTGGAATATTTTGTTATTGGTGATTCTTTGAGTTTTCAGTCTCTGCAGTGAAACGCTTGAGGTTTTCTTAGACCGCACTCTAGTGTTGATCTCATTGATTGTTAGGTTATTGCTGAATTTCTGTTGGCTTTGGTGGGGTCTGAGAATGAGTTGGGCTGTTTGCCAAGAGCTACCAGGCAGTATTCTATGTGATGGCCTGGATCTTAAAAGTATATGTGAACCCTTACCTTATAAAATGCCCCCATTCAGTTTAAGGCCCCTTAAACACGGGGCAGATCTGTTTTGGTGGACTTCACTATCTCAGTGTAGATTGCTCCGTTGATCCCAGCTGAGCAGGCAGATGACAGGTCCGCCTCTGCTCACTGTGCTGAGACTGACCTGTGGGATCCTCTATGGGGGATCTACTAGCACTGGTGTCAGTATTTTTGTTTTTTTCTTTTACAATTTTACGGAACCCCTTTGGGGGGGCTTTGGTGAGATATGAGGGGTCTAAACAGACCTCTGATGTTTCACCTTTGAGAGAGAGAAAGGAGATTGAGGACACAGCCCTCAATCTCTGCAGCCTTAGCTGCACAGAATGAATGGGCAGGATCAGGACGGGAGCTTCCTGTTCATTCACAAACTGAAGCATAGCAAGCACAGTTTACTACACTCAGTTATGAATGAAACAGTCAGTGATTGGTACGGACTTTATTCATTAAGACAAGGAAGGAGCCTGTAAATCATACATTTATCAGCCCCTGCTTTCCATCCTGACAGATCCCTGCAGCAGCTGGCGAGAGAGGTGCCAAAGTACAGCAGGAGGTGGCTAGGAGGGGTGGCGGGGCAGCATGTAGAGCAGGGATATGCAATTAGCAATGTAGAGCAGGGATATGCAATTAGCGGACCTCCAGCTGTTGCAGAACTACAAGTCCCATGAGGCATAGCAAGACTTTGATATCCACAAGCATGACACCCAGAGGTAGAGCATGATGGGTCTTGTAGTTTTGCAACAGCTGGAGGTCCGCTAATTGCATATCCCTGATGTAGAGGAACTGATCCCCTTCCTTCTCTTCCTGCAGCTGCTGGAAAATGGAGAGGACCAGCTTCTCTATATGCCACCCCACTGCCCCTTCTATCCAGGTACATGGGGCCGGGTCATATTTGTGACCCCTGTACTCATGCCCCTGGTAGTTATTTTACTCTGTAACATTGAAGAGGTTCTTACTGAAGAAATGACTTGGAGAAGTTATGAAATGTCTGAGTTTTACAGATATGACTACTAGTAGCATTCCTCCTCTTTCTGAAGTTTCCCATTTCTCCAGCTCATGGTATATCTCATAGTAGTTGGTCATATTCAGCTGGACTTGTTCTGTAATGTTGAAGATGTTCCAACTAAACTTGTGACTTGGAGAAGCTATAAAAAGTCTTTAAAAGTCTTCAACTAGCCTTCCCCTCCCTGGTCTTCTCCCGATTTTCCATCCTCAGTAGGGAATCCTCAGATGTATTTCCCTTCCTCAATAATTCCTTCTCTGGTTACCTTGTCATCTCAGGATATGAGGGTTGAGTGCCACACGTGACCAGGATGGCCCGGATCTGGGAAGTGAGGATGTGCCGGGCTGCAGTGCCCATGTGTGCTCTGCTGGTCCTTGTTTTGAATTGTTGCTCCAGTCCTGACACGCCCGACATGGTTCAGCAGACCCTCAAACAGGGAAAATACGCAGATTAGCTGACAATGAGAGAAGCAGACACAAGAAAATCAGTGTATGTTTTTTTTTTTTCCTGTGAAAGTAAGAAGCTGATAATGGACGGGACATAATAAAAATAAACAGTCCTGAGCGATCGTGACACAACCGAGGAAAAATTCACCGCACACCCAGGTCCACCCATCTACCAACCACAAGTCATCACATGCTGCTTGACCTTCAAACCTCATACCTGTCATCTGTCCTCTTTTCTCTAGCGCCTTTGATTCCTCTGCTCATGTTAAAGTGTACCTGTCTCTTCCAGGCAGTCACAAGAGTACAGCTTCTTCCAAGCTATAGGTTGTAATTTTATCTAATTAAAGAACGTTTGCCTGGCTGGGAATTTGCAGGAGAGGTCATCAGTGGTAGCTTCCATAAAGCAGAATTATTTTAAAGGATTAGTCCATTCCTGACCTTTTGCCTTAAATTCTCCACCAGTGAGGTCTTTCTAAACTCTGTTCCTTTGCAACTGGACATTATGGGTGTTCCCGGCTCCTCTCTTTGCATTCTCTTTAATATAAAATACATACAACTCCAGCAGGTGGGAACCCTTCCTAATGAGCATAGAAGGTGTACAGACCCAGGAACTCAACATAGGCATGGTGGGAACCCCTCATAATGGGCATAGCGGGTGTACAGACCGGGAACTTGGCACAGGGATGGTGGGAACGCCTCATAATGGGCATAGCAGGTGTACAGACCCGGGAACTCGGCACAGGGATGGTGGGAACCCCTCATGGGCATAGCGGGTGTACAGACTGGGAACTTGGCACAGGGATGGTGGGAACCCCTCATGATGAGCACAGCAGGTGTTACAGACCCGGGAACTCAGCACAGGGATGGTGGGAACCCCTCATGGGCACAGCGGGTGTACAGACCCGGGAACTCAGCACAGGGATGGAGGGAACCCCTCCATGATGAGCACAGCAGGAGTACAGACCTGGGAACTCAGCACAGGGATGGTGGGAACCCTTCATAATGGGCACAGCGGGTGTACAGACCTGGGAATTTTGTCCAGAGATGGTGGGAACTCCTCTTAAAGGACACCGCAAGTGTACAGACTCTGGAACTCAGCACAGGGATGGTGGGAACCCCTCATAATGGGCACAACGGGTGTACAGACCTGGAAACTCAGTCTAGGGATGGTAGGAACCCCCTTATAATGGGCACAGCAGGCATGAAGACCCAGGAACCCAGTGAAGGGATGGGCACAGTAGGAACTCAGCACAGCGAACTCACCAATGGAGTCCCTGAGATAGAGAAGATACTGGCAGGGATGGTTCCTGTCCAGCAGCTCCCAAACACTAAAATAACTGTTCCAGGTGGTCTGACCTTTTAAAACAGGACCTTGGAGAAAGATGACATTAAAAGGCACACAATCTATAATACTGTGACATTAAACAGCTGGAGAACAAAAAAGATGGCCAACATCAGCTGTTCAGTGAACCAGGAAGTGTGCAGGATCTGTGTTGTCCTATCAGTGTGGCATGGTTTGAGTGCCGAGGTCAGTCTTTACATGGAGTAGGCGGGGCCGGGTTCCTTTGCACCAGAAACAATTTCTCTGCCCTTTTATTTGCACCACAAAGCAGAGGGACAAGCGTAAATTCAATCGGAAAGTCCCCAACTCCAGCTCATTGAGCTGGAAAAGCTTAATGAACATGAATGTAAAGTAATCTCTCATAACACATAGAGAGAGAGAGAGAGAGGATAGAGAGATGAGCTCACCAGTTTTCTGCTTCTCCTCCTACTGTCCACTCACAGGCTGGGGGAGGAAAAATTGAAAAATCAGGTCTCCGGACAGACAGAGCTTTGCAAATCTCAGGATTCGATGGACCAAAGGTGCTCTATTGGACGAGATGTGGTGAGTGTGGAGGCCATTGGAGGACAGGAACCTCATTGTCCAGTGGTGAGATGATTGGAGCTTTGTGACATGGTGCATTATCCTGCTGGAAGGAGCCATCAGAAGATGGGGACACTGTAGTCATAAAGGAATGGACATGGTCACCAACAATACTCAGGTAGACCGTGCCATGTAAACCATGCTCAATTGGTACTAAGGGGCTCAAAGTATGCCAAGATCCCCCACACCATTACACCCCCACCACCAGCCTGAATCGGTGATAGCCCATCCCCCCCACCACCAGCCTGAATCGGTGATAGCCCATCCCCCACACCATTACACCCCCCACCACCAGCCTGAACCGGTGATATCCCATCCCCCCACCATTACACCCCCACCACCAGCCTGAACCGGTGATACAAGGCAGGATGGATCCATGCGCCAAATTCTGACCCCACCATCTGAATGTTGCAGCTGAAATCCAGACTCATCAGACCAGGCAATGTTTTTTCCAATCTTCTATTGTTCCGTTTTGGTGATCCTGTGCCAATTGTAGCCTCAGTTTCCTGTTCTTAGCTGACAGGCGTGGCACCCGGTGTGGTCTTCTGCTGCTGAAGCCCATCTGCCCCAAGGTTGGATGTGTTGTGCGTTCAGAGATGGTATTCTGCATACCTTTGATGTAACGAGAGGTTATTGGAGTTCCTGTTGTCTTTCTATCATCTGGAACCCGTCTGCCCCATTCTCCTCTGACCTCAACAAGGCATTTCCCTCCACACAACTGCCGCTCACTGGATATTTTCTCTTTTCCCCACCATTCTCTGTAAACCCCCGAGAGATGGTTGTGTGTGAAAATCCCAGAAATACTCCGACCAGCCCGTCTGCCACCAACAACCATGTCACATTCAAAGTCACTTCAGTCCCCTTTTTTCCCCTCAGTTTGAACTTCAGCAGGTCGCCTTCACCACGTCTAGATGCCTCAAAGAGTTGCTGCCATGTGATTGGCTGATTAGCAATTTGTGTTACCAAGCCATTGAACAGGTGTACCTAATAAAGTGGCTGTGAGTGTATATACTGTATATACAATCTGTGTGTTAGCTTTGTGTTACCTGTTGGCTGCGCTTCATAGGTGGCCATTGACGTAGGAACCAGGAAATCTAATGATAGGGGAAGAGCATCCATTTAGTATATATATAGGTAATAGGCAGCAGGGGCGCAGTGACATCACTGAACGAACAAGGACAAGTCCCAGAGTCCAACCTGTCATTTTCTGAATGCTGCAGTCAGGATAATGGCTGTCAAATGACAGGTACAGATCGCTCCCCCGTGGCACAGCTATCCTGCTAATCCTTCAGACATCTGAGGGGATTAGGACGACAATGTGGAGAAGAGCTCAGCGTGAAGTGTGGATGTCGCCCCAGGCGCTCGTTTGAAGGGGAATAACCACCGATAATAGTCAGAGCCGTCGTCGGGGTGGAATGTGAAACGCCGCGGAGGGCTTATTATCCGCTGACAAGTTCTCGCTGTCTCTTCATCTCCACTTTTATATTCATCTTTTCTTTTTTTTTTCTTTTTTTTGAGACACGTGGAAGTCTTAATTTATATTCGTTGGTCTTTTATTTGTCGCTGATGTTTTCGGACAACAATAGACATTTTTAACATTCCGGTCATTAAATCTGACCTCCGGCCTCCCTTTCAGTCTTGTACCGGCTCCTTTTCTGGACTGAAAAGGCTTACTCTAATTTCACTGCACACTGTGGGCTTCTCACTATGTGCATTAGAAGCTGCAGCAAACATAGACATGCAAACAGAGTGTACCTGGGCACACCCTAATCCCATCCCCCCCCCCTGCAGATTCCCTGTTTAGTTACCTGATATTTCACTAAAGCTCCCTAAACGGGGCTCTTAAAAAAATAAAAAAATAAATTGTAAAAAAAAAACAAAAAGAAAAACTACTGACACTGTCTGCTGCTCCACTAACACCGTCCACTGATACTGACCGCTGCCCTACTGACACTGTCCACTGCTCCCTACCACTGATACCGTCCTCTGCCACACTGACACTGTCCGCTACCCTACTTACACCATTTTCTGCCCTACTGATGCCTTCCTCTGCTCTACTGACACCGTCCGCTACCCTACTGACACTGTTTGCCTTTCGAGCTGGTCACTTGACCAAAAGCCTTTCGAGCTGGTCACCTGACCAAAAGCCTTTTCGAGCCGGTCACCTGACCAAAAGCCTTCGGAGCTGGTCACCTGACCAAAAGCCTTCCTGAGCTGATCACCTGACCAAAAGCCTTCCCAAGCTGGTCACCTGACCAAAAGCCTTCCCGAGCTGGTCACCTGACCAAAAGCCTTCCCGAGCTGGTCACCTGACCAAAAGCCTTCCTGAGCTGGTCACCTGACCTAAAGCCTTTCGAGCTGGTCACCTGACCAAAAGCCTAGAGTTTTCAGAGCTGGTCACTTGAACAAGAGCCTTCAGAGCTGGTCACTTGAACAAGAGCCTTCAGAGCTGGTCACTTGAACAAGAGCCTTCAGAGCTGGTCACCTGACCAAAAGCCTTCAGAGCTGGTCACCTGACCAAAAGCCTTCAGAGCTGGTCACCTGACCAAAAGCCTTCAGAGCTGGTTACCTGACCAAATGCTTTTCAAGCTGGTCACCTGACCAAATGCTTTTCAAGCTGGTCACCTGACCAAAAGTCTTCAAAGCTGGTCACCTGACCAAACACCTTTCGAGCATTCCTTCAGAGCTGGTCACCTGACCGAACGCCTTCAGAGCTGGTCACCTGACCGAACGCCTTCAGAGCTGGTCACCTGACCGAACGCCTTCAGAGCTGGTCACCTGACCGAACGCCTTCAGAGCTGGTCACCTGACCGAACGCCTTCAGAGCTGGTCACCTGACCGAACGCCTTCAGAGCTGGTCACCTGACCGAACGCCTTCAGAGCTGGTCACCTGACCGAACGCCTTCAGAGCTGGTCACCTGACCGAAAGCCTTCAGAGCTGGTCACCTGACCGAAAGCCTTCAGAGCTGGTCACTTGACCGAAAGCCTTCAGAGCTGGTCACTTGACCGAAAGCATTTAGCAGTTCACATTGGCTAATTTTTTACTTCATTGTGGATCATGTGACCAACTGCTTCTAGTCTTGTAACCAGCACTGGAAGGAGCATACAGCAGCCTTTTCTCCAAGAAAAAGGAAATGCCGTTTAATTCTCTCTTTATAACTGGTCACCTTACCAAAATTCCTCAGCATTTGAGACTTGTTGAACCCGCATTGGCTAATTCCCCACTTCATTGGGAATTATGTGACCAACTTCTTTTAGGTTTGTGACCAGCACTGGAAGCAGCTTAAAGTAGCATTTTCTCCAAGAAAAGGTAGATTTAAAAACCATAACTTTTGTGAAATAACTGCCCCAAATTTACCCAATTTAACAATGGTCTTCTTCTGCACCGACCGCCACCCTCCACAATTCTACAACTCCTCCTGTATCTCTTTCAGCCTCATATTGAAGGTTTTTTTTTTTTTCTTCTCTGCAACATGGTCCTTTGTTCAGTAATTAATCACTGACTGTTTGAACTCCCTCTTTCCCAAGGTGCTCTGGACTCCTCAGCGTTTCGATGGCAATAGATAAACCCTCATCCGCGCCGGAGGCTGCCTTGTCTTCTCGGGCAGAATGCAGAGCTGGGATTTTTGCGAAGAGCTCTCTCTCTCTCTCTCTCTCTCTCTCGCTTTCTTTCTTGGCAGAGGTTGGAGGATTCCAATGAGTATTAGTAATTCTCTCTCTTTCTCCGCTTGCATTTCATTACATTCAATTACTCGATCCGCGCAGGGCCGGAGCGGAGTGTGTAACTGCCTGAGAATGTGCTCGGTGTGGTGTTCGATGTGAGCTCGCTCTGTCTCATCAGGAGAATGCAATATTCTAAACACGCCGGGTCGTGTTACGGCTCCTATCCCAACTTCTTCCATGGAAGACATCTCCTTGCCGATTTCAGTTCGTGTAGGGGCGCCCATAAATATGCGGTTTTATGCTTTTCTTAGCCAATTACCATCATTGCTTATTACACCCGCTGGTGTGCAAGGGTGTCTGTAATACTATTTGTATTGTGAGTCAGGCTTCGGGGATTATCCCATATTTGTAGGACTAGCAGGCCATTTGAAGGACTGAGCTTTAATATTCCAAGGCAGTGTTTAGCATTCGAATGCAGTACCGCTCCAATGCATGTGTGTGCCACATTTAAACAGTTTTTTCAGCCGTTTGTGGTCGCTTTGAAGCAGCAGGAACTTGGGCTGGATGCTTCCATGAAAATGCAAGGCTTTGCACTGCCTTGGAGTTCTCCTTAAAGAGGAAGTAAACCCTGATGAGTGTTACTTCCTCTTTCATTCCCTGCAAAGGCAAAGCATAATGGACTACTATGCATCGCATCGCATCGCATAGTAGCCCATTATGTGTCACTTACCTGACACAGGAGCCAGCGAAGTCACCGCTGTCCCCTGTAGTCCGCCGCATCCATCTTGTTGGTGGGGTCTCGTAGCTCCGCCGCTGTCATTCGGCGAAGCCGCGATGACGTCACTCCCGCGCATGCTCTGTCGCTGAGAATGCCGCGCTCAGTGCGCCTGCGCGCCGCTGTCTACGGCACATGCGCCGTAGACAGCGGTGCCCGTTTTCGGGCAAATATCTCCTAAACCATATAGGTTTAGGAGATATTGCTTGGACCTACAGGTAAGCCTTAATCTAGGCTTACCTGTAGGTCAAAGTGGTTTGTAAGGGTTTACAACCACTTTAACTCAACACAATTTTAGGGTTGCGTGTAATTTTTTTTTTTTTTCAGTGGTGGTTCAGGCTAGGTCAGGTGTCTCCAAACTTTCTAAACAAAAGGTTAATGAGTGAAAACTCCATGGGCAGCACAGTGGCTCAATGGTTAGCACTTCTGCCTAGCAGCGCTGGGATCATCGGTTTGAATCCCAACCACGGCACTACCTGCATGGAGTTTGCATGTTCTCCCTGTGCCTGCGTGGGTTTCCTCCAACACTCCAAAGACATGCTGGGAGGTTAATTGGCTCTTGTCTAAATTGGCCCTTGTACATGTATGTATGAATGTGAGTTAGGGACCTTAGATTAGAAGCTGATGTGAATGTATAATATATATGTAAATTGATGGCACTATATAAATACCTGCAATAAATAAATAAAATGTGGGCAATGGTAGGAGTTTGTGCTTGGATGTTGTATGAAAAACTGTGGTCAAGACTGACTTGATGGTTTCCCACGATGACATATGAATCATGTTGACTATACATACATTGCCCAAACTATCATACTAATGCATCGAACATCCACCAGTTTAAATATGTATAAGTTGATGGAATGCCATTGTCAATTTTTTGGGGGATGGGGAATAGGTTGAAATTGCTGGAGAGCTGCCTGTGTGTATATATGGTCAACAAGGTCGTTGAAGCCGGTGGGCGCTGAGGTGCATGTGGGTGCCATGTCAAGGTGCTGATCTGTTTCTTTGGGCCATTACGTCCTGCCAGCTGTTCATCCCCTCGAGTAGTTTCTTTGCCACCATTAATCTTGGAAAGGGCGTTTTTTTTTTGGGGGGGATTATTTCAGTTCAGCCAGTGTCCACCTATTTTGGTATATTCACCTACCCAAAAGCTGGTACATTACACTGTTTTCGATCCACCAAAGACCCATCTGTTTTTTTATTGGCTGCAATCCTTGCCTTGCAGTCAGTGGTATCTCATGAGGTCCCATGAGTGGGTGCATAGTCTGCCATATAGTAAACCCTCTGATAAAGCTCAGCATGAAACACGTTGAAGAACTACATACGATCCATATTCAAAGATTATTTATTATTAAACTCTAGCTTCTTGTGGTGTACATGTTGTAAATAGGAGTAGTATCTCGTACACTAAATGAAAATCACTTTGTCTAATCGGACTCAAAACACACAATCCTGATTTCTTGAATATTACCGGTGGTGTGTTTCTCCACAAGACCTTCATTCTCCTTATTTTGGCCATAAATCTATTTCCATCTTTACTGGCTTTTCCACTTTTTTACAAGCTGAGAGCAAGCCCTCTACGCCTCAGTGAGTCTCACCCTGACAATGTACACGTATTAATTCTATACATCCATTGGCTTCATACACATTCCAGCACAAAGATTGTGAGGGGATTACAATGGAGTCTTCCCCCCCCCCCTATCGGCCACCCCTGAAGCCCAAAATTCAGCAATGGCTGGCCCAGACAATAGGACAGTCCAGGGGTCTCACGGGGGGTTAGACGTTAGGTGAAAGAGACCACCAGAGGTGGAAGGCACAAGACTTGTCCATACATTAGCACCATTGTCCCGGGGGATTCTCTGCGGTGTATTGTATAAAAAGAACAATGGTTGGTTCTTGTGGTGTTTTGAATCCCTCCTTACATTTGCCCAGAGCCATTGTTGGGGGGGATATGAATCAATCAGCCCCTTCATGCTGACAGTAAGTTCTGCCGTTTTGTCCTACAGTGATTTTCTTCCAATACCGCAGAGCCTTCTGTACATCGATCTTTTCCCCTTTGTAAAATGGATAATTAAACACAACAAAAATATGATGAATCAGCTAAAAAATTTATCCATGGTTGTGTTTTTTTTTTGTAGTTACATTTTTTATATAGTTACAATGGTTCCAAAGCCCTGCTGCCCAACATGCGGCCCCTTGGTGTATGATGTGTGGCCCTCACATCTCAGCAGTCTGTAGTGGGAACATTGATTAGTTTAACAGTATTGGCCCCTAATAGCGAGTAACATATTCCTAGTTTCATATTGTCTTCTGCAGCATTTCCCCATCCAACAATATATCCCGTCCTCACTCTCTGACCGCCGACAATGTGTCCCGTCCTCACTCTCTGCCCGCCGACAATGTGTGCCGTCCTCACTCTCCGACTGCCGACAATGTGACCCGTCCTCACTCTCCGACCGCCGACAATGTGACCCGTCCTCACTCTCCGACCGCCGACAATGTGTCCCGTCCTCACTCTCCGACCGCCGACAATGTGTCCCGTCCTCACTCTCCGACCGCCGACAATGTGTCCCGTCCTCACTCTCCGCCCGCCGACAATGTGTCCCGTCCTCACTCTCCGCCCGCCGACAATGTGTCCCGTCCTCACTCTCTGCCCGCCGACAATGTGTCCCGTCCTCACTCTCTGACCGCCGACAATGTGTCCCGTCCTCACTCTCTGACCGCCGACAATGTGTCCCGTCCTCACTCTCTGACCGCCGACAATGTGTCCCGTCCTCACTCTCTGCCCGCCGACAATGTGTCCCGTCCTCACTCTCTGACCGCCGACAATGTGTCCCGTCCTCACTCTCTGACCGCCGACAATGTGTCCCGTCCTCACTCTCTGCCCGCCGACAATGTGTCCCGTCCTCACTCTCTGCCCGCCGACAATGTGTCCCGTCCTCACTCTCTGCCCGCCGACAATGTGTCCCGTCCTCACTCTCTGCCCGCCGACAATGTGTCCCGTCCTCACTCTCTGACCGCCGACAATGTATCCCGTCCTCACTCTCTGACCGCCGACAATGTGTCCCGTCCTCACTCTCTGCCCGCCGACAATGTGTCCCGTCCTCACTCTCTGCCCGCCGACAATGTGTCCCGTCCTCACTCTCTGCCCGCCGACAATGTGTGCCGTCCTCACTCTCTGACTGCCGACAATGTGACCCGTCCTCACTCTCCGACCGCCGACAATGTGACCCGTCCTCACTCTCTGCCCGCCGACAATGTGTCCCGTCCTCACTCTCTGACCGCCGACAATGTGTCCCGTCCTCACTCTCCGACCGCCGACAATGTGTCCCGTCCTCACTCTCTGACCGCCGACAATGTATCCCGTCCTCACTCTCTGCCCGCCGACAATGTGTCCCGTCCTCACTCTCTGCCCGCCGACAATGTGTCCCGTCCTCACTCTCTGCCCGCCGACAATGTGTCCCGTCCTCACTCTCTGACCGCCGACAATGTGTCCCGTCCTCACTCTCTGACCGCCGACAATGTGTCCCGTCCTCACTCTCTGACCGCCGACAATGTGTCCCGTCCTCACTCTCTGCCCGCCGACAATGTGTCCCGTCCTCACTCTCTGCCCGCCGACAATGTGTCCCGTCCTCACTCTCTGCCCGCCGACAATGTGTCCCGTCCTCACTCTCTGCCCGCCGACAATGTGTCCCGTCCTCACTCTCTGCCCGCCGACAATGTGTCCCGTCCTCACTCTCTGCCCGCCGACAATGTGTCCCGTCCTCACTCTCTGCCCGCCGACAATGTGACCTGTCCTCACTCTCTTACCGCCGACAATAAATCCTGTCCTCACTCTCTGACCGCCGACAATGTGTCCTGTCCTCACTCTCTTACCGCCGACAATGTGTCCCGTCCTTGCTCTCTGACCGCCGACAATGTGTCCCGTCCTCACTCTCTACCCGCCGACAATGTGTCCCGTCCTCACTCTCTGACCGCCGACAATGTGTCCCGTCCTCACTCTCTGACCGCCGACAATGTGTCCCGTCCTCACTCTCTGACCGCCGACAATGTATCCTGTCCTCACTCTCTGCCCGCCGACAATGTGTCCCGTCCTCACTCTCTGACCGCCGACAATGTGTCCCGTCCTCAGAACTTGCCGAATTCTCTTCGAACGACAAAGGCAAATGTAACTATGTACCAGCATCTTCTGGGTTGATCCCTGCTTCTTATCAAGTGCGGTATTTTCTACATTGAAATGTAGATGGATTGAAATTTAGCCAGTTCAGCAGAGACTGGCTGAATTTCGACCCATTTATGGAATAAAATTTGTTCAACAGTCCTGCAGAAAAAAAATTCTTCTCGATCAGTGCTGCAGGCTATATAGCAACCAATGCGGCCCAGAAGCCGTTATTACAAGCAGTGGGAATGGATGAACCCCACCCACTCCCCGCGCTGCCTTCTGCAGCTCGCCTGGGCTCTCTTGTCCCACCGGGAGGTCCGAGCAGGGCCAGTGCTACCACTAGGGCGCCCTGCTGCCTAGAGCGCCTGGCCACTGGTGTTCCTACTCTCGTCTCTCTGCAGCAAGAAACGAAGTATCAGCATCAGCAGGCAGCCACCGCTCTGTTTGCAAATAGTGTCAGAGGCACAGCGGCAGCGGAGGACTGTCTCTCTGTGTCCTGACCCCGGAATGAATGGAAGCAAGCAAACATTCATTGATGGGCGCTGGTGAGGCTGCATTGATGGGCGCTTCATTAAAATGGTGGGGTTTACATAGGCAGGGGAAAGGGGGTGGAGCCAGGGGGCGTGGTCAAATGAGGTTTTACCTAGTGTGTCAGAAATCCTTGTACCAGCCCTGGGCCTGAGCAACCAGCCGGCATGTCTGCCCGGCTGGCTGGAGAACTCCGAATGAAGTCGGAAACGGCTTTGATCGGGTCTCAGATCTAGTAACCCGAAAGCGATGTCATGACATCAATTCCAGTTTACTAAAGACTTAAAGGCGCCAAATTAAAAAAAATAAAAAAAATCTACAGAAAATTGTATATAGTGTGTATCCAGCTTCGCTCTAAACTGGTAACCTGTGTACATTTTTAAAGCGACGCCTATGGAGATTTTTAAGTACCATAGTTTGTCGCCATTTTACAAGCGTGCGCAATTTCAAAGTGTGACATGTTAGGTATCTATTTACTCGGCGTAACATCAGCTTTCACATTATATAAAAAAAAAAAAAATTGCACTAACTTTACTGTTTTTTTTTTTTGTTTTATTCATGAAAGTGTATTTCTTCCCCCCCAAAAATTTGAAAGACTGCTGAGCAAATACAGTATTGCATAAAATATTGCAACGACTGCCATTTTATTCGTTAGGGTCTCTGCAAAAAAAAAAATATTATATATATATATATATATATATATATATATAGATAAAAAAAAAATTATATATATATATATATATATATTTTTTTTTTTTATCTATATATATACATATATATATATATATATTTTATCTATATATATATATATATATATATATATATATATATTAGATTAAAAAAAAAAAAATATATATATATATATATATATATATAATGTTTGGGGGTTCTAAGTAATTTTCGAGCAAAAAATATGGATTGGATACAGATGTCAGAAAAAGGCTCAGGCATGAAGGGGTTAATAAGGATCCGTTCACAAGATCTACAAAGTAACAGTTGAATTTTCTTTGATATTTGATTATTCACAAGATGCCGATTCACATATTGAAATAAAATGGGGCAGTGCTGTGGATTCCTGTACAAGTTCCTTCAACTATTTTTATTTATTTAAACATTTTTTTTAGTGATGGTCAATTATCCGGAGCTAATGATGATGATTTTTTCATTCTTGGAGCAGCGTGGTCATATTTTTCCTGCTCCATCAAACTCAAACCTCCCAGCTCGGTGGAGGAGGGAGGGGGGGGGGGGTGTATTGGAGGGAGAGACCCGTAAACAATAATGAGGCCTAATCTAATTACGTGGTTTATTTGTGCCGATTTGTCTTCCAATCAATCTTGCTCAAGCAGAATAATAGGCAGTTAATGTGCACTGAGCTGAACTCGGCTTGTTGCTGAGCCGCGGGGTTAATGGTGGGGCGTTGGTTGCGATGGGGGGGGGGGCAGTCGGCTGCTATTGGTGTGTGTGGAAAGGGGGGGGGGGGGGACACGGGGCTAATTGAGCAAGGTGCCGAGAGACGGTGACACGGGCCTTTCAGGCGGTGGAAAACCTGCGACCGACCTCCCAGCGGAGCTGGTAGCAACCAGTGAAGTATACTAATTATCTTGGCACCGGCGTAAAAATAAAATAAGGCCAAAAAGAGCAAGCGCTGGCACAGGGAGGGAAATAATTCACACTGAAGTTTAGGCTTCGTTGGCTGTAAATAAACACTTTGCCATCTTGAATGGCGGTATTATTACTCTTATAAATGGCTGAAAATAGATTGTGTCAGGGACAGGAACCGCTACCGCACAGCAGGACCGCGTGCTACGCTACATAGTAGGTTACATATACATGGATACATAGTAGGTTTAGGGTGACCACATTTCCAAACTGCCATTCAGGGCCAATTTTACCAAGGACCCGGGGGGGGGGGTGGGGGGGGGTGGGATGGGGTTGTGTTGAATGTTGTCTCGGGGGTTGATGGGATTTTGGTGGCGAGTGATTTGTCGGGTGATTTTAGAACTTATATCATCCCCACACTATGCTTAAAATGTATTTCTATTATTACATTAAGTACAGACCCATCCCCCCCCCCCACTCAGTATGGACCCCCCTCCACTAAGTATAGACCCCCCTACCTCAGTACAGACCCCCCTCTCACAGTACAGACTCCCCCTCCACTAAGTATAGAGCCCCTCCCTCAGTATGGACCCCCCTCCCTCAGTACAAACCCTCCCCACACACACTACGTACAGACCCCGCCCCTTCCAATTGTGCTAGTAGAGAGGTGGGGGTCGGAAATGTGCTGGGGGGGGGGGGGGGCGCTTTTTACCTTTTCTCTGATCACTGTCCCTGTTCCCCATCCTCAGTCCATCTACATACATATAATAATATAAGCTTAACAACAGACCTCAGATCAGTGCCAGCGTCCCTCCTCCGGCTCCTGTGTACATGTAAAGTGGGGGGGTGGCTTCGGCCCACTCTGCGGTATGAGGCAGAGACAGAGCCACGGAGATCCTAACCCAGTGCGGCATGGTGGAGAGTGTTAGGCGCGGAGGAGGAGAAAGTTAACTTCTCCTCCGCTTTGCATGCTGGGCTGAGTCACGGCTGTGAGGTCACTGGTTGCGGCCAGTCAGAGTCTCAGGTGGAGCTGGAGGCGGAGCGAGCGCCAGTGCTATGGCGGGGGTTTGTTCGCTCTGTCAATTTAATTTCGGGACACTGTATTGTCCCGGAATGAAGGTACCCGGGACAACCTGCTAATTGCGGGATTCTCCCATGCAATCCGGGACACGTGGGTACCCTACGTAGGTTACATATACATACTTACATAGTAGATTACATAGTTACATATAAATAGTTACATATTAGGTTACATATATACATAGTTACATACGTAAGTGCTAGATCCGATTCTTTTAGCCTTGTTGGGTCCAGGCAAAGGTGTGAACGTTGAAATTAGAAGAAATGGCTGCACACCACTGTAATCATAACTGACTAAGTGCACGTGAAGTGTGCGAAACACGTCTGCCCAGCATTCTGGTGCCTGTCGTTTTTTGGGATGTCCCAATAAAGAGGATTTTGATCTACAGTGGCATGCAACCATTTCTTCTAAATTTCATTGTGTGCGGAGGCGAGGGCGAGCACCTGCTGGATCTTTAATCTTCCTCATCTCACCTGGAGTGGCGGGTTTTCTTTTTTTTTTCCAGAGGCGGGAGCGTTGCTTAGAGCAACCTATTTGTATTTTTTTTTTTTTTTGTGCATTGAACCCTGTACTAGGGCTGGAGCGTGAGAGGAAGAAGCAGCACAAGGAAGCCAATCAGTTCATGTGCTTGGAGGAGGGAGATGAGAACGTCACTGTGCTGCTTTTTCTTTCACTGTCCAGTCGCAGGGTTTGGTCCAGGACAACCTAGGCTCAGAGGAAGTGGGCTGAATAATGCTGAACATCAGATTGAGGATATCTAGTGCAGGGTTTCTCAACTCCAGTCCTCAAGGCACCCCAAACAGGTCCATGTTTTCAGGATTTCTCTCTGATGAAAGGGCTTGTGGTAAATACTAAGGCAGTGAAAACTGATCAACTCACCTGTGCAAAGTAATGGAAAGCCTGAAAACATGACCTGTTGGGGCGCCTTGAGGACTGGAGTTGAGAAAACACTGATCTGGTGGTTAGAGGATAAAAATTACGGCAGGGGAAATCTCTGGATTGAAGGTGAATATGTTTTATTTTGTCTTTTAACGAGCTGTTGATTTTTATCTTGTTATTTTTGGCTTTTATGGGGCTGGACCGGTCATAGGGCACAGGTTCCGTGTCTACAAGTTACAGAAGGTCACAGACTGTAAACAAAGTGATGTGTTCGGGGTAATGGTGGTCTCTTGGCTTTTGACCTGGATGCCAATTTTTGATGCCGAATTAATTTATAAGTTGCTTTATTCGCGGTTAGTGATGGGCTCGGGGCGTGTTCGGATCGAACCCGCCCAGGAAGCCGTCACTGCGCACCGCCAGTGAGGCATTTCCTGACACACACACACACGCTGCCTGTGATTGGCGGTGTGCAGTGCCGGTTTCCATTCGAGCCCATTCTTAAGCCTCATACACACGATCGGACTTTGTACAAACTTTTCCCGTGGACTTTTGTACAAAGGGCGTAGTCCACAAGTTTGCATTGCATACACACGATCGGACTTTTTGACAACAAACACGAACGTAGTGACGTCACAACGTACCTGACGACACTTCAAAAGAGGACGTTCAATGACTCCAGCGCCACCTTTGGTCAACTTCTGTATTGTAGTCTGATCTTTTGCATTGGTTCTGAGCATGGCGTGTTTGTACCTTGTACAAAAGTCCGATGGTTTTGCGTACACACGATCGGACTTTGCTCCATCGGACTTATGTTGTCAAAAAGTTTGTCCGTTCGCACAGCCAACAAAAGTCCGATGAAAACAATAAAAAGTTTGTCCGATGTTGCTCCAAAACAGCTAATTTGCATGTTTGTTGTCAAAAAGTCTGACCGTGTGTATGGGCCTTAAGTCCCGGTTCATAGTTTTCATAGTTGCTAAGGTTGAATAAAGACACCAGTCCATCCAGTTCAACCTGAGTGAGTGTCTACAATTGTCCCCATCCCTGTACATTGCACACTCACATCGATCCCTACCCTCAAGGAGCCCACAGTCCAAGGTCCCCATTCATATACTAGGGCCAATTTTGGGCAGAGGCCAATTAACCTACCTGCATGTCTTTGGATTGTGGGAGGAAACCGGAGTACCCGGAGGAAACCCACACAGGCACAGGGAGAACATGCAAACTCCAGGCAGGTAGTGTCGTGGTTGGGATTCGAACCAGCAACCCTTCTTACTGCTAGGTGAGAATGCTACCCACTACACCACTGTGCCGCCCACTACACCACTGTGCCGCCCACTGCAGTTCACACTGCAGCACATAAAATCACAGGACAAAGTCAAAACCAATTCATTTTAATGGGTGTTGTTTTAATCAATGCAACTCAAGTTGCAGCGACAAAAAAAAAGGTTGAGAATTAGGTTTTTGCCCCCCCACCCACCCCTGCACATTTGCAGATGTGCTGTAAGGCTTTGGATCCCGAGAGAGCCTTGTGGCACATGTGGGTTCCCCTGAGTATCTGCGCATGTGTAGCGTTTCCCCTGCATGCGCAAAGACAACTAGTAACCTACCTTTTTCGCATGTGAGGTAAATCACCGGCATGTGAAGGGGTGTGGAAGGGCTCTACTAGGACCCTGAAAGGCATGGGTAGAGCTCTTATGCACATCTGCGCACGTGCCTTAATGGTGGCGCCTGGGGGGGAGAGGGGGCTGGGCAGAGCCAATACAGGGAGAACTGATGGTGCTCACACTCTGAAAATTACCAAATTTTGATGAAATCCAAGAAAAAAGTAGAAGTTTTCTCTAAGGGACACAAAAGGTGGGCAGATATGTGCTACAGAAATCGCCAACTAATTGCCAGAGATGGGTAGTGGATTCACACTAACAAACATTGCCCAGCCTAAAGGTCGTCATTAGATCAACAGAGATTTGATTTCGCTACAAAAATTTTATTTATTTTTTGTTGTTAAATATCTCACCGAATGGTGCATTGGACGCAACCCTAAACACTGCGTGGGCACCAAGGCAGACCAATCAGGCCGAGGCCTATTGTGATATAAAAAGATTTATCGACACGGTAAACCTGTGGGCAGGCATGAGATTGTCTCTATGGCAACGTTAAACTTGCAGGGGATGGAATTACAGGCCTTTCACGAAAAAAGGTCCTCTAGTTCTCCCCCTGACAGAAATGACTAGTTCTGCCTCACATCCACCAACCATATATTTAAAGCACTTCAAATCAGATATCTCAGAGCCGAGGAACCATCTCCAAGAAGCCATTTTACCCCCCACAATTGCTTGTGACCTCCTGGAAGATGTTTGCCAAGACCCGTTTAGCCAAGACTGGCCTAGTCCAAAAACCAACGGCTCGCACTTTGCTTCTTTTTGGCCCAATTGGTTTAATTTAGATATTTCTTGGGCCAAGTGGGTGGTCCACGCTGGGCTTCCCAAGATGAGCATTTCCGACCATAAACTCACTTTTTATGGACCTGACCTTTTTTCGTTTTTTCTCATCAAGAATACGGCACAGAACTATCACTTTTAACATACACCTGGTTGCAGAGATATTTGCCTCAGAGGAAACAAGTTCAACATCAAGCCAGCCTTTCCCTCTGAGACTTCTGCAGTTGTCGGTGTGAAATTCCACTCTTCAGTTTCCGACCCTACTGTGTGGGATCATTTTTTTATTGGCTGTCTGTGTCCCCCATCAGGGATAACACCCCCCCCCCCCTCCACCTTCTGTTGTATCATCGGGACATCAAGCAAAGAGAACCTCCTCCTAGTGGTGTCAGGTTTTTGTTGCCATTTGCAGGGCAGGACTTAGGGTGGTGGGGGCCCCTGGGCTTGAATCATTTTCGGGCCCTACCTTCTATAAATTATTGGATTTATCGGCGTATAACACGCACCTGAAGTTTAGGAGGGGATTTTAAGGAAAAAAAACTTTTAGGAGGGAAGTTTAAGGAAAAAAACTTACATTTAAATGCCCATCAATGCACCCTTATCAGTGTCCATCTGCAGCCTTATCAGTGTCCATCTGCAGCCTTGCCCATCCATCTGCAGCCTTGTCCATGTCATTGCAGCCTTGTCAGTGAAGCCTTGTCATTTGCAGCCTTGCCCCAGTGTCATTTGCAGCCTTGTCATTTGTAGCCTTTGTCATTGCAGTCTTGAAGTTTAAAAATGGCGTCACCGTGATACATCTCGGCAGCTCTCGGGTCCTCTTGGCGGCTCTTGGGTCCTGTCGAAGTCCACGAGCAGCGCAGAGAGTATCCGAGTGTACTCGGCTTGGCTCACGTTCACGCCCAGTCCCTGTGTTATGTCCATCATAGTGCGGGACTGGGCATGACTGTGAGCGGAGCTGAGCCGAGTACACTCGGCTATGTATCTCAGCGGGGCCCCCTATTTGGAGGGGCCCATGGGCTTGAGCCCAGTCAAGCCCAATGGTAAGTCCTGCCCTGGCCATTTGTGTCATCAGGGCAGGAAGTGGTGGGACATCTCTGTAAGGACATGGTAAAGGTTCTACTTTATTGTAGAAGAGAAAAAAAATAAACCATAATCACACACAGACACGCTATCTATGGTCTTCCACCACCCCTAATTTATGAATTATCTTTCTCACTGTCAGCAGCTTCACAGCCGCCTCCATGGCAAACTGTTCTATTCATCATCTCCTGCTGTCCTATGACATGCCGCTGAAATATGCGAGGTCTCCTCACAAGAGCAATGGCCTTGTCTTTCATCCCTTAATCGTCTTACGAGCTGGAAAACCATTTCTGATAATACACTCCGTGCCTCGTTTCTCACTCCTGTCTGGATTTCTCCCTCACACTTCTAAACAGTTACTACCCTCCCCCCCTCCCCCCCAACCCCCTGTCTCAATGCACTTCAGTCTGCATTTATCCTAAATCCGTATTATTGTCCCATTCTTTCGTGGATCGGAGATTCACAGCTCTTGTATGCATCAAGTTCAACCTTTACAAAAATTTCAGAAGCCACCAAAAATCTAGTAAGGAATTCTGCAATTTTCATGGGGCAAAAAAAAATGGTTGTGCGCATTCATGGCTGAACTGAAACTATATTCAGTTAAATCGCGTAGATTGCAACTTATGTACAGTTATTAATAATTTCAGCGTTGAAATACCACTAGCTGTACAGGTTATTTTCAGATGGTTTTGGGATTAGGTAGAAGGAACCCAAGTTCCTTGTAGAGTTTATTCACTTCAAATGCATCCTCCTGTTTAATTTGAGTTTGGCGAGCCAGAGAGCAGCTTGTGAGATGATTAAGGGATGAAAGACGAGGCTCCACCAATGAAGGTGGTCGTACCGGTAGCTGCTACAGGACTAGGCATATTCTCCCACAAGTTTTCTTCTATAAGCATCCAAAACTCTGCCTTCTATCACTTACAGCATCCATCCTCAAACAGGTTTCCATGGAACCCAAAGGTTCCAACAGAGGTTGCTATGGGTTGCAAGAGTTGTGGCTGAAATACTTCCAATTTGATGGTGCCTTCAAAGCTCTAAAGTCAAAGCCACATAAAAAGCCAGTGACCTTCTGACCACTACTTTCTTCTGGCCATCAGCTCTTCCTACTAGCCACTTATGAAACGGGCCATTTTTTCCCAACTGGTTTTAGCAGAAGTTCTCTGAGACTTTCAAGAGTTCCTCTGAAGTAAGATTGAGATAAGCTGACCTACATGGAAGATATCCCACTCTTGGGGAAATCACTAACCTACATACAATATGGAGCTAAATCCAGTATTTGTATGAGGTTAGTGTTTGTTCTTGATATACAAGAGGTCTTCAAAAAGTTTTCATACTTTTATTTAAATAACTTGATTTAAAAAAAAAAAAAAAAAGCTCGGAAAGCTTTTGAAGAACCCTCGTACAACTGCACGGTGATGACCACAATGGACATAAATCTTTATAGCTTACATAGTTGGCAAGTTCCTTTCACAACAATCATTTGTTTTGCTTTATAGCACCTAACCAAATTAAACCTGGACTGGATACGGACAGCGGTCCCACCTTCTCACCAGGCGAAAGACTATAGGGGCTACAAGGATCCCCTCTTCACCTTGGACCTTTCTGGGAGAGTCTGTCGTTATTCTATTTACTCTAAGACGCCACAAAAAGTGACCATTTAAATTCAAAGAATACAGGGCACTACAACCCCCCTCCTGTTTTTCTTGGCCATCTCACACTATATAGTACCTGAAGCCTTTATGCTAAAATCGCAGGCTCTCATATAGATCAAAGTGTGTTGCCGAAGTGAAAACCGGCCTTTTATCTACTTGGAAAAATACTTCCCTTATGTCTTTTCTTCTCCCTCCTGCACATTTCTCTTGGGGTGTACCCATGAAGAAACAAAATTGTTAAAGCTCCTGAGGAAGCGTTGCTCAAAAAACGCGAAACATGTAGAGGCGCCAGAACATATCTGAGTCTTAGTTCTGTACTTGATACCCTGTTTTATTTTACTTCCTATATTAATGTATTATTTGTCATTTTTTGGATATATATGGAAATGATTATGGATTTTGTCTAGACTGTACTAATGTTGACAGGATAGTAAGCAGCACTTGATATGTTTTTATAATTCCCCCCCCCCCCCTTTTTTTTTGTTCTAATTTTTTTTTTTTTTTAAATAAATAATATTTTTGAATATATTGTTTTTTATTTTTTAATTTTTGCCTAAAAAGTCCAATAGAACCAACACTTTTCCTTGAGGTCTTTTGTGTGAAGGTTTCTCTTTTCCCTTTTCCCTTACAATTTTTTTGAAGTTATGATTAGGACGTGGCAATTGTTTTTTTTTTACTTTTTTGTGTATCCGCAGATCCCACCCTGTGATAGATACACACCCCTATTTAATGTTATGGATACGGAGGGAGGAATAAAAGTTGTGCTAACTTTACATTTGTTGTTCAGAAATATTTTATTGCTTGAGCAGAGAAGGGTCCTAGTGACATGTCCCATAGCAAACTGCTGACCCCTGGGCTCTGCCATTTGCACCTCTGATTTATATTACAGTATAACAAGGGGTGCTATTTATGAAGCAACAAACGCTCAATCGACTAATTGGTAAATAGTAAAAAGTAAACGAATAATCGATAACAAGATGAATATTCTGCTACTTCAGCTCTTTATTTGATTAGCTAGTGTTGGCTTTCAGTACTTTCGGAGATTTGGATGTTTCTTATCGAACTATAAACATTTTTTTTTTTGTTCTTTACTAGATTGTGAGACGTACTGCAAGGCATCAAAAGGAAAGCTGAAGATCAACATGAAAAAGTACTGCAAGAAAGATTACGGTGAGTTGCTGGGATCTCTACCATGGCCATATGGGTCTCTAAGACCAGATGCATAAACCAGTAAAAGAGAGATTTTTTAATACCGTTGATGGATTAATGTGGGAACATTTCAAAAGGTGGGAGCGATATTTTCTGGGGCGCAGCTCCTGTCCAACAATCTTATTGGAAATGGGACAACCAGAAGGCAGTTAGTTTTCCTCCATTTTGATACGGACTGTGCCTGGTTCTCATTATGAGAGATTACTATGCAGACATGCACAATAGCACGTTAAAGTGGACCGTTCATTAACTTTGCATGAACATATTTCAGGACATGTCATAATATCATATAAGCTCCACCTTTTATCATAAAAAAGCCAACTTTCAGCTGCTGTCTGAGACTGCCTAGGGGATGAGATAATCGCGCTTTAGGGATGGCGAGCGCACTGGACTGACTCAGTCAGTCATTAGTCAATAGATAGGTGATGACAGGGGGTGGGGTTGGAAGGATTCCAATCCAGTTTTGCCAAATTTAAAAAGAAGGCAGCGGTGAGCCCTTTTTGGGGGCTTGGGTTGCCACCTCTGGGTACTGCCTTGAGGTCGTTTCCACCTATACTTGTAAAAGTAGGTAGAAAGGAGCACCCAAATTTCCAGTAAATGCAAGTTGGAAGGTAAGTTTGTACATCCCCGCCGAGGAGTTTTATATTAAACACAGCCGATATCACTGGGATAAGTCCCAAATTCTTCCCATAGATTTTGGCCCTCCCACGGCGGAACAAGCCTCCTCCCCCCTTATCCGGGTGAGCTCCCTGAAGTATCTGGGTATTATGATTACCCGCTCCCCCGCGGACTTTACTAGGCTTAACATAGAGCCATTAATTGCGACCCTTAAAACCAAAACACAAACATGGGCTAAACTCCCCCTAGGAATAATGGGCCGTATTAACCTGATAAAAATGATTGTACTCCCTCAATTTTTATACGTCCTCTGGCATGCCCCCATATATTTACCCCTTCGAACCTTTAAAGACATTGAAGCGATCCTTAACTCCTTCGTGTGGGGGCGGAACCGACATAAACTGTCCTGGCAGGTATTGAAATGTCCCACCGACTTGGGCGGCACAGCGTTACCCGACTTCAACCTGTACTATCTGGCTGCCCAACTCTCTCACTTTTTTCATTTAGACAAACAAGACCGGGAGCGGTATCTGACCCTGGTGTGCTCGCCCCTGTCTGCTGGGTACACTCACCCCTACCAAGTGCTATTTAAGACTCCTATAGACCCCGAGGCGCTGCGTAATCGCAGAGGTCTGCTATATGCTCACTGCAGGATATGGGAATTGGTGGGACGCAGGCTGGGACGACCCGCTATGCACTCGCACACCCCCCTTTGGCACAATCCGGGATTACCAGAACTGTTGTCGATACCAGACTGTGGCCTGTGGTTATCTAAGGGCGTGGCATACCTCTCGGATGTTTACAGTAATCAGGTTCTTAAATCTTTCCAACAGCTTAAAGATGAATTCCATATCCCCAACCACATGTTCTTCAGATTTCTCCAGCTCCGGCATGCCCTTCAGACCCAGTTTCGTGATCGTCCCCCGAGTCTGGACCGCACAGGCATTTTAGCTACCCTGCTGGGGCAGGACCCCTCCAAACTAATCTCCCTCTTTTATAATGATCTTCTCTGCCCTGTAGCGACCGCCTCTGCATACAAACTGAGGGATAGATGGGTCGGGGACGTGGGACAATTGGAGGATGAGGAGTGGGAAGATGCTTTGACTACATGTAAAAAGGTGTCCACCAAACTCTCTGACCGCCTGACCCAAATGTACATTGTTCATAGGGCCTACATTACCCCATCCCGCCTTGCTCGGTTTAATCCGGTACAAGACCCCAGCTGTCCCAGATGCGGTGGCTCGCCCGGTACCTTCTTCCACATGTTGTGGTCCTGCCCGGTAATACATGATTACTGGTCCCATATTGTTAAATTTATACATGATGAGATGGGATCTCCCTTGACCATGTGCCCCAAACAGTGCTTACTGGGGATATTCCCAGATCCAGATTTTGATAAGCCCCATATCACTTTTCCACAGGAGGTGTTATTTCTTGCCAGGTTATTGGTGGCAAGGAAATGGATGAGAGGAACACCCCCGAGTGTGCAGGAATGGATAGCTACCGTCAATGGTGTCCTTCCTTATAAGAAGGAAATATATGCACATAGGGGCTGCCCTGCTAAGTATGGGAAGATTTGGGATATATGGTTAAATAACGCAGCCACTTGTAATGACATAGAGGTCGATCCCTGATCCCAAATATATTTGTCCTCTGGAGGGTCCGGCCACCTTGATTTCCCCCCTTCCCCTGTCTCCCCCGAGACTGTCCGTAATGTTGTTTTGTAACTCCTGCGCTGTTCTGTTTCAGTGCTGTGCTTTACCTCCTATCCACTTGACCATGTTAAGTTGTAAGGCTGGCCGCAGGCCAGCCTGTATTTGTAGGAGGAGCCTGAGAGGGCTATTTAAGCCTCCTCCTCTGTCAGGGCCAGTGTCGTTAGGGTTTCTGAGTGGGCGGCAGCAGAAGAAGAGCCTGTCTGGGGGATTGGCGGTTCTGGGTTGGAGCGACGCCCCCCCCCCCCGGGTTTCACCGCGTTCACCTGGGTGGAGGTCGCTCTGCCGTCTGCGGGGGTATTTGCAGCCCCTGTTCCTGCAGCGTGGTTGGTGGTGGTGGTGGTGGTGGTGGGGGGGGCGACAGTCCAGCCATCCTTCACCACCCTCCGCTCCCTCTGAATGGCATGCCGCCCGCCCGCGTTCATGCCAGGGGGGAGCGGGGATGCAGCTGTCCCTGCCCGCCCACTCCTCATGCTCCTAGCTCCCCAGGAAGCCGGCCGCCAAACCCGCGTGGCGGCCGGCTGATTCTCCCTGCGTGGGGGGGAGGGGGCGATCGGCCGCCGCTGGTTACGCTACCATACACGGCAGTCACCAGGGGCTGCTAAGAGCCCGCCTGGTGTTCCGCGGCCGCTTTATCCTCTCTCCCCTTGTTCATGTGGTGGCGGGGGAGGGGGTGATCGGCTGCCGCTGGCTCTGCTCTCCATTGCTAAAGAGCCTATCTGTTAGTTGGCCGCCCGCCGGCTCCCCTTGGTCCCATGTGGTCCCATGTGCTCGGCGCCGCCGATTCACCTGGCGGGGGAGGTGGTCGGCTGCCGTGCTTGTGCGGAGTGTCGGCGGGTTCTGAGGGGGGGCGGGGGTGTTCGGCCGCCCGGCGGTTCCTCTCTCCCCGTGCGCTCTGGCTGCCTGCTCGGCTGGACCTGCGCTCAGACTGCGCTTCCCCTCCCCCCCGCATGTGCTGTGTTCCACCGATTCTTCTGGTGGGGGGGGGGGGAGGTAATCGGCCGCGCCGGCTCCCCCTCCCCCCCCCTCGCATGTGCTGTGTTCCGCTGACTCTTCTGGAGGGGGGGAGGGGGAGGTAATCGGCCGCGCCGGCTCCCCCTCCCCCCCCTCACATATGCAGTGTACCTGCCGGTTATGGGGGGGGGGGGTATTCGGCTGCGCTCCCCCCCCCTGCATTTTTCATGCAGTAAAGTTTTGGATCAACAGAGGACCGTGTCTGCCTTTTATGTACAGAAACAGCTGCTTGTGGTCCCCATCAGAAGTCCATATGACAGAGTGACAACACAAGAGCACAATATTCCCAACGCACTTGTTTCTGAGATGTGGATGTCAGTGGGTGCTGCATCGACCACCGGATGGAAACCATTGACATTCAGAGCAGAGAACGTGTCACCAGCACACCAAGGAGCTCCGGAATGGGTCCGAAGCTTTGTTGAGCGGTCACACCATAGTCACAGAAGGAACGTTTCTGAGCACTAATGCCACATACACACTATCGGAATTTCGGCTCCCCCCCCCCCCCCCCTGAGCTCCACGTGGTGGGCCTCCTGAGCTCCACGCGTTGGGTGTCTCCCCCCCCCCCTGAGCTCCACGTGGTGGGCCTCCTGAGCTCCACGCGTTGGGTGTCTCCCCCCGAGCTCCACGTGTTGGGTCCCCCCCTCTGAGCTCCACGTGGTGGGTTTCCTCCTCCCCCCCCTCCTGAGCTCCACGTGGTGGGCATCCCGAGCTCCACGTGGTTGATCCCCCCCTCCTGAGCTCCACCTGGTGGGCCTCCTGAGCTCCACGTGGTGGGCACCCCCCCCTATGCTCCATGTGGTGGGTTTCCTCTCCCCACCCGCCTGAGCTCCACGTGGCGGGTCTCCCCACCCGCCTGAGCTCCACGTGGCGGGTCTCCCCACCCGCCTGAGCTCCACGTGACGGGTCTCCCCACCCGCCTGAGCTCCACGTGGCGGGTCCCCCCCCCCCCACCTGAGCTCCACGTGACATTTCTGTCACAGCGCTCAGTCTAGCATTTCTGTCTCGGCGTTTCTGTCCAGCATTTCTGTCGCAGCGTTCTGTCTCAGCATTTCTTTCTCAAGCGTTTCTGTGCGGCTTTTCCGTCACAGCGTTTCTGTGCGGCTTTTCCGTCACAGCGTTCTGTGCGGCTTTTCCGTCACAGCGTTCTGTGCGGCTTTTCCGTCACAGCGTTCTGTGCGGCTTTTCCGTCACAGCGTTCTGTGCAGCATTTCCGGCACTACGTTCTGTGCTGCATTTCCCTCACGGCGTGCGGTGCAGCATTATTGTCACGGCGTGCTGTGCAGCATTACTGTCATAGCGTTTCTGTCCAGCATGTCTGGCATAGCGTTTCTGCCCCTGGATGCCTGTCGTAGCGTTCTGCCCCGGCATGTCTGTCATAGCGTTCTGCCCCTGGACTGCTGTTGTAGTATTCTGACCCCGGACTGCTGTGAACCAGGATTTCTGTCATGGCGTTCTAAACCAGGATTTCTGTCATGGCGTTCTAAACCAGGATTTCGGTCATGGCGTTCTAAACCAGGATTTCCGTCATGGCGTTCTAAACCAGGATTTCCGTCATGGCGTTCTAAACCAGGATTTCCGTCATGGCGTTCTGAACCAGGATGTCCGTCATGGCGTTCTGAACCAGGATTTCTGTCTGTGCATTCAGTCTCAGCGTGTTTTCGGGCTTTGCATTTCTGGCCAGGATTCTGCTGTTGCGTCACTGTCGCAGTTTTTCTGTTATAGCATTTCTGGCCCAGGATTTCTGGAATTTCATTTTATGCCTCAGCGTTTCAGTTTTGGTTGTTGCTGTCATTGCGTTTTGCCTCTGTTTCTGTCACTTTGTTTCTGCTTCAGCGGTTAGTTTCAGCGTTTTCTGTCATGGTGTTTTTTCATCATGGCATGTTGTGTTTCTGTCTCAGCGTTTTCTGTCTCAGCGTTTTCTGTCTCAGCGTTTTCTGTCTCAGCGTTTTCTGTCTCAACGTTTTCTGTCTCAACGTTTTCTGTCTTTGTGTTGCTGCCAGCATGCCTGTCATGGTATTTCAGACTTGGTATTCAGTCTCAGAGTGGCATTGTTCACTCATGGCATACTCTGGTAGTCGTTCGTCCTTGTTGATTGTCATGTCCCATCGTGTCGGTGTCTTGTTTGTATCTGGGTCAGGTAGCTAGGGCTCACACGTCAGGATCTGTCACGTCTATAGATCCATACGGGCTGAGGTTTTCGTTTATTAATTGATTGTTGTCCTCAATCTTCTCGCCCGTATACCATACGTCATACGTTGCATGTTCGTTCACCACATCTATACGACTACCCACCACGGCCTGTGGGTACACTAACCCTGAGTTTTCAGGTAATTGCCTGTCTCTGCACTGCAGGTCACTCGGGCTCACTTACCACTTACATGTTGGGTGGGGGGGGGGGGGGGGGTCCGTCCGTCAGGTTCTTTTAAGTGCAGTGGTCTTGACTTTTCTGCTCATGTTTCATTTTTAGTTAGGCAGCGGGTATTGTTGTTCTCATGTCTGGTCTGTCATTTCTCTAGTTTGTGTGTCAGGTTGGGGCCGTCTTGGCATCCATACCGATATCATCCATGCTTACTATCACTTCCTTCAGCCCGGCCGTTGTTAGGGGCTAGTGGATTGGTGCTGATGTCTTTTTACCACTGGGCTCACCCTTGGGTCAGAGGCAGTCAATAATTTTCCTTCAGTTGATGTCCTGTTTTGTTGAGGCCCTGGTTACTGCCCAGGGATGTATAATCTCTCTCAGGGCGTTTGTTAAGCCATGTCCCCGTGGCGGTCCTTGGGGTGTAGGTTGGGCAGATGTCACAATGGTTTGGATGCCACTCTTGGCTCTGATCTTGTTTGACCTTATTGCCTGGAGTTCCATTTAGGGACATCAGTCCAGTCGTCTTTTCCGATCCCCGGCTTGTTCCAAGTAGGGGGGGCTTGGGTATGTCTATTATGCCATGGGGACCATTTCCCCAGGAGGGAGTTTGGCCCTGCTTGGTTCAGGTTTCTGTCCCAGCTGTTGGGTTCAGGCTGTAGCATGACCCGATCGTATCCGTTGGGACCTGGGTCCTGCGGCCAGTTTGATTTCCCCAGGTTGACAGTATTATTGCCATGGTGCATGGGCCTTATCCGCTTACTCCATCACATCCATCAGGTTTCCAGCTTTTCGCACTCCTGCTAGTGGTCTTTTTGCCACTCACCCTCTTGGGGGGATATGTCTCTGGGCATTTCATTGGGGTAGTTCTTCATCTTTTGCAGGGGTTTCCTTGGGCCAGGCCTTGTTTCTTCCCCTCGCGTATCCTCTCATTTCACAAGCAGTTCATTCTCGGGTCTGGGTGTCACGGGCATCCGGCTCAATTCAATCTTTCAGGGGATGTTCAGTTGGGTTTAGGGTAGTGTCACAGGTTCGTTAGGGGGTTCCTTCTCATCGACAAGGCAGGAGACGGTGTGTTCTTTTGCCATTGCGAACCCTTTCCTGTTACTTGCTGGATACGTACTGCTGCCATCCGGGAGCACACCTTTTATCCTTGATGGTTCATAACCTTCCCTTCTTCACCTAAATTTTGTGTCTTTTTGCCCTCTTCTCAGGCATACTGACCAGCTAGGCCAAGGCACACCTCAGGCCTTGGTTCTTAGGAGTATCGCTTTTCCCGCTTGAAGACTCTGACTACAAGTTGTAAGGCTGGCCGCAGGCCAGCCTGTATTTGTAGGAGGAGCCTGAGAGGGCTATTTAAGCCTCCTCCTCTGTCAGGGCCAGTGTCGTTAGGGTTTCTGAGTTCCCACCCACCCGTTCCCCAGTTTCATACATTCTCATAGTATTTTGTTCTTATTCTTACATTCAGGGTATGCCCTCTTCTCAGGCATACTGACCAGCTAGGCCAAGGCACACCTCAGGCCTTGGTTCTTAGGAGTATCGCTTTTCCCGCTTGAAGACTCTGACTCCTATCCACTTGACCATGTTAAATGTTATTAAAATGCACCCTCTCCATTAGTTTGGCTCCTGATACCAGCTGCTCCCATTCAGCATGATGGTTTCTTTTTTGATGTAACTCCGTTTTATTTACGTACTATATGTATTCTGTACTTTGTGCCTGTAGCTCTTTTCAACTCAATGAACACTTTCTTTGTAAAAAAAAAAAAAACACAGCCGATATCGATCTTTCTGATCTTGGTATTACACACACCTGTTTTGGTATCCTTCCCCATTTAATTCTAGTATGCAGCAACAGCCCTGAGGAGAAAGGGGAGTCCTGTGCCCCTGAAACACGTTGGCTTGATTACTTGTTGCTACTCTCAAACAATTGCAAACGTACCTTTCAACTTGCATTCACTAGATATCAGCTGCTCTTTTCTACCTACTTTTAGACATACATGGGGAAACAACCTCAAGGCAGTACCCAGAGGTAGCAACCCAAGCCCCCAAAATGGGGTCACCGACACCTTCTTTTTAAGTTGGGCAGAAATCATTGAATATGGGGTGCTCCATTCTACCTACTTTTACAAGTACATGTGGAAACGACCTCAGGGATGCCCAGAGTAGCAACCCAAGCCCTCAGAAAGGGCTCACAGCCACCTTCTTTTTAAGTTGGGCAGAAATCATTGGCTCTCGGGCGCTCCTTTCTACCTCCTTTTATGAGTAGGCTGAGATGACGTCATCTGTCTGCTTCAGGTGGGAGGAAGCATTTCCTCAGTCTCTTCTCCTCCAGTGATCAGACTGCAACATTGTAGCACAAGGATCTTCAAACTATGGCCCTCCAGTTGTTCAGGAACTACAATTCCCATCATGCCTAGTCATGTCTGTGAATGTCAGAGTTTTACAATGCCTCATGGGATATTTAGTTTCGCAACAGCTGGAGGGCCATAGTTTGAGGATCCCTGTTGTAGCACGTCACAAGGTTAGGGTCTTTTTATATGGGCCGTCAATTTTTTCAGGTGGACCTGATAGGAAGGTCCCTGCATTCCTATGGAGATGTTGGGTGTAAATTGACTTTACACCGGCCAACCCCTGGGTTCGGCAAGGCCAAAACAAAAATGTAGGAGGACTGCATCCTTTTCCATTTGGGTGGACCAGATTGGAGGCAGACATGTGTAAACAGCGACGTGCGTTACTCCTGGACTCCCATAGAGCAAAGCAGGGTCAGCTCACAGATCCCCCCCCCCCCCCCTTACTGATCGGGACAGAAGCCGTCCATGTCAAAGGGACCTAAGATGGGTGTAGCAAAGTGAGGAACTGCACAGGCACCAGGATTTACTGATTGCATCATCTCAGCCCAGGAAGTAAATGGAGACCCTTGGACGGTGCTGTCCGTCTGGAGAGAAGAGCTGACAAAAGACAATACCTGGAAGTCCTACTACACTTAACATGAAAACCATATCTGCCGACAGGTCCTCTTTAACACAACGAAGTGGTGGAAATGCCAGACGGTGTCTGTAGGGGAGTGGGAACCGCACACAATTGTGAATTTCGGCAGCGGCTCTTTCACATAATGTCACTTTTTCTCTCTTTTTTTTTTGGTTCAGCGGGTCGCTATACTCAAAACAAAACAAAACAAAAAAAAAGAAGTAAAACCTTTCCTGATGAATAATTAGTATTGGTTTATAGAACGGCACATTGAGGTTTTAAACTAGTTTTCAAAAAACAAGACCGCGGCGGAATTTGCATGCTAATTGGTGTTAAAGGGGGTTATTCTGATGGCCAATGTAGAAGAAAGGGGTATTATGGGTGAAAACAAAACCTTGGCCACATTCAATGAGTGCCCTACTTAGCATGTCTCTAGAATTCTCCGAACGCGGTTTGGCTTTGCTGTGGCGACATCTTTTTTTTTTTTTTCCTTAAATGATTTTGGATGTGATAAGTCGAGCTATGAGACTCGTCTGACAGTTTTTTGTGGGTTTTTTTTTTTTTTTTTGCATGCGACCGGATGAGCGTGAATCGGCTAGTTTGCCCTCTGCACAGTGAATTGTAATCTGCCGCTGCCCCCCTCCACCAGGGGGAGGAGGGGCAGGGTGTTTTTGGAAAGCGCAGTGGGCACCGGAGACGAGTGTTTGGTTTCTCCCGCTGTGTCCCTTGCCCTTTGCCTCCCTCCTCGGGTGCAGATGAGAAGATCCAGCTTCTCTGTACCAGGGCCTTGGCCCGCCGCCACCACGTCCTGACAAGAAAAACCGCCTGCGTCCTGCGCCGCGGCAGAAAGGGGGGGGGGGAATAAACCCCTGACATATCGCATTCTGCCGCCCGGCGGGGGTGCTTGACAATCATCAAATGGGCATCTGAGGGACGCCTGCTGCTCCTTTTTAATACGTTCGCTCACTTACAAACTGCAGCTATTTCACCTCAGCGTGAGGGCTGCGTTCCTGGTTAATCCGCCGGTGTCTGATCTCTGTGGCTTGGAAGGGCACGGCTTTGTATGGAGGGGAAACGGGAGCTGCCAACTTTCCCAGCGAGCCGGGGGAGGGGGGGTGGGGGTACCGCAATAGATACAAGCAGTGTCTCAAAGTGACAGCAGAAATGTAAGATACGGACAACATAGGGACCATGAAGGGGACAATACAGTGGCCATGGAAGGGGAGCACAGGGACCACGGACGGGACACTATAAGAGCCATGTGGGGGGGGGGGGGGGGGGGGGGAACAGCACAGAAGAGATGGCATAGAATCAGTGGAGGCGACAGCCCAGAGACGGCATAGAATCAGTGGAGGCGACAGCCCAGAGATGGCATAGAATCAGTGGAGGCGACAGTGCAGAGACGGAAGAGTCGGTGGAGGCGACAGCCCAGAGACGGCATAGAGTCGGTGGATGCGACAGCCCAGAGACGGCATAGAGTCGGTGGAGGCGACAGCCCAGAGACGGCATAGAGTCGGTGGAGGCGACAGCCCAGAGACGGCATAGAGTCGGTGGAGGCGACAGCCCAGAGACGGCATAGAGTCGGTGGAGGCGACAGCCCAGAGACGGCATAGAGTCGGTGGAAGCGACAGCCCAGAGACGGCATAGAGTCGGTGGAGGCGACAGCCCAGAGACGGCATAGAGTCGGTGGAGGCGACAGCCCAGAGACGGCATAGAGTCGGTGGAGGCGACAGCCCAGAGACGGCATAGAGTCGGTGGAGGCGACAGCCCTCAGACGGCATAGAGTCGGTGGAGGCGACAGCCCTCAGACGGCATAGAGTCGGTGGAGGCGACAGCCCAGAGACGGCATAGAGTCGGTGGAGGCGACAGCCCAGAGACGGCATAGAGTCGGTGGAGGCGACAGCCCAGAGACGGCATAGAGTCGGTGGAGGCGACAGCCCAGAGACGGCATAGAGTCGGTGGAGGCGACAGCCCTCAGACGGCATAGAGTCGGTGGAGGAGACAGCCCTCAGACGGCATAGAATGGATGGAGGCGACAGCCCAGAGATGGCATAGAGTCGGTGGAGGAGACAGCGCTGAGACTGCATAGAATCGATGGAGGCGACAGTCCAGAGATGGCAAAGAGTCAGTGGAGGAGACAGCCCAGAGACGGCATAGAGTCGGTGGAGGAGATAGCCCAGAGAGGGCAAAGAATCAGTGGAGGAGACAGCCCAGAGATGGCACAGAGTCGGTGGAGGAGATAGCCCAGAGAGGGCAAAGAATCAGTGGAGGAGACAGCTCAGAGACGGCATAGAGTCGGTGGAGGAGATAGCCCAGAGAGGGCAAAGAATCAGTGGAGGAGACAGCCCAGAGACCGCATAGAATCCGTGGAGGAGACAGCCCAAAGACGGCTAAGAGTCATTGGAGGTGACAGCCCAGGGATGGCAAACAGTCGGTGGAAGCGACACCCTAGAGATGGCAAAGAGTCTGTGGAGGAGACAGCCCAGAGATGGCAAAGAGTCGGTGGAACCGAGAGCCCAGAGACGGCATAGAATCGGTGGAGACGACAGCATAGGCTCTGCAGAGGCAACAAGTCAGGGATGGCATAGAGTCGGTGGAGGTGACAGCTCAGAGGCAGCATAGAATCCCTGGAGGTGACAGGAATTGCAGAGGGGATAGCAGTCATGTGCTCAAGATGATGCTATTGGTGGGCACAGCATGATGCTGCCAGTTGGGGCTTATAGGGTCTGTTTACAATTGTATATTAATGCAATTTATTTCCCCCCCCGGTGATCCTGCCAGTAACACACTTCTTGTCCTTGGGTGACCAACCATTCTTATAGTCACCCTAGGCTGCTCTTCTGATTTGGGTTACAAACACGTCCTCCTCTATATTACATGGGGGGGGGGGGGAGAGATTTGTCATTTACAAAAGATAGTTTGGAAAGAAGAGAACAATTTTTTCAATTTATTTATTTATATAGTGCCAACAATTTACGCAGCGCTTTACATAACGTACATTCACATCCCCGCCCTTAAGGAGAGCTTACAAGCTAAGGACCTTGTCTTCCATACATACCCCCATGCGAGACACTGGTTGGGATTAGAACCCAGGACCCCAGTGCTGCAAGGCGGGCATTGTAACCATTAAACCACCCCGCCGCCCTCGATTTCAGATCAGTTTGCAGGAAGTGACGAGGACACTGCATTTCTGGCAGGATCAACAACTATTTTCTGAAAATGTTCTGAGCTTAAAAAAGAAGAAAAAACGAAAACAAATGCAGCCATCACCTTTATGGACTGGTAAGCTGCAATATATTATATTTTGGTTCTTAAGATGAGATATCCCTCGACTTTTGGAGGCTCGTGTGCAGCCCAGGAGGCTGCCATCTTGCTGGTCTCCCTGAACTGGTGCCACTTGCAGTGTGTAGGGGGGGGGGGGGGGGGGGGGGCGTTGTGCTGAGCTCAGGAACCAACAATGCTTCAGGGAATCGGCGGCTGTGCAGATTTCCACCCGCCATGACAGGTCCTCTTTGTGGTCATGTATAGTGAAGGGGTTGCTCTGGCACAGGCTGTGTGGCAGGGCAGGTATACAAAGGCGCCCCGGCAACCCCCCCCCCCCCCCGCCTCCTCCTCCTCCTCCCATCCCCACCGGTGACACATCCAGAGCCTGCGCTCATGTTTTCACAGCTGGAAGGTGAAATAAGACATTCTGGAAGACTTTAGGATTGAGAATGTTGATTTTTCCAAAGGTGTCTTCCCCTCCCCCCCCCCCCCCCCCAACACCGGGAAGTGGGAAGGTTGTCGTATGGCAGAGCGCTGGCTGCAGGCGACATGCTCACAAGCCCCTTCTTTAACTAAAACCTGATGCAGCTTTGGGACGGGCGTCTGGGGGTTTTGCAGCGGCGATTTTCCTGGGTAAAATGTGTAGATTGGACCCTATAAAAGGTGTCCACCCCACACTACAGTCTTCTTGTACCTTTCCCATAGTATAGAATTACTGCAGGGGGGGGCACGAAAAATCCAATCAATAAAAAAATCGCAGACACAAGCGTTAACTTTTCAAAAGTCATCTTCTAGGCTTTTAAGACTCGGTCCACGCACCGGCGCGACTTTCGGAGGCGACACAGCAAGTCGCAGGACAATTCAAATTTGTTTTTATTTCAGTGGGTGCCGTGTAGACATGTGCAAAAGGAAAAAATTTGTTTAGTTTAGTTTTAATTCGTTAATTAATTAATTTTGTTTAGTTATATTAGTTAAATTCGTTTTCTGATTTCGTTTCGTTTTCTACTGAATTCGAAAAATCGGTCGCATTCGAAAATATTTCAACCAAATTCGAAAATATTTTGCGACCCGCCTTTAGGGCCAAGTATCTCAGGGTCACTTGGTTCTAGAAACCCCAAATTTGGAGATGTTGTAGTGCTAGGTCTATTGTGTTTGTATGCCAAATTTGGTGTTTCTAGCTATAAGTGACCCTGAGATACGTGGCCCCAAAATCGGGTCACAAAATGTCATTCTCTGCTGCAGAAAAATGCTTGACATTTTGCGACCAGAATTTGGGGCCATGTATCTCGGGGTCACTTGGAGCTAGAAACCCCAATGTTTGTAGATGTTGTAGTGCTAGGTCTATTGTGTTTGTATGCCAAATTTGGTGTTTCTAGCTATAAGTGACCCCGAGATACGTGGCCCCAAAATCGGGTCACAAAATGTCATTCTCTGCTGCAGAAAAATGCTTGACATTTTGTGATCCGAATTTGGGGCCCCGTAACTCGGGGTCACTCGGAGCTAGAAACCCCAAATTTGGAGAGGTTGTAGTGCTAGGTCTACTCTGTTTGCATACCAAATTAGTGGTTTCTAGCTGCAAGTGGCACCGAGATACGTGGCCCCAAATTCGGGTCGCAAAATGTAATTTTTCGAATTTGATTCGAATTTCGTTTGAATTCGTTAGCATTGTAATTCGGATGCATCCGAAGGTCCGAATAATGAAAATTCGTCCGAAATGAAATGCACATGTCTAGTGCCGTGTCCTAATTGCTGCGACCTACTACTTTTGTGCGACTTCTGTGTTATCTCACTAAATCTGCAGCTTTCATTACCACTTGCTGTCCAGCAAACATACACTATATTGTCAAAAGTATTGGGACGCCTGCCTTTACATGAACTTTAACCACTTTCAGCTCCGGACCAATTTGCTGGTCAAAGACCAGACCACTTTTTGCGATTCGGCACTGCGTCGCTTTAACTGACAATCGCGCGGTCGTGCGACGTGGCTCCCAAACAAAATTGACGTCCTTTTTTTCCCCACAAATAGAGCTTTCTTTTGGTGGTATTTGATCACCTCTGCGGTTTTTATTTTTTGCGCTATAAACAAAAATAGAGCGACAATTTTGAAAAAAAACGCAATATTTTTTACTTTTTGTTATAATAAATATCCCCCAAAAATATATAAAAAAAACATTTTTTTCCCTCAGTTTAGGCTGATACGTATTCTTCTACATATTTTCATTTAGTGAACACTGATCTCTGCTCCAATCACATGGAGCAGAGATCAGCGTCACTAGTTGCTAGGCAGAATGGAGAAATGTTGTTTACAACGGCACTTCTCCATTCGGCCGCTCTGTGAGACGATCGCGGGTATGCCCGCGCGCTCCCGATGGCAGGGCGGCAAATTTAAAAGGACGTACATGAACGACCGTTTGCCTGCCCATGCCATTCTGTCGACATACATCGTCGTGCGCTGGTCGGCAAGTGGTTAATGACCCCCTCCCCCACTCTTAGTCCGGAGGGTTCAATATTGAGTTGGCCCTTTGCAGATAGAACAGCTTCACCTCTTCTGGGAAGGCCGTCCACAAGGTTTAGGAGGGTGTCTATGGGAAGGTTTGATCATTCTTCCAGAAGATGGATGAGAAGGCCTGGCTCACAGTCTCCGCTCTAATTCATCCCAAAGGTCTTCTATGGGGTGGAGGTCAGTCCAGTTCCTCCACCCCGAACTCGCTCATCCATGTCTTTATGGACATAATGAGCTATGTCACATTGGTATCCCTAGGGGGCTGACAGGTGAAGCCCGCGTAGGCGAGAATGGAGGCGGGACCAAACATAAAAAAAAAATGTTGCATATTAACTTTTTTATTTTTTTATTCTGCTTTTCTATGTTGTGGTGTTGGGACGTTAACAATGGTGCAAAATCATTTCTTTGCTGGGAGGTCTCCCTTAGGGGGTCTGGAGGATGGGACATTTCAGAAAACACCGGGGGGGTCTTCAGCTGTTATACAAAGGACAGCAGAGGACTTCTAAAATTCACAACTGCTAGGAGGAACCCCATCAGTTTTTAATAGAAAGATTTTCTTTAAATGGAGTTCTGTGGCCTTTTCAGGTCGTTTGGTCTCTACCAGATGAGGGATTCTCACAAATGCCGTCAAGTATTGTCTGCAGAAGCCAAACGCGCGTGCTAACGTGGCGTAAAATGTCCCGATTAGCAAGCCGCAGAGCGCCGCTCCGGGTAACAAGCCGGCATGTGGCCCTCAATGAGAGCGCGAATTAGGTCTGTGTGTGTTTCTCTGCTGGCTGCTAATTGTCTGTAATTGTTTTATGGTGCTGGGACACTGACAGTGACAAACTGGAAATACACAAATCCTGACCACCCAGTGTGACAACTGCTGGTGAGAACAAGTGTGCAAAGCCACCAAATGTCCCTTGTACTGTCTGGGAGCAACAAGTACACAATATTACCAAAAGTATTGGGACGCCTGCCCTTACACGCACATGAATTATAATGGCATCCCAGTCTTAGTCCATAGAGTTTAATATTGAGTTGGTCCGCCCTTTGCAGCTATAACAGCTTCAACTCTTCTGGGAAGGCCGTCCACAAGGTTTAGGAGGGTGTCTATGGGAATGTTTGACCATTCTTCCAGAAGAGCATTTGTGAGGTCAGGCACTGATGTTGGACGAGAAGCCCTGGCTCCACTCTAATTCATCCCAAAGGTGTTCAGGACTCTGTGCAGGCCAGTCAAGTTCCTCCACCCCAAACTTGCTCAACCATGTCTTTATGGACCTTACATTAGAGGTCAGTAGGGAGAACGTTCCTTACATTGGTGATCAGTGAGAAGAACGTCCCTTACATTGGTGATCAGTGAAAAGAATGTTCCTTACATTGGTGATCGGTGAGAAGAATGTTCCTTACATTGGTGATCAGTGAGAAGAATGTTCCTTACATTTTTGATCAGTGAGAAGAATGTTCCTTACATTGGTGATCAGTGGGAAGAATGTTCCTTACATTGGTGATCAGTGGGAAGAATGTTCCTTACATTGGTGATCAGTGAGAAGAATGTTCCTTACATTGGTGATCAGTGAGAAGAATGTTCCTTACATTGGTGATCAGTGAGAAGAATGTTCCTTACATTGGTGATCGGTGAGAAGAATGTTCCTTACATTGGTGATCGGTGGAAAGAATGTCCCTTACATTGGTGATCGGTGGGAAGAATGTTCCTTACATTGGTGATCAGTGAGAAGAATGTTCCTTACATTGGTGATCAGTGAGAAGAATGTTCCTTACATTGGTGATCAGTGAGAAGAATGTTCCTTACATTGGTGATCAGTGAGAAGAATGTTCCTTACATTGGTGATCAGTGAGAAGAATGTTCCTTACATTGGTGATCAGTGAGAAGAATGTTCCTTACATTGGTGATCAGTGAGAAGAATGTTCCTTACATTGGTGATCAGTGAGAAGAATGTTCCTTACATTGGTGATCAGTGAGAAGAATGTTCCTTACATTGGTGATCAGTGGGAAGAATGTTCCTTACATTGGTGATCAGTGAGAAGAATGTTCCTTACATTGGTGATCAGTGAGAAGAATGTTCCTTACATTGGTGATCAGTGAGAAGAATGTTCCTTACATTGGTGATCAGTGAGAAGAATGTTCCTTACATTGGTGATCAGTGAGAAGAATGTTCCTTACATTGGTGATCAGTGAGAAGAATGTTCCTTACATTGGTGATCAGTGGGAAGAATGTTCCTTACATTGGTGATCGGTGGGAAGAATGTTCCTTACATTGGTGATCGGTGGGAAGAATGTTCCTTACATTGGTGATCGGTGGGAAGAATGTTCCTTACATTGGTGATCGGTGGGAAGAATGTTCCTTACATTGGTGATCGGTGAGAAGAATGTTCCTTACATTGGTGATCGGTGGGAAGAATGTTCCTTACATTGGTGATCGGTGGGAAGAATGTTCCTTACATTGGTGATCGGTGAGAAGAATGTTCCTTACATTGGTGATCAGTGAGAAGAATGTTCCTTACATTGGTGATCAGTGAGAAGAATGTTCCTTACATTGGTGATCAGTGAGAAGAATGTTCCTTACATTGGTGATCAGTGAGAAGAATGTTCCTTACATTGGTGATCAGTGAGAAGAATGTTCCTTACATTGGTGATCAGTGAGAAGAATGTTCCTTACATTGGTGATCAGTGAGAAGAATGTTCCTTACATTGGTGATCAGTGGGAAGAATGTTCCTTACATTGGTGATCAGCGAGAAGAATGTTCCTTACATTGGTGATCAGTGGGAAGAATGTTCCTTACATTGGTGATCAGTAGGAAGAATGTTCCTTACATTGGTGATCAGTAGGAAGAATGTTCCTTACATTGGTGATCAGTAGGAAGAATGTTCCTTACATTGGTGATCAGTGAGAAGAATGTTCCTTACATTGGTGATCAGTGAGAAGAATGTTCCTTACATTGGTGATCAGTGAGAAGAATGTTCCTTACATTGGTGATCAGTGAGAAGAATGTTCCTTACATTGGTGATCAGTGGGAAGAATGTTCCTTACATTGGTGATCAGTGGGAAGAATGTTCCTTACATTGGTGATCAGTGGGAAGAATGTCCCTTACATTGGTGATCAGTGGGAAGAATGTTCCTTACATTGGTGATCAGTGAGAAGAATGTTCCTTACATTGGTGATCAGTGAGAAGAATGTTCCTTACATTGGTGGTCAGTGGAAAGAATGTTCCTTACATTGGTGGTCATTGGAAAGATGCTCCCTTAACCGATAGCTAAAAAAGGTAATTGATTTCAGTTTTTACTTTTTATCTGAGAGGCCCCTAACAACCTTTGGGAGAATCCCACAGAGCCCTGGTTAGAAAAGGATGCTTTAAAGTGGTTCTAAAGGCACAAGGTAATAAAACCTTCTATGTGCAGCAGCCCCCCCAGTACTTACCTGAGCCCGATCTTCCTCCAGCGATGTGTCAATCACAGCCAGTGAGTTAATGAGAAGAGAGTGAGAGGTTGCTCTGTGAATGGACATGCAGAGCAGTGGCTCGGGAGTGAGCCTGCCTGGGTGCCCTCATAGTAAGCCATTTGCTCTGGGGGCAGGAGGGAGGGGCCTGTACCGCCAGCAAGGGGACCCATCAAGAGGAGGATCAGGGATGCTCTGTGCAAAACCATTACACAGGGGAGGTGAGTGTGATATGTTTATTACTTTAATGTAATTACTTTAAGCTATGTTTTGGGAATTATTATATAGCCTACCTTATAATTTAACTTTGTATGTGCTTCTATTTCAGCGGTCCAGATTCATATCCTTAAGGCCGACAAAGCAGGAGACTGGTGGAAATTCACGGTCAACGTGATCTCTGTGTACAAACAAGGAAGCAGCCGCATCCGCCGCGGGGACCAGAACCTGTGGATCCGTTCCAAGGACATCGCTTGCAAGTGCCCAAAACTCAAACCGATGAAAAAATACCTCCTCCTAGGCAACGACGAGGACTCGCCCGACCAGAACGGGGTGGTGGCCGACAAAACCAGCCTGGTCATACAGTGGAGGGACACGTGGGCCCGGCGGCTGAGGAAGTTCCAACAGCGAGAAAAGAAAGGAAAATGTAAGAAAGCCTAGGAGCGGAGACAACCAAGGGGGGCCCTCGGAGGAGGACCAGAGTGCTGTAGAAGACAGAGAGAGAGAGAGGACCGTTAATTGCTGCTTTGCTGTAGAGTCTGGAGCAGATAGGATTATCAACTAGAGTTTTTTTTTTTGTTTTATTTTCAAAAACATTTTTCCCAGATGGCGGGATGGAAAACTGGCTTTTTCGAAAAGTCCTCGTTGATAGATGAGTTGGAGTGAAAAAAAAGTGGGAAGGTGTCACTTTTCTTCTTTTTTTTTTTTCGATGACTGGACTGAAGCGTTTGCACCTAATACGTAAAGTTGATTCACAGACACGCGGGACGAAGAAAGGGAGGGTGGTGAGGGAAAGGAAAAAAAGTTATTGCTGAGAGATTTATGGTGATGGAAGCTGTGAAATTTGCACCTGTTCGGTATCTCCTGCCTTGTGAGTCATTAATTGTTTAAACATTTCTCACGTTCTGCGGTCAAAGCCCTGTGGCTCCTTTTTTTTCTTTTTTTTTTCATTTGAGGTGGAATGGGGGCTGACAAAACACCCCGAGGATCTTAGTAACCCGCTAAACACCCCCAAGGGTGGGAATTATTTGTTGGTAACCACATTGCAGAAAAAAAAAAAAGTTGAAGGAGAGCTCCGATCAGAACCAAAATACATAGTTAGAAAAAAAAATTCTTCCTTTTTTTACCAAATTCGAAAATTTAAATATCTGTAGAGTAACTACATTATATTCGATTACTTAGAGAATAAAAAATTTGGGGGGGGGGGGGGCTCTGACACCATAGCTCATTCCCAGCCCCCCCCCCCCCCCCCCAAGGTCTAGGAACAGTTTCAAAGCTATGGTGTTAGCAATAACGTTTTTTTTCTTTTATGGGTGCATCTGAAATCCAAAAAGGGAGCAATCCACATCAAATATTTATTTTTTGAATTTTGAGCTCTGTCTGGAGGTCTCCTTTAGCACCATACCTGATGCTTTCGATATCAGATGTAGCCCCCCCCCCTCCCCCCTTCCCACCCCGTCCATGCATTTTACCTGCCTTCGTCTAGGTGCTGACTTGCTGGGTATGCAAACCTAGGAAAAGAAAAAAAAAAAAAATTTAATTTGTACAAAAATGCAAATTCTAACCTTTTAAAAAGTATGTATATCATTGAAATAACTTTTTTTTTTTTTTTGTTAAGAAAACAAATCTTTATGTTGTGTTTTTGTATAATGTTTTAATAACACCCCCGGTCTCCCTGTACGTAGCATTATATATGCAGGATTGACAGTATTAGCCGGTCAGGAGAAAAGGGGGGGGGGGGGGATAAAGTGAAAAATGTCTACAGAGTTTTTATATATATATACCGAATTCAGAAAAAAAAGATATATATGGACTTGCCGTAGTTTGTGTTTAGGCTGAGGAGTCCGAAACCACGCGGTTATTTTATTTTGGAGGTACGGTATACCGCTCTCCTTGTTAGAAGGAGTTTCTTGTATATCAAATGTCCTGTTGACAATTAAAGGATTACCATTGGTAGAAATGAATTGATGTAATAGCTTCACATCCCTGGTTATTCACTAAATGTAAATCTTCATATCGGAAAAGCTGCTCATTCGTGTCGAAGGACGCCAACGGTGCTCTAGTCAGCCAATTGGTTCACTAGAAACCAACGGCTCCACAATGGTAACCAAGACAACTGAGTTGTCCGTGAAGTGAGATGAAGATTGGAAGTCTGTATGGAAACTAAACCAAACTCCAGCCCAAAATGTTTTTTAGTTTAGGATAGATTTAGAAAAAGTAGACTTGTTTTCGGTGACCCTGTCGGGGACGAAAGGACAAGAACTTGTAAGTTTGGTTATAATTGGCACCAGAAAACACACCCCGTAATAATGTAGGACAGCCTTTCTCAATCTTTTTACTCCTGGGGAACAATTGAAATCTTTCCCAGGTCTTGGGGAACCCATTCTAAAACCAATTCAGTCAGTCAGAAGAATGCACCCCAGTGTCCACCCCAAGTCAGTGGGAAGAATGGAACCCAGTGTCCATCCCCAAGTCAGTGAGAAGAATGGACCTCAATGTCCATCCCCAAGTCAGTAAGAATGGACCTCAGTGTCCACCCCAAGTCAGTGAGAAGAATGGACCTCAGTGTCCATCCCCAAGTCAGTGAGAAGAATGGACCTCAGTATCCACCCCAAGTCAGTGAGAAGAATGGACCTCAGTGTCCATCCCGAGTCAGTGAGAAGAATGGACCTCAATGTCCATCCCCAAGTCAGTAAGAATGGACCTCAGTGTCCACCCCAAGTCAGTGAGAAGAATGGACCTCAATGTCCATCCCCAAGTCATTGAGAAGAATGGACTCCATACAATGGTGCTACCGCTCACTAAAAAGATCAATGGTGTCCTGCCACCACCAAAAGGAAAGTCAGTTAGCCACAGCTCAACAAACCCCAAGCAACTTCTAATTAGAGGAACCCTTGTTGAGAATGGCTGATCTAGGGAGTTGAGGGTTAAAGGATAAGTTCGCCTTTGGGAACATTTTACATGTGCCATCTGTTTTTAGGGGGGGGGGGGGACATATTCCTGCAGCTCCCTGTCCGATCCCCACCTCCCAGTGACAACAGGCCAGGGAGCTTCTGCCTGCACCCGCTGTCACAATTTCAAAAGAGTGGAGCCCTGCACGACCGCTTCATTCATTTTCAGAGTTTTTTCAATGAATGCCTACAAGTACCATATGCTATCATTCTCAATGAACCGCGAGGGTGCTGGTGAACACTCTCGTAGTCCATTGAGCTTCCTGGACTGAAGTAACTGTCTGCCCGTATCAAAGGTATGGGCAGACAGCAACACTGCCAGTCTGCAGGAGCTTGACATTGCACCTGCAATCAGCAGATCATGGGTGCAATGATTTACAGGCTCCTAAGAAAGAAAAAATATATACTTTTTTTTTTTAAACTGCAAAAAGATGTGCATTTTTTCTTTTTAAAGATGAACTTATCCTTTATATAAACATGCCATATTGTAAAAGACAGATTTTTTTTTTTTTTATAAAAAGAAACAAGCCAAGACATTTTGGGTTGACAGTCTTCACTCTTCATCAGGGCTTTGAGTCTTGTCATTACACACAATATTCCAACAGGTGATAAACATATTTTTAAAAACATTAATTTCTATGTAAAAGACAGTCTTTGGCAGCCAGTGCTTAATAACTTTTCTAATGATAAGAAACCTGACGAAGGTTCCAACCCTTCCCTATGTGTCTTTTTGCAGGCTAGAGATTTCTTGGTACTTTTTCTTCTAACAGGAAGTGAGGGGAAATCTCCCCAAAAAGGGGGTTGAATTACTAAAACTGGAGAGTGCAAAATCTGGTGCAGCTGTGCATGGCAGCCAATCAGCTTCTAACTTCAGCTTGTTTGGTTAAGCTTTGACAATAAAACCTGGAAGCTGATTGGTTTCTATGCAGACCTGCACCAGATTTTGTACTCTCCAGTTTTAGTAAATCAACCCCAAAAGTTTTGCCTGGAGTTGGCCTTTAATGACTGCTGAGTGTGTCACATTCACAAAGTGGAATTCATTTGAAAAATATGAGCAAACTGCACCATAGTGACTCCCTGATTGGGTCTGCTATGCAGATGTCTTCTAGAGCAGGAGGGAGATGAAGAATCTGTGATGTGAAATACGGAGGTGCCATTGTACACAGTGGGGGAGATTTACTAAAACTGGAGAGTACAAACTCTGGGGCAGCTCTGTATAGAAACCAATCAGCTTCCAGGTTTTATTGTAAAAGCTTCATTGAACGAGCTGAAGTTAGAAGCCGATTGGCTACCATGCACAGCTGCACCAGATTCTGAGTGCTCCAGTTTTAGTAAATCTCCCCTCAGTCTGCCTACTTCTAAGAGAATGAGCTGATATTTATTAGTTTGGCTAGGTAAGTTCGACCTCAAGGGTAGGATATTGGTGCAGGGCACAGTGGTGTGGTGATGCACAACAGCCAAGCACAAGCTCACTTCTAACTGGTCAACATGGTCCACCGGAACCTCATTCTTTTCAGGGACTCGTGAGCTATTTCAACCACAAATAAAGGTGTGAAGGTATCTTTACTGAAAGTGTCCAGAAGCCAATTTTTGACAAACTGTAGGATCTCTACCCTCTACTTTCTCCGGTAATCCCACAATGCACACATTGTTGCGTCTTGGTCTATTTTCTATATCATCAGTCTTATCCTTGTTATCATGCACTAAGAGCAGTAGAGCGGGATTCATGAATCAAGGGTGGCAACTTCTCCTCTAAATCGCTAATGCGACATTCTGGAGCTGTGGTGTGTTCACGGATCTTTTGCAGATCTTGCCTAAGCAGAGCCACTTCCTTGGTCAATCCCACCAGACGATCGTTCACTGTATTAACTGAGGCTGTACATTTCTGCACCGCCTGCAGGATCTGACTTAATGTAGGCAGTTTTTCTCCCTCAATGTAATCCTCATGACATAAGTACTCAGAGTCAGGGATTAAAATGGCGTCTGCCCCTTCTCCATATCAGAATCTGCATGTGTAGGGACAGGATCAATGCTGGCTTCATCTACCTCCTGCCCCTGCAGTTCAGACAGCTTCTTGGTGTAGTATAGTATATCCCCAGGGTTGTCTTTACCTGTAAGGGGAGTCGGTTTGCTCTTGGCTCCTGGATCCTTAGGCTTGTCTGTGCCCCTCGTAATCCTCTGAGGAAGAGCTGCAGCCGCGCCAGGTTGGCTGTTCTGAGGTGCTGTGTCATCCTTGTTCTTTCCTCCTCTCGTCATGGCAGCAGGTATACAAGTCGCTCGAGGCACCTCCGTGATGCAGAGGGTCTGCTGCAGCTGATAGTGGTGTTCATAGGGCCGATGGCGGCCGTGGAAAGGATTATTTGCGGGAGCTCTGTGATACCGATACGCTCACATGCCCGACGTGGCCGCGCTCAACCCCTCATTCTTTTTCGAGTGCTAGTGAAATCCATGGTTTGTACTTTCCTCAGATAGGCCACGGATTTTTGTCTCATGTATCAATACTTTAGAAAGTAAGGACTGTGCTAAACCTTTTTAGGTACAGAGGAATGGCAGGGTTTACCCTTGTGATAAAAGGCAAACTGGCCATCCAGCGTCCCTGGATAAGAAGAACCTCTTGTCATGTGCAACCTCCCACTATAAAATCATGGGAATCCATAATTCCTTTCTTGGTCACATTTAAGGTCGTCATACACTGGTAGCTATAATTCCAAAAACAAACGGCAGAAGATATTTGAGCATTTTTTTTTTACAGTCCCAATTTTTGCACAATTGCCCCTCAAAGTGACACACTGCTGGTTCCTCTTCATAAGGTGAGGAACAGGGTCCGATCAGGCTGGAAAATCCCCTCCTCCTCTCCTGCAATAAGAAGCTCCTCCACTTGCCTTACATCATGGGTGCTCAACCTGCGGCCCTCCAGCTGTTGTGGAACTACAAGTCCCATCAAGCCTCATCCTTTGGAAGTCATTCTTGTAATGCCCCGTACACACGAGCGGACTTTTCAACATCCAAAGTCCGATGGACTGGTCCGTCAGACTACTCGATCGTGTGTGGGCTGCAACGGACTTTTGATTCACCAAAGTCTGACGGACTTTAGAATATGGAACATGCTTCAAATTTTTCCGACGGAACTCCGCCGTACCCGGTCCCTCCGAAAAATCCGCTCGTGTGTATGCTATTCCGACGGACTAAAACCGACGCTAGGGCAGCTATTGGCTACTGGCTATGAACTTCCTTATTCGAGTCCAGTCGTACGTCATCACGTTCGAATCCGTCGGAGTTTAGTGTGATTGTGTGTGGCCAAGTCCGCTCAGCCGAAAAGTCCATCAGAACTCTGTCGGAACTCCGGCAGAACTCCTTCGGAAGTCTGTCGGACATAAGTCCTCTCGTGTGTACGGGGCTTAACTGTGAGCCTTGCAATGCCTCATGGTACATATAGTTCCGCAACAGCTGGAGGGCCACAGGTTGAGCACCCATGCCTTACATGCTTATTATCATTCTATTGCAATTTGGAGAATGGCTATCATTTAATCGATTCAGCTGTTTGGCAGCCTTTGATTATGGAGAAATTCTGATGGGTGGGGGTTGGGAATCCAAGTCCTGCCACATCTCATCAAGAGTAGGTTTTCCTAGAATACAAACTGACCGGCAACCAGTGGAGTTTACACCATGGACGACTTGGTGTACTCCATTTCTGTTTTGATTCATTAAAATAAAAAAACTGCCTTATTATTTTCCTAAAGAGGAAACAATTTTGCCTCAGAAAATCATAACGAGGCCTCAATTCCTCCACCCAGAACTGCTTTATGAATGTATATCCCCAACTTTTGGTAATGGTAATACCCAACCCGATTCTTAGGGGCCCCATGTCTAACAAACTTGAGAGCATTTTTCTACAGAATTTTCTAGGCACATTTTTTTTTTTCCCACAAGGTAGGTTTCCTCAACCCTACCCAAGCACTAGGACTTGGGACTGGTGTGCAGAATTTGCTAACATCTGTGCATAAGACCTGTGTACACATACTAGGGCCAGATTAGACAAGAGCCAATTAAAGGAGGTTATAAACCTCTGAAAAAAAAACAAACTGCAAGACAAAGGCATAATGAGCTAGTATGCATCACATACTAGCTCATTATGAAATACTTACCTTAGAACGACGCCCTGCAGGGCCACCCGCGTTCCTCTCCCACGGCCGACATCTTTCACCGGAGTCACTTCCGGGTTTGCGGGCTCCGGCCAATCAGAGCGCCGGAGCCTGTGAACCTGGAAGTAACTTCAGTAAAAGATGTTGGTCGCGGGAGCGGAGTGCGGGCGGCACTGCAGGGCATCGTTCTAAGGGAGCCGCCGGTCACGGCACAGGCCTTGATAAAAAAAAAAAACGGCACCAGCGGGCCCTTTCTTCAGTGCACATGCGGCAATGATGTCAGCAGCAGCACATATAGTGAATATCTCCTAAACTCAGTTTAGGCGATATTTACAGTACCTACAGGTAAGCCTTATTATAGTGGTACAAGTGGTGTAACAGAGTTTACAACCACTTTAACATACCAGCGAGTCTTTTGGCATGTGGGAGGAAACCTGTGCAAAATCTATGCGCATAGTGGGTGGGGGGGGGGGGGGGTGATTTACTGAAGCACTCAGAATCTGGTGCATGGTAGCCAATCAGCTTCTATCTTCAGCTTGTTCGATTAAGCTTTGACAATAAAATCTGGAAGCTGGTTTCTATGCACAGCTGCACCAGATTTTGCAATCTCTAGCTTTAGTAAATCTCCCTCAGTGTTCTGGCCTAGAATTTGAATGAAGGCCCCCTAGTCCTGCCAGGCATAGGCCATTTTTCTGAGCAGAACTGCTTTAACCTCACAGCAAAGGTTAAGGATTCGAACTGCTTTTGCGGTACCCGGTTGAGCTACTGCACTCTATATACATGTATGATATACATATAGCTCTCTAGGTCTGTCTACAGTTGCTAAACCCCACAGTAGACAAAGGATCCAATATTTCATGTCTTTGATTATATAAAAAATAGTTCACTGTAGCTTTAAGCTAGCCATCTATCTGGAGTGCACAGTGGCTTAGCACTTCTACCCTACTACCCTGAGATCCTTGAGTCCCGGTCAGGAAACTATCTGCAATGGAGTTTGCATGATCTCCCTGCGCTTCCATAGATTTCCTCCAGTTATTCCTCTTTCCTCCTACATTCCAAAGACTTGCCGGTAGGTTCAATTGGCTCCTGTCGAAAAATGAGTCCTAGTATGATATTCTACTAAGCGCTTTCGTGATGCATGGCTCATCATCTGCCTCAGCACCAGAAAGAGTGCTTTGAGTCCCTAGGGAGAAAAGCGATACAAAAATATTAATTGGCTGCGGTAGAGTGTTTTTGATGAAGCTGAGCCAGCTCCACTGTCGCTAAAATAACGTTCAGAAGACCCAGGACTGCAATGTCCATCTTGACATCATTGGTTTGCCCTCCACAGATCTTCTGAATAATGAATAGAAAAGATATTCGCAACTGGCAGATGTGAAAATCAGCCCGATGATCTTCTTCAGGGGGCCGATGACCTCACAGACGCCGCTTGTGCCTCGGTGTGTTGGCGCAAGCTCCTAACGAACCAAGATGGCCACATCCCTCATCCATAACGGTTCAGAGTTGCCCGTCAGTCCTGTGCCGACCTCAGGAGGCAGATGCTGGATGGAACTGTCCCAAAATACACACTCGGGGGGTGATACGGTGCAAATTTTACACAGGTCACCAGCCTAAATATAACCAGCTATTAAAATATCTGCGTTCCATACTTCCTATTTCACGCGTAAATACAAGAAATTAATTCCCGTTCGGGGCAGAGTTAATTGGCGTTTGTCTTGGCAGCGGTACAGGACGCAGTGTTTGGTGTGGCAGGGTCAGGATGTGTAATCATTTCTGGAATAACCTCTTGTACCTTTTTCAGAAGAAAAGCATTAAAGGGGTATGATCAGAGGGCCGCACAGTTTCAGTTCTACGCCCTTCGCAAAGGAAACGGATTGACAGATAATTAGCGCAGGTAGCAGACCGTTCTCCCCTGCGGGGGGTCAGGCCACATCTCCCGCTTACAGTAAAACCAAACGTTTTAGGTCCTGGAAAGGACTCTCCTACCATTCCCGCTCTTCTCATTTCTCTGTTTACTCCAGTTCATTTACCAGGATTACCCCGTGGTGCATCCGCTTCATCTGAGGTCAGGAGGTAAACATCGCTCTTGACACTTTTCAGAAGCACGCCCCATCCTAATTTTTTTCTTTCCTTGAATCCGTAAATGGCTACCTTTTATTGAAACTGTTTTGGCTGAGCACTACAAGCGATGTTTTGGGGCTTTTTTCTTTTTTTTTTGCTTCGTTAACTGACATACGACAACTTGTTTTCCACTGAAATAACAGTTATTTGCCACTTACAGGATTAGATGGTGGGGTAAGCGATATCCTGTTAACCCTAAATTCAAAAGAAGCTTTTTGTGGGAAGTTTAACATTTTTTTTAATTTTGCAAGAACTTTGGCAGCCACTATTGAATAGGCAGGTAGACCATCAGCCCCTGACAACTTGATCAAGTCTCGTTAATATTTTCAATTCCTTAACAGCTCTTTCTTGCATCTTGAGAATCTGGCTGCCCCCATACATAAGAACCTATTGATACCCCTATCTTCAGAATCTGAGCCCAGAATCAGACCCATTGTTTCTCCTGGTCAAAGCCAGGAGCAGTGTCAAGGGATGGTTGAAATTTTGTCCAGAAGTCATCTGGAGCTGGCTGCACAAAATGATCTCTAAATCAGATGAAGGTGAAAGGAGCTTATTCACCGGTGCAGTGTTTCCTGGACTGAATTGCCAGTTTACCAGTGGAGTTTTACTTGCATGTTAAGGGGCCTTCAAGCGCTAAAGGGGCCAAAGATGTGCAACAAGTGCCCCAAGTAGACTCAACTTGCACTAAGGGCCCCTCATGTGCTAAAAATGTGCAACCAGTTTGCCAATAGACTTAACTTGCATATAAGGACTCATTTACACTTGCTTCGGCTTCAAAACACATTAACGGCTAGTTTAACACTTGCTTCAAAACAAGGCTTCGGACAGGTTTGTTAAAGCTCTCTAAACGCTAGTCAAAGCTCCTGCCAATAATAATTAAAAAAAAAAAATGGTTAGCTTACAGTCCTGTTCACACCTTGCTTTTGCTTTGCTTCAAAAATGATACCCCATGTCGCTTTAGTTGTGCTTCAAAGTGCCTTCAAAGCCTTCGTAGAAGTCTATGGCAAAGCTCATTGAAACTTCACCAAAGGCTCAAGCCCACCAAAGGCTCATCGAAAGCTCCATCAAAGCCCCACTGAAGGCTCATCGAAGCACCAAGCAAAAGCAAGGTGTAAATAGTATTGTAATCTAACCATTTTATTTAGTGACATGGGCTTTGACTGGCGTTCAGAGAGCTTTAACAAAGTGTGTCCGAAGCCTTGTTTTTGAAGCAAGTGTAAACTAGCCCCTAAAGGGTCCTTGAAGTGCTAAAAGGGCCAAAGATGTGCGATTAGTTCGCCAATGGACTTTACTTGCACTTTAAGGATCGTTCAAGCGCTAAAAGGGCCAAAAATGTGCAAACAGTTTACCAATTAACTTTACTTGTACTTTAAAGGCCCCTTTCACACATGCGGACAGTATGTCCGTATTTCATCCATCCGTTTGCGGCTGAAATACGGACATACATGCATCCCTATGGGATAGCGGGTGTCTGCGGATAAACATCCGCAGACACCCGCTATTGTCCGCCTCCGCTATGGTCCGATTCTGCAGACGGAGGAAAATCCTATTTTTCTATCTATCTGCAGAGCGGATTGGATGAACACGGACAGGCGGTCCGTGCTCATCCGATCCCCATAGAGGAGAGCGGAGAGCTGACAGGGTGGACCCTGCACTGTGTGCGGAGACCGCCCTGTCCGCCGCCGGCTCAGCGGGGGCAACGGAGCGATCCCCGCTGAGCGAGCGGATCATCACGGGGCGGATCATTACTGATCCGCCCCGTGTGAAAGGGGCCAAAGAGACCTTCAAATGCTAAAAGGGCCCAATATGTGCAACCAGTTCACCAATGGACTTGTGCATAAAAAAGGGCCCCTGAAGTACTAAAAGCACCAAAGATGTGCAACTATTTCACCAGTGGATTTACTTGCATATAAAGGGCCCTTGAAGGGCTTAAAGGGCCAAAGGATGTGCAACCAGTGCACCAGCAGACTTTACTTGCAGATTAAAGTGGAAGTAAACTCCCCTATCATTTTCAGCCAAGGAAGCTGCCATCTTTAAGGGCCCTCCATGTGCTAAAAGGGCCAACAATGTGCAACCAGTTCACCAATTTACTTTACTTATTAAAGGACCCCCTAAAGCGCTAAAAGGGCCAAGGATGTGCGACCAGTTCCCCAATCAATTTTAATTGTAAGTTATGGGCCCTTCAAATGCTAAAAGAGAGGTGTATAAATATTTAGCAGTTTACAATCCCAACGCAGACAAGAGCACAATAAAAGTCATAATGATAAGAAAAATAAAATGCATAAGCCCCACTAAGTCCATGATAATAATTAGCAATAGGTCTAATCTGAGCTGTATATCCCCATCATTGAAGGTCTGAGACTCGAGAAGGAGTCAGGAGCCGGAGGGGTTAAGTGGTGGAAGTGTGACATCTCCCGCCAGGCACTGGGTACTAATATTGACATATATGAGCTCAGCTGGCACGAGCACCTCGCCGTGTGAAAACAAACAGTGAAAAGCAGGCAGGTGTCCGGGGTAGAGGATCTGGGACGCAGGAGGGGAAATTGTGTGTGTGCGATCGCTGCCGGTCACATTACAAGGAGGAGAAGTGTAAGGCGTACACTTGTGGCAGGATCAGGATAAGCACTGGGTATGGACACCTGTCTGTCCCTTTAACCCCACTGATGCTGAAGGGATTTATATTCATTATCCTTCCTTATACAAACAAGATAGTCAATTCTCACCGGTTCTTTTCCAACTTCTGGGCCATCCACAATGGGAACACAAGCGCCATCTTTCTTTTTACACTTCCCCGAGGGCCATCTGTAGTATTGGCTCTTTTCCCAGAATGCCGTTTCACTAATGAAGGAAATCAGAAAAAATTGGGTTAACGGCTCTGCAAATTTAAAGCATATCCCTGGGCAAAAACTAGAATGTGCTACATCATGATAATTATTATTATTATTATACAGGATTTATATAGCGCCAACAGTTTGCTCAGTCCTTTACAACATGAGGACAGTACAGTTACAATATAATTCAATACAGGAGGAATCAGAGGGCCAGGCTCGTTAGAGCTTACAATCTGAAACAAATCGATTGTCTGCTAGTACATCATTTTTAACCCCTGCCGGCCCTTTAAGGGGGTTTAGCGTGCCAAGAGGCAGGGTTGGGGCTTATGGTCATGTGACTGCCGGTAGCTGTGCTGGGCGCACGTGCTCTCAGTACAGCTCTATTTGCACGCAATTATGCGGCCACTCGGCGCCAAGGCCTGCCTGCCGAGAGGCCGCATATTTGCGTGTGCTTGGTGCTAAGAGATTAAATACCTTTATTCCCCCATTGTAACTATTGATTCTGCTAGCAAAGTCACTACATATTAACATTCTGAAGCATGGAGACAATGCTCGCCTCTACCACCTTGATGCAATTGGCCTCCAGTGTTGTCACCTTAGGGCCCACCCAAATGACTCTTACTGCAGTGCATACTGGGACAAGCAGTAACTCCACAGTAAAGCGAGGTGATATAGCGGTGATGCAGAAGAACTAACAAAACAGATTACAGAAATGCAAACTCGCCTTGCTCCTTCTTCAGCAGCTCCACTGCTCTTGTCAGGTTCCTTCAGACCCGGCTCTCGAGGCTCTCCTGTAGCGGTCAGCTGCACAGGCCCACTCCCTGGCCTCTCAGTATGGGATCTCCCGACACCCTGGGCTCTCTCAAGACCTACAGACTCTCTTTGTTCCCTGGACTTGCTTAATCACCTCAGCTCTCCAAGTCTACATACTCCCTCTGTCCCCTGGACTCGCCTAGTTGCGTCAGCTCTCCCAGTCTACAGACTCCCTACGTACCCTGGGGTCGTCTCAGATCTCCCAGTCTAGATACTCCCTCCGTCCCCTGGACTCACCTAGTCACCTCAGCTCTCCCAGTCTACAGACTCCCTCCATCCCCATGGCTTGCCTAGTGGCCTCAGCTCTCCAAGTCTACAGACTCCCTCCATCCCCACGGCTTGCCTAGTTGCCTCAGCTCTCCCAGTCTACAGACTCCCTCCATCCCCATGGCTTGCCTAGTTGCCTCAGCTCTCCCAGTCTAGATACTCCCTCTGTCCCCTGGGCTCGCCTAGTCGCCTCAGCTCTCCCAGTCTACAGACTCCCTCCATCCCCATGGCTTGCCTAGTGGCCTCAGCTCTCCCAGTCTACAGACTCCCTCCATCCCCATGGCTTGCCTAGTTGCCTCAGCTCTCCCAGTCTACAGACTCCCTCCATCCCCATGGCTTGCCTAGTTGCCTCAGCTCTCCCAGTCTACAGACTCCCTCCATCCCCTGGGTTCACCTAGTTGCCTCAGCTCTTCTACTCTACTCCCTTCGTACCCTGGACTCGCCTAGTCACCTCAGCTCTCCCAGTCTAGATACTCCCTCTGTCCCCTGGGCTCGCCTAGTCGCCTCAGCTCTCCCAGTCTACAGACTCCCTCCATCCCCATGGCTTGCCTAGTTGCCTCAGCTCTCCCAGTCTACAGACTCCCTCGGTCCCCTGGACTTGCCAAGTCTCCTCAGCTCTCCCTCCATCCCCTGGGTTCACCTAGTTGCCTCAGCTCTCCCAGTCTAAAGAATCCCTCTGTCCCATGGACTCGCCTAGTGGCCTCAGCTCTCCTACTCTACAGACTCCCTTCGTACCCTGGACTCGCCTAGTCACCTCAGCTCTCCCTCCATCCCCTGGACTCGCCTAGTCACCTCAGCTCTCCCACTCTACGGACTCCCTCTGTTCCCTGGACTCACCTAGTCACCTCAGCTCTCCCTCCATCCCCTGGACTCGCCTAGTCACCTCAGCTCTCCCACTCTACGGACTCCCTCTGTTCCCTGGACTCACCTAATCACCTCAGCTCTCCCAGCCTACATACTCCCTGTGTCCCCTGGGCTCGCCTAGTCGCCTCAGCTCTCCCAGTCTTCCAGACTTGCTTGTCCCGCTGTCTCTTTCAGTCCTGTGGGTAAGGAATCTCTCCAACGTGGAGTGCAGTTTTTCCAAGTGATCACCTATCCTAATGGGAGTACTCCTGTCTTCTGGCTGGAGCACACACACCTGTCTCCTGATGAGAGTACTGAGCTTTGACAAGGCCTCGCTTGCAACGAGTGTGCACACCTGCACATTCACACAACCTGCATATCTCCAGTACCTGGACGCAGGATAGAAGGCTTTGTCCCACCCAGGACTTTTGAAGCCTTTAAAGCCTGGACCCTGATCCGGGAAAACTTCAAAACGAGGGAAAAAAAATGAAAACGCAGTCAATACTCTGGAGCCCCTCAGGGCCTACCCTTGAGAATCCTGTGTGCGTTCTGCCTATACTTGCACAGTGGTTGGGTCTGGCACTGTCACAGGTGATAAAGCCAAAGGAACATAGACATGAAAGTCAACTGACAGAAGTTTTGACACATCTTTTTATCAACGACTGAATAAAAAAGTCTTGGCTATACATACAGTAGATTCTGGAAAGATGCTGTACACCCGCCACGGCTAACCGTACCACAGAAAAGTGTTAAAAAAAAGAAAAGAACCAATTCTTAGCCAAAACACTATACAGCATTGTACCTTTCCCGCAAACAATGTCACAAAGACTAAAACAATGGCTGCTTTGTTCCCATCTCTGCTCTTCTACCCATCTATTAGCAGGTGTCAGTTGTCTTTTTGTGAATCTGCCCCTCCACAAAATTTTATTTTATTTTTTTTTAAGGAGAAAAACACATTTTGCTTATCTTCTAGTAGAAATACTGCACCACATCCCTTGATAGATAAATATAAATTTGAAGGTGTATTTTGGGGATTTTGGGGTGCACAATTACAACAAAATTATTTATAAGAGAGTAGAAATATATTAGAACATTGTTAAAAACGAACATCCAAAAGGGTACGTTTTGATATTACAGTACTGATACAAGTGCAGACTGATTTCCTCTCTACATGTTTCACCTTGGTTATTGGCTTCTTCAGGAAAATTTATTGATATCAGGTAAGCACTAAAAATAGAAAGAATTTTTAGAAGAATAGGACAATAAACAGTCACGAAACATCAAAAGCATAATGCAAATATACTTTTGATGTTCCGTGGCTGTTTATTGTCCTATTCTTCTAAAAATTATTTCTATTTTTAGTGCTTTCTGTGTCAGATATAAATAAATACTCCTGAAGAAGCCAATTACCAAGGCGAAAACATGTAGAGGTGAAAATCAGTCTGCACTTGTATCAGTACTGTAATACCAATACTTGCCCTTTTGGATGTTTGTTTTTTAACAATGTTCTACCGTATATACTCGAGTATAAGCCGAGATTTCAGCCTCTTTTTTGAGGCTGAAAGTGCCCCCCTCGGCTTATACTCGAGTCATCGCCGTCTGCCTGCCCGATCAGCGTGTCGAGCAGACAGACGGCGGCCATTCTACTATTCAAAAGCCGCACCTCCCTGTCTGTGATAGGCGGAACACTTAATTTCCCAGCAGTCAGTGTTCCGCCTATCACGGACATCCGCTCATCCTCATACTACGGACGAGGATGAGAGGATGTCCGTGATAGGTGGAACACTGACTGCTGGGAAATTGAGTGTTCCGCCTATCACAGACATCACAGACAGGGAGGCGCGGCTTTTGAACAGAGGAATGGCCGCCGTCTGTCAGACGAGGAGAGCATGGCACACAGAGGCTGCAGATTGGCACAGGTAGGCAGGGATGGACGGGACACAGCGACGGACGGGACACAGCGACGGACGGGACACAGCGACGGACGGGACACAGCGACGGACGGGACACAGCGACGGACGGGACACAGCGACGGACGGGACACAGGGATGGACACAGGTACAGACGGGACACAGGGATGGACACAGGGACGGACGGGACACAGGGATGGACACAGGGACGGATGGGACACAGGGACGGACGGGACACAGGGATGGACACAGGGACGGACGGGACACAGGAATGGACACAGGGATGGACGGGACACAGGGATGGACACAGGGATGGACAAAGGGATGTCTCACCCTCGGCTTATATATATATTCGGGTCGGCCTATACTCGAGTATATACAGTAATACATTTCTACCCTTTTATAAATGATTTTGTTGTAATTGTGCACCCCAAAAATCCCAAAATACACTTTCAAATTTCTATAATTCTTTTTTTTTTGTTTTCCAGAATTTATCATCTGCTCTCTGAAAAACACACAAATAACATATTTAAAAAAAAAATAATATCCATTGAAAAAAGAAAAAATGTAAAAGCTAGCGATGCAAAAGTAAAAACCTTCTCTAAGGCCCCATTCACACCTGAGCGTAGCGTTTTCAGGCAGAAAATCGTGCGATTTTATGGCGTTTTTTTACCGCAATTATGCTGCGTTTTTTACGGCGTTTTGCCGCGATTTTGTGCAGGGCAAAAGGTCACCTATGTAAAAAGAAGAAAAACGCCCAAATCTGCCCGAATCGAGCCCACTAATGGTGCGAAATTCGAATGAAAATTCTTGGGTAAGATTTTTAAAATTCGACCCATGTATGGCCAAGCCTTATGCTGGCCATACACTATATGAAAAAACGGCCGAAATTCGGTCATATGGCCAATTCGTTGGTTTTTCGGTCAGTTAATAGGCACAAAATCGATAATTGTTGGGACATTTTTGAGCCGAAAAAACCAGGAACAAGTTTGGAAATTTTCTGCCGAACGAATGATAAATTGAAAGGTTAATGTGTCTCCCCATCCAAACTGTTTGCACTAGGTATATGTAAAAAAACAAACAAAAAAATTGATTCATTTATGTCCACTGAATGATTTATTGGTCATTACATGATGGCACTATCGTTTGTTCTCACGGCTTTCGTTTTCCGAAAATGGGTTTGCCCGATTTTTCGTATAGAGTATGGCCAGCATAAGAGATGACACAAGAATCCGGATGTTTTCTTTCCTAACTAGAAAACCCCACTTAGTGTGCCTTTTTGAAAATACTTTCACCTTGAATCTATCTGAACCAATAGGCTAGGCTCTGCCAATCCCCCCCCATTTTCCAAAGGCAGCTGCCACAATCTCAGCCAACCAATCAGATGCAGATACTGTTGGGGTATTCTGATAGCTGCAGGTATAGCAGTGGCCTGAATACAATAGCCAACACTTTGGATTAAACAATCCTCACTGTTTAGTGTTAATGGAGGAATCAGGCTAATTACTAATGTGTATGGCCAGCTTGAAGGTCATCATTCACCAATGGGTCAGTGTGTGCATCCCTGTGTAACCATAAATGTATTCAAACCCTGTTCAACTTCCTGGTAATTAAAAAGCTTCCCTTCCTGCAAAATATACATTTTCATTCACTTTTACCCTTTCCACAGTTCACAATCCTACTGCTTGTGAGTAGGCGGGCAACAGACCAGCTTTCTTTTCAGCGGTCATTCCAAGAATTTAGACCAGCAGTGGTCAACTTTCTAGATATGGAGGGCCTCAAGTGTGGCCCCTGGCATCACTGAACTGCCGCTTATAATATCCAGTTACTGTAGTGCTACATAAAACTCACAGACTGCAGGCATGCAACAGGAGATGTTAAAAGTGGAACTTTACTTAAAAAAAAAAGCAAAAAAAAATAAAAATAAAGCATAAGAGACGTGCTTATATCTTTTCTGCAATAACGTTAATTACCTGCCTGTCCGCACTGTACAAAGAGCTGCGCACACGAGATGACGTCATCTCGGCCGGACCAATGGAAATGGGCAGGCATAGATATCCGGAAGCCACTGGGCTTAAGATATCAGTGGCTGGTGTGGAGCCCCAGGGATCACACCACTGGAGAACAGGTAAGTATAGTTTTGCTTTAGGAGACTGGGAACATGCTATAGGAGTTGGAGACTGAGGACATGCTATAGGGGTTGTTGGAGACTGGGGACATTCTATAGGTTTTTTTTGGAGACTGAGGACATGCTATAGGAGTTGGAGACAGAGGACATGCTATAGGTTTTTTTTGGAGACTGGGAATATGCTATAGGAGTTGGAGACAGAGGACATGCTATAGGGGTTGTTGGAGACGGAGGACATGCTATAGGGGTTGTTGGAGACTGAGGACATGCTATAGGGGTTGTTGGAGATGGAGGACATGCTATAGGGGTTGTTGGAGACTGAGGACATGCTATAGGGGTTGTTGGAGATGGAGGACATGCTATAGGGTTTTTTGGAGACTGGGGACATACTATAGGGTTTTTTTGGAGACTGGGAACATGATATAGTGGTTTTTGGAGACTTGGAACATGTTATAGGAGTTGGAGACTGAGCACATGCGATAGGGGTTGTTGGAGACTGAGGGCATGCTATAGGTATTGTTGGAGACTGGGAACATGTTATAGGAGTTGGAGACTGAGGACATGCTATAGGTATTGTTGGAGACTGGGAACATGCTATAGGAGTTGGGGACTGGGAACATGCTATAGGAGTTGGAGACTGGGGACATGCTATAGGAGTTGGAGGCTGGAGACATGCTATAGGAGTTGGAGGCTGGGGACATGCTATAGGAGTTGGAGGCTGGGGACATGCTATAGGAGTTGGAGGCCGGGGACATGCTATAGGAGTTGGAGGCCGGGGACATGCTATAGGAGTTGGAGGCTGGGGACATGCTATAGGAGTTGGAGGCTGGGGACATGCTATAGGAGTTGCTGGAGACAGGGGAAACTCTTCAAAAGACAAGAATGCACTATGTAAGATTGCTAGAAGTCACTGCTATAATTGTCCCTTTACATAGCAATGCTCCCAACATTGCCCTTAAAAATTACTCTACTTTTACTGAATTGAGAGAGAACCTAGTAAGGAAAACAGACTACTCTCTAGGGGGGCCCCAAGGGCTGCACAACAAGTGCTATAGGGCCACAAGGTGTTTTGATTACTAAACACAAGACTTAGCTTTACCAGCATCATACATCAGCTTTCTTCTGCTGAGCAAAGTCTATTGTTTCTATAGGGCTTCAATATGAGGTTTTAACACATTTCTACTATCTAAAAAAAAAAAAAAAGAAAAGGAATGGGGGGGCTATACATAAACATAAATGTCACAGTGAAGGTTCTAAAGGGAAAAGAAGGGAAAGAGGCATCAAGAGAAGGGAAAGAGAGGCATCAGAAGCATTCATGTCATTTACAGACCTCGAAGAGTAAATTGGAGAGGTTTGTTGCCCTTAATCTGGAAACTGTAGATGGAATTCCAACTGGGAGATTGTTTCTATAGGGCTTCATTTGTGCCATATCTACAAGGACTGATTTCTGTGTTGCATTTATTAAGGTATTAGCTGGAGCTTCCCCCATAACAAAACACATAGTAGAAATTTCACGAGACTCAGCTTGATTAGAGACACTTTTTCTTTTGGAAGCAGTGGTGATCTTGTTCATGGTTTGGAAATACACAAAGCCATGTGTTCAGATTCAAGCAGCCGTTCCTACTCCCAACAGTGCTGCTGTGCATCCACTTCTATGAGCTGTCTGCATGCAAAATCCGCGGTGGATGCACACGCATAACCCATCCGAGTGAGCCTTTAATCTGAAATCGGTTGACAAAATTCCAACTGGGAGATCCAACTTTTTCACAGTTGACACCAGAACAAGAGCAGATGGGGAATTCTTCCAGTTGGGGCAGCTGGTGAACTCTCACTTTGTAGAAATCTCCTCCCACTTCCTGTTGCATCTCTGGGACAAAAAGTGAATGGAGATCTCCCAAGAAGGACTCAGACTGCTACAAAAAACTTACAAATACATTTTAACCCTTCTTTACTATCTAAAATAAAATAAAAAATACGCTATGGTTATACACGGACATCAAAGTTGGAGTAGAGGCATGAAAACAAGAGAAGGGAATAATGCAGGCCATACACGGTGGAATTTCGAACGAATTTTCTTTTCAAAATCAGAAAATTAATTTTTTTTTGTGATCCGATGATGCCACCATTGATTTTCGAAATTCGGCCGACCAAGCCTTCAATTTCACCTCAAAGAATTTTCTTGGCTGGGAATCTTCTTTTCTCTCCGTAAATTTTCTTTTATCTCCGTACATTTTCTTTTCTTATTAAGTTTCTCGCACGATTCTCCCATCATTGATTAGAAAATCGTTCATTTGTCTAAAAATTTCCAACATGTCCGATTCCTCAAATTTTATTTCCGCACGAAAATCGGCTGTTGCTGCAGCCCCCCACTAATGGTGCGAAATTAATTACGAAAATTCTTAGATACGATTTTCGACAGAAAATTCTTTTAGAAATTCGAACCTTGTATGGCCGGCATAAGAGACATCGGAAGCACGTTCCACGCCCTTGTCTGACCTCAAAGGGAAATCTTTGCTGGGAAGTCTGTGGTGTTTTTAATTTGAAAACTCTAGACTGAATTCTAATTGGAAAATCTTCCAATTGGTACACCCGGGGTTCGGTGGGAACTAAGAGGGGATTTCTTTCACTTTGTAGAGATCTCCTCTCAATTCCTGTTGCATCTCTGGGATGGAAAATGAATGGAAATCATCTCACAAACTGCTACAAAAATTTACAGATGGTTTAAACACATTTTTAGTATCTATAACTAAAAAATAAAAAATGGGAAGGGGGTGGGGAGCTATACATAGACATAAATGTTAGAGTGAAGGCTCTATAGGGAAGAGAAGGGAAAGGGGCATTAAGAGAAGACAAGGCATCCAAGATAATAGAAAGAGGCATCAGACGTATTCATAACATTTACAGATCACGAAGAGTCATTTGTGGTGGTCTGTTGCCCTTAATCTGGAAACTGTAGATCATGGGTCTTCAAACTACGGCCCTCCAGTTGTTCAGGAACTACAATTCCCATCATGCCTAGTCATGTCTGTGAATGTCAGAGTTTTACAATGCCTCATGGGATGTGTAGTTTCGCAACAGCTGGAGGGCCATAGTTTGAGGATCCCTGCTGTAGATGGAACTTCAACTGGGAGATCCAAAATCCTGGACAAATGTAGAGGGGAAATCTTCCAATGGGGGAACTCTCCAATTTACAAAAGAAGAAGAAGGGGGCGCCTCTGGGTGTAGATTTTTTTAAAAAGCAATTTATTCACAAGTCATTCTAAAACAGAGAGATTTTGCACTCACATTTTCCATAAAATAAGTAGGCGTGTAGAATAAGAGGGGTCATCTGATTTAGTTTGTCACTTCTATTCCGGTCCGCAAGTGTCCTGTTGTCCTCTCCTGGCGTTACCACTAGTATGTTGTTCAAAAAAAGCCGGCTCGGTGGACGCAGGGGATGTTCTTCCAAAGCGAGGCTTGGTTTGCTGTGACACGCGGGTTGCGGAATTGTGACGTCACGGCGGGCGACGCGTTTCCTGAGCGTTCGGGGGGAGGTGGGGAGACGACCGCGCTCTTTCATCAGGCCAATCAGATAGGGGAAAAAAGGCAGAGATTTAAATAGAGGAAGTTAAGGCGGGAGACGTGGCTGAGCGGAGAGTGGGGCGTGGCTTTGAGGTTAGAGTACAACAGGAAATCTCCCCAAAGGGACAGCAACTTACAGGAGGTATTTAACCCTTCCCTACTTTTTAAAACTAAATAGAGAAAAAAAGTTGAGGGCTATACAAAGACATAAATGTTGGAATGGAGGCTCCGAAAGGGAAGAGAAGAGAGATCCAACATCCAGGACAAGGGTAGAGGGGAAAATCTTCCAATGAGGACACCTGTCTTTTCGTTCACTTTGTAGAGATCTCCTCTTACTTCCTGTTAAATCTCTGGGACAGAAAATGAATGGAAAACTCCTAGAGGGACATGGATCACAACAAAAGCTTAGAGGAGGTTTTATTCCTTTTCTACTATCCAAAACTAAAAGAAAAAAAAAATATTTAACTGGGAGTTATACATAGACGTCGAGGCAGGGGCATGAACACAAGAGAAAGGAAAAAGAGGCATCACAAGTGTATTCATGTCAAGAGAAATCAGTGATGGGCAGGGGCGGACTGACAACTCATGGGGCCCCTGGGCAATAGGAGATTATGGGGCCCCCAGGCAAGCAGAGATTATGGGGCCACACAGTATACACACACACACACAGTATACAATCACACAGTATACACATACATGTTTCTATTGGCTGAGAAGGTACTGGAGAGGTGGGGCAGCTATAATCTCAGGATTTTTAGACCAAAAGGATGTTGGTAAGGGACATTTCATAGGCAGATGTAAAAAAAACACAGATTTTTACATACTGTCCCTGGTTTTACTGAGGCTGGCAACCCAGATGGGGCCCCCTAGTGGCCTGGGGACCTCGGGCAGTGCCCGAGTGGCTGAATGGTCAGTCCGCCCCTGGTGATGGGGAATTCTGTTGCCCTTATTCTGGAATTCCAACTGGGAGATCCAACATCCTGGACAAGAGTAGACAGGAAATCTTCTAACGGGGACACCTGTTTCGGGAAGAAAATGTCTAATGCCACGTACACACGACCGGACTTTTCGACATCAAAGGTCCGACGGAACGATTCCGGCGGACCATTCAATCGTGTGTGGGCTGCAGCGGACTTTTGATTTGCAAAAATCCGACAGACTTTAGAAATGGAACATGTTTCAAATTTTTCCGCCGGAACTCCGCCGGACCCAGTTCCTACCGAGAAATCCACTCATGTGTATGCTAGTCCGACGGACAAAAACCGACGCTAGGGCAGCTATTGGCTACTGGCTATGAACTTCCTTATTCTAGCCCGGTCGTACGTCATCAGGTTCAAATCCGTCGGACTTTGGTGTGATTGTGTGTGGCCAAGTCCGTTCATTCGGAAAGTCCGTCAGAACTCTGCCAAAAGTCCGTCGGACCTAGTCCCTCAAAAAGTCCGGTCGTGTGTACACGGCATAAGAGGGGTTTTGTAGAGATCACCTCTTTCTGTTGCATCTCTAGGACAGGAAATATCTCCAAAGGGACACCAACAGCAACTTACAAGAGGTATTTAACCCTCACCTACATTTTACAACTAAAAAAAAAAAAAAAAGTTGAGGGTTATACAATGACATAAATGTCCGAGTGAAGGCTCCGAAGGGAAGAGAAGGGAAAGAGGCATCAAGAGAAGATGAGGCATTTAAGAGAAGGGAACAAGAGGCATCCGAAGTATTTTCATGCCATTTACAGATCTCAAAGAGAAATGAGTGAAGGGGAATTCTGTTGCCCTTAATCTGGAAGTTGTAAATGAAATTCCAACTGGGAGATCCAACATCCGGTACGAGAGTAGAAGGGAGATCTTCTTCTTTACTGAGAATGGGCATTGTTTTTATTTTTTTACAGCTGTAAATAAGCACAGACGGGGAACCCATGAAAGACCGAAGAAAGCGATAGTGATGGAAATTACATTGGGAATATGAAGAATTTATTCCATTTAATTGAAATAATCCTGCTCTTCTTTTCCCAAAGAGTATCTCGCCGGTTGCAGAGTTCAGGGGTGTCTGGGTGATATCACCCCCCCCCCCCCTTTCCCCTTTGTAGAGGATCAGCCTTATCTTTATCAAGTGGTGAAATGCTGTTTGGAGAGAGAAAGTCTGGTTGAATACTTTGTTACGTTAAAGGTCTGGCTGAGCCAGGGGGAGTCCTGACATATCAGCGCTGTGAAACAACACGGGATTAGGAGGGATTTTCTCACTTGAGATAACATTACGGGGCTTGCTAAATATAAAGCGGACTGGGGGGGTTTGGGGGGGGGGGGTTGTTTGGTCTGCGCCTAACCAACTGCCTAAAGATATATTTTCAGGGACAAAAATTGCAGGTTTGAAAATAAATAAAATATTCCAGCTTTCAAATTTTATGTTCAAATTAAAATATTCAGCAAAAATAACTTTTTTTTAAGCGATGGGGATGGTGTGAGAATATAGAGATTTTTAGGCTGATGTCCAAGTGGTTGAAGGCTCGGGGGGGGGGGGGCACATGAATTCAGCAAACATTCTCTGCAGGGGAATCTTGCATTTTAAAAAGGACAGATATTATATTCGGCACCAGAGAATGTTTGGTGAAAGCCACATTCACTGCTTTATAAATAGACCCCTTTGGTGTCCTTTTGCAGATTTTCCTTTAATGTGCATCTATAGCAGTGATGGTGAACTTTGGCACTCCAGATGTTTTGGAACTACATTTCCCATGATGCTCATGCACTCAGAAGTGTAGCTGAGCATCATGGGAAATGTAGTTCCAAAACATCTGGGGTGCCAAGGTTCGCCATCACTGATCTATAGTCATCTTTTTTTTTTTTTTTATAAAGTAGGGAAGGACTAGAACCCCTGTTAGGTTTTTTTTTACGGGTACCAGAGGCTCCATTAGGATCACCCTCACTGTCTGGAACACAGAGATAACATTGCTTCTGCATGGGTGCTCAACCTGTGGTCATCCAGCTGTTGCAGAACTACAAGTCCCATGATGCATTGCAAGGCCGACAGGTACAAGCAGGACTCCCAAAGGCAGAGGCATGATGGGACTTGTAGTTTCCCAACAACTGGAGGGCCACAGGTTGAGTACCCATGGAGGAAGGCTAGAAACCCTGTCTCTAAAAATGTAACAAAGGCAGTGAGAGCGCCACACCATTGGTCATAGGGTTCAGAAAGGATTTTAATTCATTTTTCTCAGATTGCAACAAAACAACCACCGCATTTTGTGGGTTCCAGTACATCTGCTTCATCAGGACTACACTACAAAAGCGTTTGTATTTCTGGGGTTAAGGCTATTCCGCATCATAAGGGCTAAATTACATCAGCCAATACAGTTCCGGGGGTTCATGTACTCCCGCTTCATCAGGACTACAATGGCCACCATGATTCTGGGGTTTAGTGTACACTTGCTTCAACAGGGCTACATAGGCCACTATGTTTCTGGGGTTAGGGTACTCTCGCTTCATCAGGGCTACAATGCCCACCATATTTCTAGGGTTACGGTATACTCGCTTCATCAGGACTACAAAGGCCATGTTTCTGGGGTTCGGTATTCCTGCTTCATCAGGGCTACAATGCCCACCATATTTCTAGGGTTCCGGTATACTCGCTTCATCAGGACTACAAAGGCCATGTTTCTGGGGTTCGGTATTCCTGCTTCATCAGGGCTACAATGCCCACCATATTTCTAGGGTTCCGGTATACTCGCTTCATCAGGACTACAAAGGCCATGATTCTGGGGTTCGGTATTCCTGCTTCATCAGGGCTACAATGCCCACCATGTTTCTGGGGTTTGGGTACTCCCACTTTATCAGGGCTACAATGCCCATCATGTTTCTGTAATTCGGATACACTTGCTTCATCAGGGCTACAAAGGCCACCATATTTCTGAGGGTTTGGGTGCTCCCTCTTCTTCAGGGCTACAACGCCCATCAAGTTTCCAGGGTTTGGGTACTTCAGCTTTATCAGGGCTAAAATACTACAGCCAACATGTTTCAGAAGTGTAGGCACTGCCGTTGCATAGGGAGTAAAACACAACTGCCCAATGCATTTTGGAATTCAGGATCCCCCCCCGCCCCCGTCATCAGGGCTGCAATACAACAGTCAATGTGTTTTGGGGATTCAGGTACCCTCCCTTCATCAGTGCTACAATACAAGTAAAAAGCTGATGTCCTTTTTTACTTGTATTGTAGTTCTGATGAAGGGGGAAGGCCTGAAACCCCCAAATGTGTTGGCTCTTTTTTATTTTCAATAGAATGCTAAATAAAATCCTTTGTAGAAGCTACAACCATTGATGTTGAGCTCTCACTGTTTTCCTTAAATTTTTTAACACCATTTAGAACCCCCAGTCGGGGGGCGCTGTGCCACATGTGAACAGCCTCATCACAGCTAGTCAGGGGTTGTAAAGGTAATTTTTTTATTTTCTACATAGGTTCCTATAAGCTAGTGCATTGTTGGTTCACTTACCTTTTCCTTCGATTTCCCTTCTAAATGTTTTTTTTCTTTTGTTTTCTTTGTCTGAATTTCTCACTTCCTGTTCCTCCCCAGTAAGCTGTTCAGTAAAGCTGTTCTGGCTGACTAACCACCAGCTCGGATGATGGTGAGAAGTTTACTGAGGAGAAACAGGAAGTGAGATATTCAGACAAAGCAAAAAAACATTTAGAAGGGAAATCAAAGGAAAAGGTAAGTGAACCAACAATGCACTAGCTTAAAGGAACCTATGTAGCAAATAAAAAATGTACCTTTACAACCCCTTTAATTTCTCAAACAGGTCACTTGCAATACCAGATATTAACAACAGGAGGTCTCGCACTTATGTATCCTTAGACCTTTTTTTAAAATTCTGTTTCCGTGTTTTGTTGGAGATTTTTTTTCCCCAACTTCCTGTGAGCTGAAACGATTGTCACCTTTACAGGAAGCATTTGTAAAACTCTATAACGGGGGCCACAGATAGCATGAAAAACTCAGGCGGTGATCACAGTGTGTGGTCGGAGTTTGCAAAGATTTGAAGCAGAACTAGGCTCGCCTCCCCCCTCGATGTTGCCGACAAGTTCACCAAGTTTTCTTCCAGGTTCAATGACACAACTCTCGCGCATGCGCAGATCAGTGTGCGTTTATAAAGAAGATGGTGAACGCGTACCCTTGTTTTATTAAAAATATCTGCTTAAAATTTGTTTTTTTTTTGTTTTTTTATATTTCCACTTTAATTTAGAATCCTAATTTTTAAATGCCACTTGGATCGCTATTTACCTATAGGAAAGCTGCCAATTGATCGCTATTTACCTATAGGAAAGCTGCCAATTGTTCGCTTTTTACCTATAGGAAAGCTGCCAATTGATCGCTTATTACTTATAGGAAAACTGCCAATTGATCGCTTTTTACCTATAGGAAAGCTGCCAATTGTTCGCTTTTTACCTATAGGAAAGCTGCCAATTGTTCGCTTTTTACCTATAGGAAAACTGCCAATTGTTCGCTTTTTACCTATAGGAAAGCTGCCAATTGATCGCTTATTACTTATAGGAAAACTGCCAATTGATCGCTTTTTACCTATAGGAAAGCTGCCAATTGATCGCTTTTTACCTATAGGAAAGCTGCCAATTGATCGCTTTTTACCTATAGGAAAGCTGCCAATTGATCGCTTATTACTTATAGGAAAGCTGCCAATTGATCGCTTTTTACCTATAGGAAAGCTGCCAATTGTTCGCTTTTTACCTATAGGAAAGCTGCCAAATGATCGCTTATTACTTATAGGAAAGCTGCCAATTGATCGCTTATTACTTATAGGAAAGCTGCCAATTGATCGCTTATTACTTATAGGAAAGCTGCCAATTGATCGCTTATTACTTATAGGAAAGCTGCCAATTGATCGCTTATTACTTATAGGAAAGCTGCCAATTGATCGCTTATTACTTATAGGAAAGCTGCCAATTGATCGCTTTTTACCTATAGGAAAGCTGCCAATTGATCGCTTATTACTTATAGGAAAGCTGCCAATTGATCGCTTTTTACCTATAGGAAAGCTTATAATAAAGTTGACATGTAGGCACGATAAATATCACTTAAACATGCACCAGAGATATTCATATGTTGGCGCATGCGCATTGTGCTCCGAGCCGAGGGGGGGTGGCGCTAAACGTCCCGTCAATCCCGAGTGCTGTGCCACAATCGTGACGTCATTGTGGCCCGGCCATTCAAACAGCCGGGGGCCTGCAACCTGGGACGGAAAGCCGGGTTGAAGAGGGAAGCCCTGGCAGCCATGACAGCGTGCCGCTGGAGGGATCCGTTTTACAGGTAAGTCTGTCATAATGTGCTAGTATGCGAAGCATACTAGCACATTATGCCATTAACTTGCAAGGAGGGGATTTGTGGATTTTATTTCTAAGACTTAACCACCACTCTAAGTCCTTTTTTTTTTTTTTTAAGGCTTCCTCTGTTCCAAGCCCTGATGAAAGTTGAGTTTTGTTGACTCTGTTGGGTTTTTCTTTATGGTAAAGCTGTGAACGAATAAAATATTCATGAATCTTATGGTCTGGTGGCCATTTGTATTCATGTTTTGGAGTTATAAGAAGCTGCCAAATGTTTGCCACTCTAAACTAAAAAAAAAAGTTTTGGCATTTTCAATTACTACGGACAGTCTACAAGCCGTAACATGCTTTGAGAATAGTGAAACTTTTTCGATTGTTGATCAGGCACCTGAAGAACTACAGGCCCCAATATGCTCTACCGGGATTTGGGATCCTTCAACAGCTTCCTCCTTTTGTATGTTCTTAACCCTCAATTTTAATCGGCAGTCATTTTTCACTGTGGCCCTTCACACGTTACTACCAAGTATTTATAAAATCCAGAAAAGGTCTTCTATAAGACAGTTCATTGTACCTGAGCCTCCCGGAACGAGCCCCCAACGTTCACTCACCGCCGACCATCAAACCTTCACCTGTATCAAACAAGTTTTACAGCCTTGTAAATGTCACCTAGACGTGTTTAGAGAAGAAGAATATATATTATTATAGGACTTCCCCGCAGAGAAAAGAGAATAGGTGGGAGGTCCACTGTTGACGATGCTTTTTTTGTGTTTTCATACTAATATATTGTGTTTATTATATATGAAATATATTTAATGACACGTGAAAAAAAAAAAAAAAAAAAAAAAGAGAAGAAGGTGTGGATTTTCTTTGTTGTTATTCTGTAGGTGGCGAATGTAACCGAAGCACCCACTTGGTAGGACTAAAATCAGCAAACTGGTTCAAATAAAGTTTTGTTTTAACTCAAAACGTCGTCTTTCCTTTTGTTTTTGTCAGAAACCTGTTTGGTGAAGTTTCCAGCCTGAAAAAGACATATTTAAAGCTGAACTACACACATTTTAATTTACTTATATTCTCCAATGGCCAAAAAGGATATATAAATCCACTTTGTGAGCATCAATTTGTCTTTGCAAACTGGAAAACATATTCCTGGGAACTACAGGCCTGTCAGTCTAACATCGATAGTATGTAAACTATTGGAGGGGATGCTAAGGGACTACAGCGCCTTAAAAAAGCATTCATATCGCTTTAAACTCTCCACATTTTCTCATGTTACAACCAAAAACATAAATGTATTTTATTGGGATTTTATGTGATGGACCAACACAAAGTGTCACATAATTGTGAAGTGGAAGGAAAATGATAAATGTTTTTCATTTTTTTTTTTTTTTTATAAATGTATTTTTTTTATGTCAATATTCAGCCCCCTTTACTCTGATACCCCTAACTAAAATCTAGTGGAACCAATTGCCTTCAGAAGTCACCTAATTAGTAAATAGTGTCCACCTGTGTGTCATTTAATCTCAGTATAAATACAGCTGTTCTGTGAAGCCCTCATAGGTTTGTTAGAGAACCTTAGTGAGCAAACAGCATCATGAAGGCCAAGGAACACACCAGACAAGTCAGGGATAAAGTTGTGGAGAAGTATAAAGCAGGGTTGGGTTATTATAAAATCTCCCAAGCTTTGACCATCTCACGGAGCTCTGTTCAATCCATCATCGGAAAATGGAAAGAGTATGGCACAACTGCAAACCTACCAAGACACGGCCGTCCACCTAAACTGACCGGGCCGGGCAAGGAGAGCATTCATCAGAGAAGAGTCCATGGTAACTCTGGAGGAGCTGCAGAGATCCACAGCTCAGGGGGGAGAATCTGTCCACAGGACAACTATTAGTCGTCTCTCCACAAATCTGCCCTTTATGGAAGAGTGACAAGAAGAAAGACATTGGAGAAAGAAAGTCATAAGAAGTCCTGTTTGTAGTTTGTGAGAAGCCATGTGGGGGAGGGGGCAGAAAACATGTGGAAGAAGGTGATCTGGTCAGAGGAGACCAAAATTCTACTTTATGGCCTAAAAGCAAAACGCTATGTGTGGGGGAAACTAACACCGCCCATCCCCCCGAACACACCATCCCCACCGTGAGACATGGTGGTGGCAGCATCATGTGGTGGGGATGGTTTTCTTCAGCAGGGACAGGGAAGCTGGTCAGAGGTGATGGGAAGATGGATGGAGACAAATACAGGACAGTCTTAGAAGAAAACCTGTTAAGCCCCATACACACTATCAGATTTTCTGATGATTTTTTTTCCTTCAGATTTGCCAAAACCATATGATATGAGGTCAAACCTTAGGAGTTTCAATTTGTATGCAATCAGGCCGGCCCGCGCACTACATGGTTTTGGTAAATCTGAAGGAAAAAATCAGCAGAAAATCTGATCGTGTGTACGGGGTTTTAGAGTCTGCAAAAGACTTGAGACCGGGGCGGAGGTTCCCCTTCCAGCAGGACAACGACCCGAAACATCCAGCCAGAGCTACAATGGAATGGTTTACATCAAAGCATATTCATGTGTTAGAATGGCCCAGTCACAGTCCTGACCTAAATCCCATCGAGAATCTGTGGCAAGACTTGAAAATTGCTGATCACAGACGCTCTCCATCCAATCTGACAGAGCTTGAGATATTTTACAAAGAAGAAGAATGGGCAGAAATGTCCTCTCTAGATGGGCAAAGCTGGTAGAGACACCCCCAAAAAGACTTGTAGAGAAAGGGGGGTTCTACAAAGTATTGACTCCGGGGGGCGCCATACAAATGCCCCTCCCCCACACTTTTCACATATTTATTTGTATCATTTATCATTTTCCTTCCACTCCAAAATCATGTGCCACTTTGTGTTGGTCGATCACATAAAATACATTTACATTTTTGGTTGTAAAATTACAAAATGTGGAAAATATCAAAGGGTATGAATACTTTTTCAAGGCACTGTATATCCAAGAATTTGCCTATGAAAACACTATCAGTAATATCTGCTAAGACTCTTCGAGGAAGTGAGCTGCTATCTAGATAGGGGAAGGCCAGTGGTTGTGGTTACATAGTTAATAAGGTTGAATAAAGACACCACTTATTATTTAACCACTTTCAGCCCCGGACCATTTTGCTGGCCAAAGACCAGACCACTTTTTGCGATTCGGCACTGTGTCGCTTTAACTGACAATTGCGCGGTCGTGCGACGTGGCTCCCAAACAAAATTGACGTCCTTTTTTTTTCCACAAATAGAGCTTTCTTTTGGTGGTATTTGATCACCTCTGCGGTTTTTATTTTTTGCGCTATAAACAAAAATAGAGCGAGAATTTTGAAAAAAACGCATTATTTTTTACTTTTTGTTATAATAAATATCCCCCAAAAATATATAAAAAAACATTTTTTTCCCTCAGTTTAGGCCGATACGTATTCTTCTACATATTTTTGGTAAAAAAAAAAAAAAAAATCGCAATAAGCGATTATTGATTAGTTTGCGCAAAAGTTATAGCGTTTACAAAATAGGGGATAGTTTTATGGCATTTTTATTAATATTTTTTTTTTTTACTAGCGATTTTTATTGTGACTGCGACATTGTGGGGGACGCATCGGACATTTTTGACACATTTTTGGGACCATTGTCATTTATACAGTAATCCGTGCTATATAAATGCAGTGATTCCTGTGTAAATGACACTGGCAGTGACAGGGTTAACCAGTGGGTGGCAGTGTTAGGGGTTAAGTGTTCCTAGGGGCGTGTTACTAACTGTGGGGGGGCTGGGCTTTCATTTAGTGAACACTGATCTCTGCTCCAATCACATGGAGCAGAGATCAGCGTCACTAGTTGCTAGGCAGAATGGAGAAATGCTGTTTACACGGCATTTCTTCATTCGGCCGTTCCGTGAGACGATCGCGGGTATGCCCGCGGCGATCGAGTCCGCGGGTCCCGCAACCGGACTCACGGGGGTCCCGACCAAGCGCGGGAGCACGCCGCCGGCAGCGCGCTCCCGATGGCAGGGCGGCAAATTTAAAAGGGACGTACAGGTACGCCCATTTGCCTGCCCGTGCCATTCTGCCGACGTACATCGGCGTGCGCTGGTCGGGAACTGGTTAAGGTACCCATATAGCGCCGTCAATTTACGCAGCACTCCACACACACATCGCACACTCACATCGGTCCCTACCCTCAAGGAGCCCACAATCCGAAGTCCCCAACTCACATGCATATACTAGGAGCCAATTTTGGACAGAAGCCAATTAACCTACCTGCATGTCTTAGGGGTGTGAGAGGAAACCAGAGTACCCGGAGGAAACCCACGCAGGCACAGGGAGAACATGGGAACTCCAGGCAGGTAGTGTCGTGGTTGGGATTCAAACCAGCGACCCCTTTTTACTGCTAGGCGAGAGTGCTAACCACTACACCACTGTGCCACCCACTGCCCCACTGTGCCGCCCCACACCACTGTGCCGCCCCACACCACTGTGCCGCCCCACACCACTGTGCCATCTGGATTTTGCAAAAGCATTTGATACAGTCTCTCTCAAACTTCTAATTCACAAACGGAGGTCTGCAGACACGGACCATTGGGTTTGTACATGGATAGAAAACTGGTTATAGGGGCGTGTCCAAAGGGTAGTAATAAATGGCGCATACCCAGAATGGTCTGGGGTGGTAAGTGGGGTACCCCAAGGATCTGTCCTGGGACCAACTCTGTTTAATATTTTTCATAAATGGTATAGTGGATTGAATAAATAGCTCAATCTTCGCGTTTGCCGATGACACAAAGCTAAGTAGGGAAATGACTTCACACCAAGATATAATAAGCTTACAAGATTAATAGTTAAAAAAAAACAAAAAAAAAAAAAAAAAACTCATGGATGGGTATCTTAGTGAACAAAGTATACAGGGATACGGGGAACGATTATGAACACGCACACCTACACAGGTTGAACTGAATGGACTGGCATCTTTATTCAACCTTACCAACTATGTAACTAAAAGTAGTAGTCACATCAGTACATTGCCTGTGCGGAGAGCAGAGCTGTGGGAGGGGCCCCATCAGGCTCCACCCACTACAGGTGGCACGGAGAAGAGCTACTTTGTGCAGGTCACTTGGGAGATGTTCAATAAAGTTTAGGTAAGGGCTCTGTGCAGGCCACTTAAAGTTGTCCAATAGGGTTGAGGTCAGGGCTCTGTGCAGGTCAGTTAAAAGTTGTTCTACAGGGTTGTTCTAGAGGGATGGGGGGTCAGGGCTCTGTGCACCTCAGTTCAAAGTTGTCCAATAGGGTTGAGGTCAGGGCTCTGTGCAGGTCAGTTAAAAGTTGTTCTACAGGGTTGGGGTCGGGGCTCTGTGCAGGCCAGTTAAAAGTTGTTCTACAGGGTTGGGGCTCTGTGCAGGCCAGTTAAAAGTTGTTCTACAGGGTTGTTCTACAGGGATGGGGGGGTCAGGGCTCTGTGCACCTCAGTTTAAAGTTGTTCTACAGGGATGGGGGTCGGGGCTCTGAGCAGGCCAGTTACAAGTTGTTCTACAGGGTTGGGGGTCAGGGCTCTGTGCACCTCAGTTTAAAGTTGTTCTACAGGGATGGGGGTCGGGGCTCTGAGCAGGCCAGTTACAAGTTGTTCTACAGGGTTGGGGGTCAGGGCTCTGTGCAGGCCTGTTAAAAGTTGTTCTACAGGGTTGGGGGTCAGGGCTCTGTGCAGGCCTGTTAAAAGTTGTTCTACAGGGTTGGGGGTCAGGGCTCTGTGCAGGCCAGTTAAAAGTTGTTCTACAGGGTTGGGGGTCGGGGCTCTGTGCAGGTCAGTTAAAAGTTGTTCTACAGGGTTGGGGGTCAGGGCTCTGTGCAGGCCAGTTAAAAGTTGTTCTATGAAAAGTTGTTCTACAGGGTTGGGGGTCGGGGCTCTGTGCAGGCCACTCAAAAGATGTTCAATAGAGCTGAGGTCAAGGCGCTGTGCAGACCACTCAAGTTCCTTAACACCAAACTGGTAAAACCCGAGTATTTATACCGTGTCCACAACTTCTGGCCATATAGGGAGGTTGTTGGTCAATCTAAAGGAGATGATACAACCAGAAGTCATATAGTTCTGCCTTACATAAGATAAACTGGCACCATGGTGTTTATAAACGGGGGATTCTGGATTTCCGCTCTGCAAACAAGTCGACCAATCAGAGATCCCCAACCAATGGATTTTGGGAGCTTAAACAAGGGGGGGGGGGGGTCTTAAACTGGTGGCCCTTCAGCTGTTTTGCGAAAAATTCAAGACCCCATCGTGCCTCTGCCTGGGGGAGTCCTGCTTGTAACGGTCCGCCTTGCAATGCCTCGTGGGACTTGTAGTTTTGCAACAGCTGGAGGGGCTGCCAGTCTGAGACCCCCCCCCCCCCCCCCGGCTTAAACCATACCTAAACCCAAGACACAAAAAAAAAAGGAAATATATATCACAGCTTACCAGTCTTTAGATGTGGCGGCTGCATTTGTTTTCTTTTTTTTTTTCTTTCCCCCCCAGACATTTTTCTTTTATTTTCAAATGGTGTTCCTGCCAACGCTCACTTCCCATGTTGCATCTATGGAGGAAGAAGAAGTCATGACTGTCGCCAAGGTTGGATTTCACGCAGAGACAACACCCGTGTTGTGTGGCACCCGTGTTGTGTGGCACCCGTGTTGTGTGGCACCCGTGTTGTGTGGCACCCGTGTTGTGTGGCTGCCAATTGGGAAGAAGGAACTCAAAGATATATAAAAAAAAAAAATGATTTAAACAACATGATAAAAATAAGTCATGAAGACCAATGCAGGGATCTAGATAGTAAATATTCTCCCATGTGGATAGAAGCGTGTATGGGGGGCCTCGGAAGTGATAAATATACATGTATTTACTAAAAATCTTCTATTTCAAGGCCGGCCGCCGAATGGCAGACGTCTCATTCACCCCAGATGTGGGGGACACATCGACAACCGGGGGCCGCACCCAGGGACATTTCTGGCTCTATCTGGAAGGATATTTATATATGGGGCTTTTTTTTTTTTCCCCCTTAGAGAATAGGTGCAGGGAACTCCCCTTTTCAGAGTCAGCCCCCTTGTCTCCGCCCTCTACCCACCCCCAAGGACTGTCCCTTGGTTCCCGCCCCTATCCACCTCCCAGCACCACCCTAGAATACAGAACTAAGTAACATTTGTGGTGCTGTGTTTTTTTTTGGATGCCATTTGTCATTGATAACAAGAAAAGTAGTAAAACAGATCCCCTGCAGGCAGCAACAATAGACCCCCTCATTGACAAAAAATAATAAAAAATCCCCCTAACAAGAATAGACTACGTGCAACAATATACACCCCCCAGCAACAACAAATCCCCCCGCAGCCAGCATCAATAAACCATCCAGCAGCCAGCAACAATAGGCCCCTCCCTAAACAGTAGCTCCCTCCTAGCAACAACTGACCCCCAGCAACAATAGATCTCCCACACCAGCTACAATAGACCTCCCCAGCTACAATAGACCTCCCACACCAGCAACAATAGACCTCCCCAGCAACAACAGACCTCCCACACCAGCTACAATAGACCTCACCAGCAACAATAGACCTCCCACACCAGCTACAATAGACCTCACCAGCAACAATAGACCTCCCCAGCAACAACAGACCTCCCACACCAGCTACAATAGACCTCACCAGCAACAATAGACCTCCCCAGCAACAACAGACCTCCCACACCAGCTACAATAGACCTCACCAGCAACAATAGACCTCCCCAGCAACAACAGATCTCCCACACCAGCTACAATAGACCTCCCACACCAGCAACAACAGACCTCCCACACCAGCAACAATAGACCTCCCACACCAGCTACAATAGACCTCCCCAGCAACAACAGACCTCCCCAGCAACAACAGATCTCCCACACCAGCAACAATAGACCTCACCAGCAACAATAGACCTCCCCAGCAACAATAGACCTCCCCAGCAGCAATAGACCTCCCCAGCAACAACAGATCTCCCACACCAGCTACAATAGACCTCCCCATCAACAACAGACCTCCCCAGCAACAACAGATCTCCCACACCAGCTACAATAGACCTCCCCAGCAACAACAGATCTCCCACACCAGCTACAATAGACCTCCCCAGCAACAATAAACCTCCCACACCAGCAACAATAGACCTCCCCATCAACAACAGACCTTCCCAGCAACAATAAACCTCCCACACCAGCTACAATAGACCTCCCCAGCAACAATAGACCCACTGCAAAAAAATAGGTCCTCTCTCACACCAATGGATCCCCCAGCAGCCAGTATCAACAGACCCTGCAGCACACCCCAACACCCCTTGCCATGACATACCTCCAGTCCTGGATCCGGTCTCCGGACATTTACTGAATCTGGATAGACGACAAATTGACAAGCTGCAGCTTGGAAATCTTCACTTCCATATTTTGTAAAAAAATATTGAAGCCACTGAAGACATAAAATGGTGGTTTTAATTGTCCGCATGGAGAAGGGATCTAAATTGCATCGATCAAACCTGGCATAGAAATTCAATCACTCTTCACAAGTATTGCTGTCGTTTTTTTTTTTCCCAGTTTGACCCCATTTTTTATTCAATTTTTCAATAAACTGTTTTGAAGCTGTCGGTATTGGAAGCTGTAAACTGTCCAGCTTCCAATTTACAACTAACTGAATTCTGGTAGTGGACTGAACATTGTTTGCACTTTATAACATTTAAAAAAAAAAATTATAAATAATTATAAGATTTTAGATTTTTTTTTTTTATAAATAATGATAACATTTTAGATTTTTTTTTTATAAATAATATATATTCGATAAATATATAGTTTTATAACAATATACAGTATATTTTTTATATCGTTTTAAAACATTTTATAGCAGGGGTGTCCAACCCTTTGACCTTCCTGGGCTACAGAAGGGGATTTTTTTGAATTTTTTGATGATTTTTATATAATCGTATCATTTTTTAAATATATTTTTATATAATTTGATAACATTTAATACTAGTTTACGCATTTTGATCAAAGATTTTATAGTATTTAGAATTTCTTTACAATTTTTATATAAAGAATAATATAAATATTATACTATACACTTTAGATTTTTTTTTACAAATAATAACATTTTAGATTTTGTTTTATAAATAATATATATTCAATAAATATATAGTTTTAGAACGATATACAGTATATTTTTTATATAGTTTTAAAACATTTTATAGCAGGGGTGTCCAACCCTTTGACCTTCCTGGGCTACAGAAGTGGAATTTTTTGAATTTCTTGATGATTTTTATATAATCGTATCATTTTTTAAATATATTTTTATATAATTTGATAACATTTTATACTAGTTTACTCATTTTAATCAAACATTTTATAGTATTTAGAATTTCTTTACAATTTTTATAGAAAGAATAATATAAATATTATACGATACACTTTAGATTTATTTTTTTATAAATAATTAGAACATTTTAGATTTTGTTTTATAAATAATGTATATTCAATAAATATATAGTTTTAGAACGATATACAGTATATATTTTATATCATTTTAAAACATTTTATAGCAGGGGTGTCCAACTCTTTGACCTTCCTGGGCTACAGAAGGCGAATTTTTAGAATTTCTTGATAATTTGTATATAATCATTTCTTTTTTTAATATATTTTTTATATAATTTGATAACATTTTATGCTAGTTTACACATTTTAATCAAAGATTTTATAGTATTTTGAATTTCTTTACAATTTTTTATATAAAGAACATAAATATTATACGATACACTTTATAACATTTTAGATTTATTTTTTATAAATGATAACATTTTAGATTTTTTTTTATAAAAATAATATATATTCGATAAATATATAGTTTTATAACGACATACAGTATATTTTTTATATCGTTTTAAAACATTTTATAGCAGGGGTGTCCAACCCTTTGACCTTCCTGGGCTACAGAAGGGGAATTTTTAGAATTTCTTGATGATTTTTATATAATCATATTTTTATATAATTTGATAACATTTTATGCTAGTTTACGCATTTTAATCAAAGATTTTATAGTATTTTGAATTTCTTTACAGTTTTTTATATAAAGAATATAAATATTATACTATACACTTTATAACATTTTAGATTTATTTTTTATAAAAATAATATATATTCGATAAATATATAGTTTTATAACGATATACAGTATATTTTTTATATCGTTTTAAAACATTTTATAGCAGGGGTGTCCAACCCTTTGACCTTCCTGGGCTACAGAAGGGGAATTTTTAGAATTTCTTGATGATTTTTATATAATCATATTTTTATATAATTTGATAACATTTTATGCTAGTTTACGCATTTTAATCAAAGATTTTATAGTATTTTGAATTTCTTTACAGTTTTTTATATAAAGAATATAAATATTATACTATACACTTTATAACATTTTAGATTTATTTTTTATAAAAATAATATATATTCGATAAATATATAGTTTTATAACGATATACAGTATATTTTTTATATCGTTTTAAAACATTTTATAGCAGGGGTGTCCAACCCTTTGACCTTCCCGGGCTACAGAAGGGGAATTTTTAGAATTTCTTGATAATTTTTATATAATCATAACATTATTTTTATATAATTTGATAACATTTTATACTCGTTTAAGCATTTTGATCAAAGATTTTATAGTATTTAGAATTTCTTTACAATTTTTATATAAAGAATAATATAAATATTATACTATACTATAGTAAAATTTGTATAAATATTTTAATCATCAAGTTTTATTTTTTTTCATTTATTTTTTTTATAATTCTTTATTTAAACAATTTTTGTACAGACAGGCATGGGAGAAACAATATTTAGGAAATGGCCAAACAGATTAAGCTCATACATTGCATTGCTGCAGAAGAAAATGCTCGCTATCAAAAGACATGTTACAGTATATTGATCACCACTAATGGACGGCCTTATTGTTCTCCCCATCCAGTCCACACTTCAATTTTTAAACACTTATTGATAATACCCACATATATGTGAACTGTACACTGCAAGAAAAAAAAAAAAAAAAAAAAAGAAAAAATTAATAAATAAAAAAAAGAAAAGGGAAAAAGTTTTAATAGTTTTAGAATTTCTGGATAATTTGTATATAATTATATACATAAAAAAAAAAAACTTGTTTTATTGTATATGCACAAAAAGAAATACATGTACCTTTACAATGCAAAGTTGTGGTACATCAAATAGTTGACCGTATTATCAAATTAAGTGATATCGAGTCAAATATCACAAGAAAAGTACAGTATATATAGGAAATGATAAACCAGCTGATATAAAAAAAATTAAAATTTTATATGTTTTATAACGTTTTATACTAGTTAGCACATTTTGATCAAAGATTTTATAATATTTAGAATTTATTGATCTCGGCTGATTAATTTTTTTTAGACAAGCTATAATATCAATATTTAAATCATCACGTTTTAAACTTTTTTTAGAATTACTTGATATTTTTATATAACTTTAAAATTGTATCAATATTGAAAACCTTCAAGCTTTACAATTGTTTAGCATTTCTTGATATTTTTTATATAGTTATAAAATAGTATCAATATTTAAATCATCAACTTTTAACTTTTTTTTTAATTTCTTGATAATATTTTTATATGATTATAAAATAGTATCGATATTTAAATCAAGTTTTATTTTTTAGAATTTCTTGATTTTTTTTTTTTTTTAGATAATTATATCAATTTTTTATATAGTTTTCTGAAATATTACAACTTACACTACTTTTTAATCAAAATGTTTAAATTTTTTTTTTTTTGCACACTAATACTCAGTGAAATTTGAAGCCAGAACAACAGGAATTAACTATGGCACAAAAAAACGTGTATAAAATATATAATACATGAAACATTACGTGTGGAAAAAGGTCCAAAGAATGATGGAATGACGACGGTTCAGCCACAGGGTAATGGATGCGCTTCCTCTTCACAGGGGTCACGACTGCAGGGTCTGGAGGAGTTCTGTCCTTCTCTCAGCTGCCGACTCCTGAGATGGGGGGGGGGGGGGCACAGCTCAGGAAAGGTGCGAGGGCCACATGGTCTGGTGGGCCGGATTCGGCCCTGGGGCCTTGTGTTTGACACATGTGGTCTGATGAGTCTGGATTTCAGCTGCAACATTCAGATGGTGGGGTCAGAACTTGGCTCATGGATCCATCCTGCCTTGTATCACCGGTTCTGGCTGGTTTTGTAATGGTGGGGGCGATATTTTCTTGGCACACTTTGGGCCCCTTAGTACCAATTGATCATGGTTTAATCATCACGGCCTACCTGAGTATTGTTGCTGACCATGTCCATCCCTTTATGACTACAGTGTCCCCCATCTTCTGATGGCTCCTCCCAGCAGGATAATGCACCATGTCACAAAGCTCCAATCATCTCACCACTGGACAATGAGGTTCCTGTCCTCCAATGGCCTCCACACTCACCACATCTCATCTAATAGAGCATCTCTGGGATGGGGCAGAATGGGAGATTTCGGCATCATGGATGTGCAGCCCACAAATCTGCAGCAACTGTGTGATGTTATCAGGTCACTATGGAGCAAAATCTCTGAGGAACGTTTCCAACACCTTGTTGTATCTATGCCACCAAGGATGAAGGCCAAAGGGGGTCCAACCTGCTACTAGCAAGGAGGACCTAATAAAGGGGGTCCAACCCACTACTAGCAAGGAGGACCTAATAAAGGGGGTCCAACTCGATACTAGCAAGGTGGACCTAATAAAGGGGTCCAACCCACTACTAGCAAGGGGGGCCTAATAAAGGGGGTCCTAGCAAGGGGGCCTAAAAAAGGGGGTCCAACCCGCTACTAGCAAAGGGGACCTAATAAAGGGGGTCCAACCCACTACTAGCAAGGGGGGCCTAATAAAGGGGGTCCAACCCGATACTAGCAAGGAGGACCTAATAAAGGGGGTCCAACCCACTACTAGCAAGGGGGGCCTAATAAAGGGGGTCCAACCCGCTACTAGCAAAGGGGACCTAATAAAGGGGGTACAACCCGCTACTAGCAAGGTGGACCTAATAAAGGGGGTCCAACCTGCTACTAGCAAGGGGGACCTAATAAAGGGGGTCCAACCCGCTACTAGCAAGGGGAGCCCAATAAAGGGGGTCCAACCTGCTACTAGCAAGGTGGACCTAATAAAGGGGGTCCAACCCGATACTAGCAAGGTGAACCTAATAAAGGGGTGCAACCCACTACTAGCAAGGGGGGCCCAATAAAGGGGGTCCAACCTGCTACTAGTAAGGTGGACCTAATAAAGGGGGTCCAACCCGCTACTAGCAAGGGGGGCCTAATAAAGGGGGTCCAACCCGCTACTAGCAAGGGGGACCTAATAAAGGAGGTCCAACCCGCTACTAGCAAGGGGGGCCTAATAAAGGGGGTCCAACCCGCTACTAGCAAGGGGGGCCTAATGAAGGAGGTCCAACCCGCTACTAGCAAGGGGGGCCTAATGAAGGAGGTCCAACCCGCTACTAGCAAGGTGCACCTAATAAAGGCGGTTCAACCCGCTGCTAGCAAAGGGGTCCTAGTAAAGGGGGTACAACCCACTACTAGCAAGGTGGACCTAATAAAGGGGGTCCAACCCGCTACTAGCAAGGTGGACCTAATAAAGGGGGTCCAACCCACTACTAGAAAGGTGGGCCTAATAAAGGGGGTCCAACCCGCTACTAGCAAGGGGGGCCTAATAAAGGGGGTCCAACCCGATACTAGCAAGGTGGACCTAATAAAGGGGTCCAACCCACTACTAGGAAGGGGGGCCTAATAAAGGGGGTCCAACCCGCTACTAGCAAGGGGGGCCTAATAAAGGCGGTTCAACCCGCTACTAGCAAGGTGGACCTAATAAAGGGGGTGCAACCCGCTACTAGCAAGGTGGACCTAATAAAGGGGGTCCAACCCGCTACTAGCAAGGGGAGCCCAATAAAGGGGGTCCCATCCGCTACTAGTAAGGTGGACCTAATAAAGGGGGTGCAACCCGCTTCTAGTAAGGTGGACCTAATAAAGTGGCCCATCAGTTTACTTTAATTACTAAAAAATACAACGTACTTAAAAAAAAAAAAAAAAAAACAACACTTGCTTTAGCCAGGAAAAATATCTTTTTTTGTCTCTAGCAGACCCATCTGTTTACGGAACAGGAAAACATGGACTTTTTATTCGTTCTCTGAAGACGGTGCCAGAAGCCTGTCTTATCTTTTACAAAACATCTCCAGAGCAGACAAAAGTGTTGGAGTTTAATTAACTTTTTACGGCGCCAAAATAATCATCTTTTGGCTGCTGGCCCTCCTTGTCGTAGCGGAGATATATAGTGCGCTAGTAACGCACAAAGGCCGGTTCTGCAAGAGCACCGCGGTAGAAAAAAAAAAAAAACTCAAAACGCAGATGTACATTTAGACCTTGTACTCATTTACATAGGCTGAGAACTCAATTAAAAAAAAAAAAAGCCCTTTTTGTTTTTATAATCTGTGACGGTTTTAATTAGAAAGTATGACAGTTGAGGGCTCTTAATACTGAGCCCCTTTGTGTGTGGGAACATTACGGTGGAATTAAAGGTCTCTTCTCCTGGGTGGTTTGGCTCCTCAATGGGAAGTAGTCCAGAGAGTGGAGACTTTTTTTTTTTTAAACATGGATCCCTGAGTTTTCTTATAAAAGCCCCATGGTACCCCAGTCCATGGATTGATAATGAGATGAAGGCTCAATCCTTTCCCTCAAACACGAGAAGGTCCTTCAAAAGGTCAACATTTTACAGCTTCAAAAAACGTAACGCAGGACCGATATCCATAGACGTTTCGGAACTGAAACCGATCATTTTTTTTTTGCCCACTGACAATAAGTTATAAAATTGTACAACCTACGTGAAGGAAACAATAGGTAGAGTCAGTGCCGGGAACAAGGTCACCTAGCGGCAAACTGCCAACCCCAAGCACCAATCTGCACGCTAACCTCCTAGGCGCATATTCCCCCAAAATTCTCCCCAAACAAAACCCTTCCCCTCGCCACAGTATAAATCCCTCCCATCTGCTGAAATATCCCTCCCAGCACAAATCTTTGACCTCCCCCAGGGTGTCCTTAATATTCCCCACCTCCTCTTTACTGGGAGAAGATGGAGGCAGATAAGGAATCCCTGCACAGTCCAAGACAGTCCTGATGCAGGAGCACTGCAGTGGCAGGAGGAACTGGAGGGGAGAGTGTCAGGGCTGGCTTACCCTTTCCTCCTCTGGACTGGCCGCTCAGCTGTCGGCTAATTGCCAGCTCTCTTCTCTTTCCACAGTTACCAGCTGTTCCCGATGATGCTCGTCTGACCTACCTATTTAAAGCCTTCCAGCTCACTCTTTCCTTTGCCTTCGCCTTGGTCACATCACTAGGAATCATTTCCTGCTGTTTGTTTCAAGACTGGCTTGCTGACATCCCTCCTGGCTTCTGTCCTGCTTGCAGTTGCTCTCCTTGGATCCCTGACGTCTGGACTGGCTGATTACCCAATCTGGTTTATGAACTTTGGACTGGCTGACTACCCGATCTGGCTACTGGACTCTGGCTATGCTTGTCTACGCTTTTTTCCATTTACCTTTTTATTTTTATTAACAAGTGTGATTTGATTGTACTTCTGTCTCTGTCTGTTTCATGGTCCCTGACAGAGAGAGAGCATGGCCCACGCCTCCTCCTGGCTCTCTTCTGCTCTTTTCCGATTCCATTTGTCACTTCCCGTGCTAAGCTGAAAGGAGACGTGATGCTACGGTCACTAGTCCTCTCAGCTTGTAGCAGCGGGAACTCTCCATGTGGTGCTCCCCACATCAACCACCTCACATGATACCACAGCGCCCAGGGCAGTTGCCCCCCTCCTGCCCCCACCCTTGTCCTGGCCCTGGGTAGAGTGCAACTCAAAAGAAAAAGAAATTGACCTGTTTGACTTTTTTTGGACACATTTTCCACAGTCCATTGTCCTTTTTTAATGCCTGGTTTGTGGCCACTGTAGATAGGGACTTCAAAATGAGATTTGTTTCTTTTTATCACTTTGAAAATCTCAAATGCCAAAGTCTGAAGACCATCTCTAGCCAAAATGTTGTTGGTTTGGAAAGAAGCGGGAAGGGTTAGAAACTCAGCATGCTGTGACTGCTGTCCATGACCATTTGGGAAATATTTCCCTCACTTTTTGCATTGGGGTGAGGGCAGAAAATCAGTCTTTCCTATAAGTACATAGACTGCAATACATGTTTTTCAATTTGGGGTAAGGTTGGAATGTCTGTGAAGGTTTACAAAGTTTAATGGCTGCCTGTGTCATCTGCTAAGATTGTTTCACTTTCTACATAGTAAAGAAAACCAGGTAAAATCTCCCCACTAGGACACAGACAACATTAAAAACCATGACAGAGGTCTTCAACTTTTTCCACGTTACCTCCAAATGAAAAAACAATACAAGATGTGGCTGGAGCTAAGCTTTAAACCCAAATTGTTCATGTAACCCAAGTTTGCTACGCTATACAGCCTAAAGGTTTGTGGACACCTGACCATCATGTAAGCTTCTTGGACATCTCATACCAAACCCACGCACAAGGGAGTTGGGCCTCCTTTTGTGGCTACCACAGCCACCACTTCTAGGAAGGCTTTCCTCACGACTTTGGAGTGTGTCTGTGGGACTTTGAACCCATTTGTGAGGTCAAGTTGGACAAGTAGATCTGACTCACAGGTATAGCCCCCTCAATTCATCCCAAAAGGGTTTCAGTGGGGTAGGGGTCCAGTATTGATGTTGGCCAAGAAGATATGCCTAGCAATTGGTGTTCCAATTTTTCCCAAAGATGTTGAGGGAGGGTACTGATGTTGGATGAGCAGATCTAGTTCACAATTGATGTTCCAATTCATATCAAAGCTCTTCAGTAGGGTTGAGGTCAGGGCTCTGTGAAGGACACTCGAGTTCCTCCACAGCAAACTGGTGAAACCATATCTTTATGGCTTAGTTCACAGGGGCACAGTCATGCTGGAATAAAAATGGGTCTTCACTAAACGGTCAATACAAGGTTGGAAGCACACAATTGTCTAAAATGCCTTTCCATGCTGTAGAATTAAGAGTACCCTTCACTGGAAACACCCGAAACTCAATTCGGAAAGAAATCCCATGTTTGGCCATTGTTTTATCATGGTTATGTGATAGTTTAAGTCTTTGGGGTTGTATTCGAGATGTTCAAAGAAAGATCACACAAATACTTGGAGGTATAACATTTAATTAAGCAATGACAGACATCAAATGTAATAATATTGGAAAATATAGATGCTGTTATCGCCACAGAGTCCCACCTGCTTTTGCGGTGTGGCGCAGATGATCAGATCAGATGTTTGCATGATAGCAGCTCTGAGGCGAGACTGAATTTCCACGTTTTGGCTGTGGTAAATAGGACTTGTGTTTAAGGAAAATGACCAAACCCCCTTGCTAGGAACATAACCTTTTAAAGCGGGAGTAAACCTGCAGATGTTTTTTTTTTTCTCTACCTGCAAAGGAAAAGGCATAATGAGCTAGTATGCACCGCATACTAGCTCATTATGAAATACTTAGCTTAGAACGAGGCCCCGACATCTGGTCCGATCCACGCCAAAGGAGCTGACATGCTTCCTCTGCGTTTCTTCCGGGTATCGCGGCTCCGGCGCTGTGAGTGGCCGGAGCCGCGATATCGTCACTCCCGCGCATGCGCGCGGGAGATTTCATCCCGTCCGAGTCCGGCCACTGCCGGGTTTTCAGCCGAGAATCCCCTTGTGCGCATGCGCCGCTGCAGTCAGCGGCGCATACCGAGGGGAATATCTCCTAAACCGTACAGGTTTAGGAGATATTTTTTTTACCTACAGGTAAGCCTTATTATAGGCCTTATTATAGGCTTTCCTGTAAGTAAAATTTAAAAAAATTAGTATACAACCACTTTAAGGTCAGTTTATTTTTTAATTTTTTTTAATTTTTATTTTAATGGCAATCCTTTGATATGAAGTCAGCTAAGGTAACCAGGCTTGGGAGACTTTCTTAGATATTGCATATACTGTAGGTAAGATGGTCATTTGTCCGCAAACATTTGACCATGTAGTATATCATCCCCCCCTAAGCTGTTGGAAGGTCACAACTTACAACCTTCAACAATTTGCTGAACCGGATTGAAAAACTAAAAAAAACAGGTATAACCATCTAGTTATTAAACAGTACTTTTTAGTAGTGGTGCATCGAAATGAAAATTCTGGTCTGAAACCAAAAATTCAGGATGCACTTGGCTGAAAACTGAAACCGAAATAAACGTTTTTTTATATTTATATATATATATATATATATATATATATATATATATATATAATTGTATTATATTAAACTTTTTAAATACTACTCATAGTGCCCCCATGGTGGTAGTATCTGGATATTTGTACTTATGGTGCCCCCAGGGAGGTAGTATATAGATATTTGCGCTTGTTGTGCTCCCAGGGTGGTAGTATCTGGATATTTGTACTCATAGTGCCCCCATGGTGGTAGTATCTGGATATTTGTACTTATGGTGCCCCCAGGGAGGTAGTATATGGATATTTGCGCTTGTTGTGCTCCCAGGGTGGTAGTATCTGGATATTTGTACTCATGGTGCCACCAGGGTGGTAGTATCTGGATATTTTTACTCATGGTGCCCCCAGGGTGGCAGCATCTGCATATTTGTACTCATGGTGCCCCCAGGGTGGCAGTATCTGGATATTTGTACTCATGGTGCCTCCAGGGTAGTAGTATCTGGATATTTGTACTCATGGTGCCCCCAGGGTGGTAGTATTTGTTAATTTGTACTCATGGTGTCCCAGGAAGGTATTATCTGGGTATTTGTACTCATGATGCCCCCAGGGTGGTAATGTCTGGGTATTTGTACTCATGGTGCCCCCAGGGTGGTAGTGCCAGGACACACCAGTACTTGTGGTTTCTCCGGTTACCTCTCTGCTGGTTGAAGACCCTCCAGACACCTCGCTGCTCTGCACAGCTGATTGGCCACATTGCAGCACGGCCCCTCCCCTCGTCATACAATGACTGGACAGCTAAGCTAATCTTTTTGACCATTATCAGCACTTTTTTTTTTCTTCTTACTATTGGCAAAACGTCGATAACCCAGCTGATAAATCGGTGCATCCCTACTTTTTAGAACCTCTATGTCCAAGCCATGGTAAGTGGGGGCGAAACGCATCAGTAAAACACTGTTAGCAGAGTAGAGCTGGCTGAGATTGCCTAATATTGCACCTTGGTTGGGCTGGGAGAGTGGCGTCCCGGATGCAGCAGTACTTTTTAGAACAACCAGAAAAGATCCCAGAAAAGTCCAACTATTATGAGATGAGAGAGGCAGAAGAATCCAAGGATTGAAGGAAGAGGAGGATGTAGTGTTAGCCCTTGTACACACGGTTGGAGAATCTGTCGGAATGTGTCCTTTCGGACCGTGTTGTCGGATAATCCGACTGTGTGTGGTCTGCATCGGACTGTTTCCGTCGGAATATCCGTCCGACCAAATTTTCAAACTTGCTGGAAATATTTTCCGACAAACTGGTCCGATAGGACATACTCCGATCATGTGTAGAGAATTCCGATCGGACAAAGTGCCACGCATGCTCAGATCAAATTCCTACATCAAAGCTACTAGCCTGAACGTAGTCCCATCATAACGAAATAACATCATCACGTTCTGAAAGATTGGATTTTTCGACAACTTTGTCCGACCCGTGTGTATGCAACAGTTTCGGACAAAATCCGATGGATTTAGTTGTCGAAATGTCCGACTGTGTGTACAGGGGCTAAGAATGACGGGCAGTTTGTGGTAAATCCTGAACACAAAGAAAAATAAAGAATGAGAGAGAGGACTAAAATAAAAAATAAAAGAGGCACCGAGACAGTTAACAATTTCGATCTAAGAAACCTTATTATAAAATACCGACAAGGTTCATAGCGTGAGTTACTTTTATTGTATGAAGTATCCGGTGTGCACTCCAGCTCATAACTCTGCCTACATCTTAAAACACTTCTATTATAACATTTCTTTCACCAATTTTTTTCGCCTTCAGAAATCCAACAGGCTTTTCATTTCACGGTGTCAGACGTGTCAGCTGAAGATTGTTGAGAAACCTCTATGGATGCTTATAATTTGCCCGATACGTCCCATATGGAACCACTCACACGGGGCTGGGAAAAGCTCTCGCCTACAAATTGCTCGGCGGAGTAAAGGAAATCCTGGACAGGCGAGTAACACTCTGTTCTGTGACACCGTAAGACTCCGAGGCTCAGAAGAGGTTCGCGCCGTGACAGGAGCGTGTCAACCTCGACTTCAAAACCAACTCCCCTCCCCCCCCCCCAGAATCCTCGGCATAGCTTCACGGTTTATAAGTCAATGGTGGTGTCTTGCTGTCCTTCAAAAGACCCAACGTCTATGGTCACATAAATGTCCTTCTTTCAAAAAAATTGGCCACGAGAAAGAAAACAAAAAAAACAACGCAAGTTTTGTTTCGAACCGTACACCCATGAAGGGCCCGGGGAGGGGGCCTCAGATGTTTTCCAGTATTTTTATGTTCTCTGAATTTTATTATAAATTTTTTTTTTTTTTAGCTTAATATAGAGCTGAGATATCGACTTGAACGTTAGCGAGTAAAAAAAAAAAAAAAAAAACAGCTGGTTTCAGGTAACTTGATGTCACGCAGGTCTGAAAATGGATGGGCGTTGGCCCCCGGGTGAGTCTGCGGATATTTATATACACTTCGTATATATATATTGTTTTGGAACGCATTAAGTCCAGAGCAGCCGCTGGGGAAATAAAGGAGGATCTCGGCATAACCCTTTCAGCTTCGGGCTTCTTCCAAGATGGCGTCCGTGCTCAAGAGGACTGGATGCAAAGTGTTGGGCGAGGTGGTGGAAAACGAAAGACCTCGATCGAAAAAAAAGAAAAAAGAAAATAAAAAAATCACCCAATCAGTTATGTGTTGTTGATTAGAATATATTGAAGGTCCTTTGGGTATGAGATTAGTAGTTGTGGAAGATGAGGGATTGGCTAATCGTGGCCATTCACCGCACTCCGATGGTAGGTTTCCAGCCTTGTTGGTCACTTCGGCCAAGCTGCCACCACGACAATGGCGATGAGGAGGAGGACGATGACCACCCACATGGCTGAGGGAATAAAACAAAATTGGAGTTATTGCAAGTGTAATTATTTATTCTTAAAGCAGAACCCCTGTCAAAGATAACGGCAATAAAATGAGCCCTTTGCCACTTTAATCTTTTCACCCCCTTCTCCTGCCCAGGACAATTTTCAGCTTTCAGTGCTGTCACACTTTGTTCGTAATTACGAACTGTGATAGGTCTCCTCCTCCAGTCAGTCCCATCCCCCACACAGTTAGAAACACTCACGAGGGAACACAACCCCTTGAGTGCCCCCTAGTCCCAAAAATGTGTCAAAAGTGTCAGATTTGTCCGCCGTAATGTCGCAGGCCCACTAGAAATCACAGATCGTCGCCATCAATAGTAGAAAAAAAAATGATAATATAATTATTAGAATTAACAGTAATATAATTATTATTAAATTATAAATAATAATAAAAATGCCATAAATCTTTCCCATAGTTTGTAGGCGCTATAACTTTTGCGCAAACCAATCAATATACGCTTATTGCGATTTTTTTTTTCTTCTTACCAACAATATGTAGAATATCATCATACTGGTCTAAACTGATGAAGAAACTTGTTTTTTAAAAACATTTTTGAGGATATTTATTATAGCAAAAAACAAAAAATATAGTTTTTGTTTTTTTTTTCCAAAATTGTTGCTCTATTTTTGTTTATAGCACAAAAAAAAAAAAAAAAAAAAAAAAAAAAAAAAGCAGGAGGTGATCAAATACCGCCAAAATGAAAGCTCTATTTGTGGGGTGGGGGGAGACGTCAATTTTTTTTGGGTGCAGCGTTGCACGACCGCACAATTGTCAGTTAAAGCAACACAGTGCCGTATCCCAAAAAATTGCCTGGTCATTAAAGCGGTAGTAAACCCGCTAATTTTTTTTTACCACCTGCAAAGCAAAAAGGCATAATGAGCTAGTATGCACCGCATACTAGCTCATTATGAAATACTTACCTTAGAACGAGGCCCCGACGTCTGGCCCGATCCACGCCGAGGGAGCTGACATGCTCCCTCGGCGCTTCTTCTGGGTATCGCGGCTCCGGTGCTGTGAGTGGCCGGAGCCGCGATATCGTCACTCCCGCGCATGCGCGCGGGAGATTTCATCCCGGCCGGGTCCGGCCACTGCCGGACTTTCAGCCGAGAATACCCTTGTGCGCTGCAGTCAGCGGCGCATTGCGAGGGGAATATCTCCTAAACCGTACAGGTTTAGGAGATATTTTTTTTTTACCTACAGGTAAGCCTTACTATAGGCTTTCCTGTAGGTAAAAGTAAAAAAAATGAGTATACAACCGCTTTAAGGAGGCAAATCCTTTCCGGTTCTTAAGTGGTTAAGCGAGGAAGCTCTGCCTGCTAATGTAATTTGCATAATAATATATTTGCGTGCGTGATAAGCTATGGGTAGAAAAGAAGAGGCCTGAGTTGGCCGTTGAACTAGCATGAAAGATATTTAGTTGCGGTCAATACACATCTGCGCGATTATCAACATATTTTCACAGAATTTATCAGCAAGGCGCGAGGATGCAGCAATAATCGCTGAGAAAATGTTTTCTTGGTCAAGCTGACCTTCTGATTTCACTCGCTTAGATGCCTTCAGCAATTCGGGGAAGGCGGCCATGTCCTGGCTTTGAAGCACCGATCGCTCCCTGTCCACCATGTTGTGCCTTACAACCATCAATGTCTTTAGATAAAAGTTCTTTTTTTTTATTTTTTTTAATTGGAAATTTTCCCGTGAACAAAATATGGAGGCTACCACAACTGACCTTCTGGAAGTGCTGCTTGCTGGTAAAGAGGTGAAGGATCAGAACCTCTGGCAGTAGTTTTTATTGTCATCTACGCTTATTCCTTTCCAGATGGCGACCACTCCTCCCATTTCTAGAATGGGTGTTGAAGGGACACAAGTGACGGGAAAACTCCCCAACTGTTTCGGCTTCCAGAATGTTCAGTGAAGTTCGTACCTACCTCCTTATGCAGGGGGACGTCAAAACTCTGGGTACTCCTCTACATATTTGGTGGGACTTTCCCCAAAATTTGGTGTTATTGGGCTAATGTGTACCAACTGGTGTACGCTATTTTGGGTAAGGGCATAGGGAAGTTACCTGAGCCGTAAATGAGCTGAATGTACCAACTCACAATTCTACCTTTTGACTTTCCCCATTGACGGCGGACAAAGGAGTATTGGCCAAGTCATGGTAGTACTCTAATCTCACAACTGCCCATTAATACATAGGATGTTCTGGTTTTTCATAGATGGAAAAATGGCCGCCATTCTTAAAATTGAAATTCCTAAGCTAAAAAATAAATAAATAAAAAAAAAGTCTGCCATTCCTAAAATTTTAATTCCTAAACTAAAAAAAATGGCTTCCGTTCTTTAACCACTTCCGGACCGCCCCCGCCGTCGTTATACTTCGGTACTTTGACATTAAATACCGGGGTAAGGACAGCAGATAGCTGCCACAGCCCCGGTATTTTTCTAAACAGCAGACGGTCCCGCTTTAAGATAAAAGTGGTGTTCCCCGGCGGATCACTTTTATCGGAGGCAGGAGAGGTGCCCCCACCCCCTTCCTGCCGCTTACCGGGGCCGTCAGTAGTGGCGATCCTTTCCCCTCAGAGGCACTTAGTCAAGTGAGGGAATGATGGCCCCCCCCCCACTCGATTCAATGCCGTTGGATGATGGCAGCGACGTCAAACGTCACTTCTGCCCAACGGCCTTAAAAGGACTTTTTTTTTTTTTTTTTTTTTGAAAAATAAATAAATAAATAAAAGAGGACATTTTTTTATTGCATTTAAGTGTATATGTGAGATTTGAGGTCTTTTTGACAATCAGATCTCACATTTAAGAGGTCCTGTTATGCTTTTTTTCCTATTACAAGGGATTTTTACATTCCTTGTAATAGGAATAAAAGTGATCCACATTTTTTTTTTTTTTTTTAAAGGGACAGTGTAAAAATAAATAAAAATAAAACAAAAATAAATGTAAAGCATCCGTCCTGCCATGCTCGCATACAGAAACGAACGCACACTTAAGTCGCGCCCCGCATATGTAAACGGTGTTCCAACTACAGGTGAGGTATCGCCGAAATCGTTGGAGCGAGAGCAATAATTGTAGCACTAGACCTCCTCTGTAACTCAAAACTGGTAACCTGTAGAAATTATTAAACATCGCCTATGAAGATTTTTAAGTGTCAAAAGTTTGTCGCCATTCCACGAACGGGCGCAATTTTGAAGCGTGACATGTTGAGTATCGATTTACTCGGTGTAACATTATGTTTCACAATCTAAAAAAAAAAAAAAAAAATTGGGCTAACTTGACTGTTTTCTTATTTTTTAAATCAAAAAAGTGTATTTTTTTTTTACCCCAAAAAATTGCGTTGTAAGACCGCTGCGCAAATGCGGTGTGACAAAGTATTGCAACGATCTCCATTTTTATTCTCTAGAGTGTCTGAAAAAAAAACTAAGTCATTTTCTAGAAAATAAAAACTGATTTTAACTTGTACACATGTTTGAAAAATAGGCCTGGTCCTTAAAGTGGAAGTAAACTCCCCTATAGTTTTCAGCCAAGGAAGCCGCCATCTTTGCCTCTGTTTAATCTTCAACTGCTATGGTGCTGCACACATGTGATTCGTTATGACACCAGCCATTGGATGGTTTGATAGTTTGGCTGAGAGCACAGCCAATGTGCAGTTAGCATTCCCGGCATGCCTTTTTTTTTTTTTTTTTTAACTGTTTAAATCCATGGGTTTACTTCCACTTTAAGTGGTTAAAAAAAAATAAAAATAAAGGCTGCCATTCTTAAAATGTAAAATCCTAAACTAAAAAAAAAATGGCTGCCATTGTTAGAATTAAAATTGCTAAACTAAAAAAAAAATGGATGCTATTCTTAAAATTTAAATTCCTAAATTAAAAACAAAAAATCCCAAATTAAAAAATTCGAGAATGGGCCCTATGGGTTGAATATTATGACTCGAAGACTTCAATCCCGTCCTTGTTAGCTGTTTAACCCCTTTAACTGGTGTTAGGTTTCATCCTCCATTGAGATACAAGGTGACCTGGTTCCATTTCCCAGCTTCCTATCCTACTACTCCACTATATGAAAGACTTTTCTAACCCTTCCTACCAGGTCCCTACCACCTTTTTTTTTTTCCTTCTTCAAAACTCTCTCGTTCTCCATCATCACCATATTCAATTTACGTACTTATGGGCCTCAACCCCAGTGGCCTGTAATATAGTCTCATCTGGTAGACCACAGATGATCAGAAGGGTGGTCTTGCATCCCTCTACAGGACTATTTATTTCTTCTACCAGACCTAAATTTTCTTGGCACTGGAGTAACCGGTTGATCCCTGTACAGGCACAGACCTGGCCGCACTCGTTTATAAGCGCCCCCAATGTCTACGAAACTTCTGCAAACTTCTAATAAAAATGTATTGAAGCTGAAAAATGCTTTGGCGGGTGTTGGTTGCTCTAAACCGTACGTAAACCCTAAATCAATTTTTGTTATATTTGATCTCACGCTGCACTGTATGCAGTTTTCCTAAAGCCCAACTCCACACGAAACTTAATTTTTTTTGCCCATCCCCTCCCAACCCATCCTTTCCAAAGTTTTCCCGGTGAAGTCAGTTTGTACTCATCTGAGACACCCCTCCATCCAGGTCCTTCACTGAAGCCGTTTCCTCCTGTGGGGACCGCTAGCAAGCCTCGCCCGCTGGTCCTCTTTGTTCTCATAGGTTTGATATTTTCAGGATCTTAACAGGACCCCTCCGCTGACGGGCCAAAGGGAATTGTCAACACCCAAAAAAAAAAAAAAAAAAAAAAGGACCCCTCCAGGAAGTAAACAGTGAGGAGAGGGACCCAGCACTGGATGTGACCATGGGTTTAAGTAAGTGAAAATGAGGTTTAGCATGTTTTTTTTGGAGGGGGTTGCGAAGAATGTCTAGAGGGGGATGATCATTTTTTTGTAAATGGAGTACAAAGATTCTTATCTGGTGATCCTGCCAGTAAGAGTCATTCCTCCGCCCACACAAAGTGGATGGAGGAATACTGATTGGCTGCAGTCGCTGATTGAAGGAAACTTTTTCTAACATGTCCCTTCGAAGTCGAAAGTGTTGCTGGACCAGCTAAATTTCAGTGTATGGCTAGGTTAAAGACTTAGCCCTTGTACACACAATCGGAGATTCCGACGGAATGTGTCCGATCGGAGCGTTTTGTCGGATATTCCGACTGTGTGTGGTCTGCATCGGACTATTTCCGTCGGACCAAATTTTCCAACTTGCCGGAAATATTTTCCGACAAAATGCTCCGATCGGACATACTCGGATCATGTGTAGAGAATTCCGATCGGACAAAGTGCCACGCATGCTCAGATCAAATTCCTACATCAAAGCTATTGGCTACTAGTCTGAACGTAGTCCTGTCGTAACGAAATTACATCACCACGTTCTGAACGATCGGATTTTCCGACAATTTTGTCCGACCGTGTGTATGCAACAGTTTCGGACAAGATTTGGCTGTCGGAATCTCCGATCGTGTGTACAAGGGCTAAGCTTGCCTTTAAGACAATGCTACACCAATATTTAGGGCGTAACATGGTGCCAAGTGGACCCCCTCCCACTCCCAAAACAGCCCTCTCTGGGGTTCTACTGCCCCGCAGCAGTTGCCAGATTTGTAAAGCTTGTGGCTGAATGGGGCTCCGCCAACACACCTGCATCCTTCATTCAGAGAGATCTGTGAATGAATGAACTACAAGTACCATCTGCCATCAGGATAGACGGACTCGTAGTTCTCAATAGAATACAAAGTACTGTGATCCCCGGGACTCACAGTCTATTGGCACGTCCTCCAGCTCTACCATACCTCAGTATGAACAGGGAGCTGGAGGAAGAGTCTGCAGGAGCCTGTGCATTGCGCACCTGGCATCCACCGAATGTTTTGTAGGCTCGTTTGTAAAAAAAAAGAAAAAAAAAAGAATTCTTTTTGCAGAAATATGTGCAATATATATATTTTTTCTTTTGCGCAAAAGGTTGACTTTTATTTAGCCACTCCCTGGCAAATTAGCAGCAGCCGTCCCAGCCTATTCCTTCAGCTGGCCTTTCCTCTGCCAACCCGGCAGAGGGTTGTCACCCTGCAAAAGAAATGGCCGTTGCCAGAAGGATCTTCAGGTAAAAGAAAGAGATTCACCCAAAAATTACTTGATTTAGAAAACTGTATACAGCAAGACATACAGTAAGGCCAAACATACCGAGAAATAGATTTTGGGTGTGCACACCAAGAGTTATAAGTCTATAAGCCTCACTCGAGTCAGCCAAAGAAAAAATATAGAATTCATTTGTGATTCTTTATATATCTATTTTTTTTTCGAAGCACAGAAGAATTTTATTTCTCGCCGTGTTAACTGTAACTATTGCAGAGGGCAAAGGGCCAAAAAGTGGATCCAGTCCGGGGGCCAGGCAGGTGGCGGGAACGGCAAGTTTCTACGTAATTAATTGAGATATTTGTGATGAGCCATAACTCCTCTCTATGACACAGCGGCATTCCCTGGCCCCCGGCCGCGCTCCCTTTGTCCTGCTGTAATTACGCGCTCTGTTACCACAATTCCACGGCCAATATACCGCGGCCTCTGGGAAACTATCGCTTCGTAATGCTGGAACTCCAGTGAGCGCAGGTAAAAAAAAAAAAAAAAAAAAAAAAGCAAAAAAGTTTTGGTTTTTGGATGGCCGCATGCTGTGCGGAATCCCGTACCGTGACAGCAATATTCATTTTTATTTTATTTTTGGTCTTTAGTGCTGTTATTTTGTTAATAACAATCCAGGTGTTACCTTTGATACTAAACAGTATCCTTATTCTCCAAGAATAATCTATACATATCCACTATTTATTGGCCCTCAAACACAGCCATTAGCAATTTTGGATATCTGTTTCTGAGGAATGTGCCTCAAAGCGACCATTTATGAAACCCAACATATTGGGGTTGATTTACTAAACCTAGAGTGCAAAATCAGGTGCAGCTGTGCATGGTAGCCAATCAGCTTCTAGGTTCAGCTTGTTCAATTAAGCTTTGACAAAAAAAATAAAAAATGGAAACTCATTGGTTTTAATGAAGAGCTGCACCAGATTTTGCACTCTAAAGTTTTAGTAAGGCCCCCAACACTGGGGCAGTGCAGCCGTGGGTGGTAAGCCGCTGCTATTTTTAGCGGCGGTCTGCGGCCGCTAGCGGGGTGGTTTTAATCCCCGCTAATGGCCGTAAAAGGGTTAAAACCTGCAGCGCTGCAGCAGCGATTTGCCGGCGGTATAGCCACGCTGTCCCATTAATTTCAATGGGTAGGAGCGGTGTATTTACTGCTCCAAAGATGCGGATAGCAGGACTTTTTTCACCGTCCAGCCCGCGCACTGCTCCAGTGTGAAAGCCCGAGCCCCAGAGTGAAAGGGGCCCATTTTTTCAGGCCCTACACAGGCGCTATTTTTGAAAAACGCCCCAGTGTGAAAGGGGCCTAAATCAAACCCGCAAAGTCATCTACAACTCTGGCCTGAGTTACATCACCAACCTCCTCTTAAAATTTAACCCAAAAACTGTCCCCTGAAAACTTCCTGCATTCTAGATCCCCATCACCTCCTTCCAGGCTCGCCTCCAGAACCTCTCCCACCCTTTTTCAACTCCATACCCCAGTCCATTTCCTACTCCCATCAAACTCATCTCTATGGGGAAGTCTATCTGGGCCTCTACCGAACATGTTTTTACTTTCTTCAACTAGGCCTTGGCGAGAGTTACTTTGGCTCCTAAAAAAAAATGAAATACGATAGTGCTTGTGAATACTTGGGTAAGTCCGGAATGTTGTGATTTAGTAGTGCTATATTGGGGTCAGGGGTTGCCGTAACATTTGTTATGGAGCTGATGGTACGGAAAACCTTCTGCCAGAAAGATCTAATACGGGGACAAGTCCACCATATGTGGAGCATCATGCCCTCTAACTCACAACCCCTAAAGCATAAAGGAGAGGGCTCTAGAAAGATCACTGCCAGCCTAGAGGGGGCATATGTTGCACTGGCAACCTTGTGAATGTCCAGCAAAAGCCCAAAAAGCAGCTGTGTGGGTGAGAACACCAGGAGGGGTGTGAAGTAAAAATTCAGGGGCAACCACAGTTGGGAGCACTGATTGGGACAGTCTTGAATGAACAACCAACCAAAAAGCTCAATGAGATAAACTCATAAGCCGATTTAATAATAACATATACTTAGATGAAAAATTATATAAAAATCTTTTTGCATAGATGGAGCGACTGCAAAGCATGCTCCTCACTGAGACAGTTCCATGAGCGACAGTCGGTGGTGGACTGGCTTGGTGAAGCAATGCTGCGATGGCAAAACCTTCATGTATTCCTGGATGTCACTAGAAGGTGGGAAGCCAGCGTGTGCAGAACCAGATGGACAATATGAGGCCCCGATCGAATCCCCAATAACACGTGGCAGGATGGTGGTACAGCCACGGAACAAGGAACGGACTGAGAGGCTGGCGGAACAACCACCAACCGGAGCTGGTGGATGGAAACACCCAAGCGCGGCGTCTTCAGGTCATGACCTGAAGAAGGGCCACTCCCGATATGCGTTGTCAAGACAACAGCTATCCTCTCTCTCTCCATTCTCCTCAGCTTGCTCTCCACCCCCCTTTTGTGCTTCAAGCCTTGTTTTGGACTTGTGTTCCCCGATCGTAAGACGTCAAGCTCGGGTGTTTCCATCCACCAGCTCCGGTCGGTGGTTGTTCTGATGGCCTCTCGGTCCCTTCTTTGTTCCGTGGCTGTTTCTCCATCCTGCCACATATCATTGGGGAACAGCCAGATGGACAATATGAGGCCTCGATCAAATCCCCAATTATATGTGGCAGAGCTGGGGGAACTGAGCAGGAGAAACTAGGAGATGTCACACATGATGTGCAGTATTGGGAGCAATATAGTGGGAGGCGAGTGGGGACAGGAGATAGAGGAGGATCAATAAACATGAGAATCGGCAGAGGTTGGAAATACTATTGGGCCGGGGATGAGCAGAGCTTAGAGTTACTACTGAGATAGGGATCAGCAGAGCTTGGAGTTACTACTGAGATAGGGATCAGCAGAGCTGGGGATACTACGGAGCAAGGGATCTGCTGAACGAGGGTACTACTGAGCTGGGGATCTGCTAAGTAGAGTTCTACTGAGCCAGAGTTCTACTGGGCCCCTTTTTTATTATTTACCTGATCCCCAACTCGATCCAGAGATGTTGCAGGAGTGTCTCGACTGCCCAGGACTCTCCCTCCTCATTGGCTGAGACCGCAGCACTGCACCGCTGGCTCCTGCTGCTGTCAATCAAACTCAGTGAGCCAATGAGTTGAGAGAGGGGGCAGGGCCGAACCACGGCTCCATGTCTGAATGGACACAGGAAGCTGCGGCTCGGCTTGGGTGCCCACCCCCCCCCATAGCAAGATGCTTGCTGTGGGGGCACTCGGCGGTGGGGAGGGGCCAGAAGCACCAGCGAGGGACCCCAGAAGAAGAGGATTGGGGCTGCTCTGTATAAAACCGCTGCACAAAGCAGGTAAGTATAACATGTTTGTTATTTTTAAAGAAAAAAAAAAAGACTTTAGTATCGCTTTAAAACAAATAGAAATCAATCGAAAATTGAATCGGCGCAATTTAGATTATGTTACGCTTATATTTTTTATGTGCACCTGAATATACTCATCTTGAGTGATTACCTTTGTAACCCTTTGAAAACCTGTTAATAAAACATATTCAACCTTAAAACAAATAGAAAATCAACACACTTGGGGCATTTTCCAAGCTTCATTAAAGCTTCAAAAGAGCATCACCGAAGCATCAAAAACACGAAAAAAAAGCACGCTGAAGCGGTAGGCTCTTTAATGTATGTTAAAGACGAGGAAAGCGTAAATGAGCCCTTATATTGTAAAGTGCTTGTCAAACTGTTGGCGCCTTACTGAACCAAATCCAGCTCTGAAAAACAATTGAAAAGCCCTAATTTCGGTAAAAGTCACTTGGCCTCTTCACTCATTGAGTAATAAGACTCTCAGATTCCTGAAGGAACAGCTCCGAGTGCATTAAGAGAAGCTTATAATTCCATATTTTCATATCTGCCCCCCCCCCCACCCCCCCACCCCAAAATCCCCCGGAGACGAGTCACCCGGACTGGAAAATGCAGAAAAGTCATCAGGAGAGGATCGGGGGGTAGATGGAGTCCCTCTTGCTGGGGATCTGGGAAAGATGGATATTACTCAGCTGAATATTTCAAGGATCAGTTCAGTGGAAAAAAAGAAAAAGGAAAGATTAATAGGGAAAGACAGAAGTGTAACGGCACGGTGTGGAAATGACTGTAACACATGGCAGCTCTTTGTTGAACCTTGCCAAGCACCCCAGCGATGTCCTCTTCTTAGAAGTGGTGGAGAAGTTAACCCTTCAAAGGGATGGGAGACCCAAGTCAGAGGTTTTTGGTAAGGGGGGACCCCATTCTTTCACTTAGACACCAGATTTGTCAACCTATTGAAGACATGTTAGGACTATTCCCAATAGATTTTGTGTTGGCTGTTTTCAAGACTATCTAGTTCTCTGAAGGCCCCAGGCGCCCATGTTTGGACACCTTACTCTCGCCACACATCTCACTTTACTTCAATCAGTACAGTCTATCAATGGCATCAACTCTTTGGCCTGTGATATTTTTATTATAGGTGGAGTCTGGTGGACCAAGTTCCCCTTATGTCTTGGAGGCACCACCATTGAGACTTTCCAGCCATTATTCCGGACTCTGCTCCGGTTCACGTGGGAGACTTGGCTGTCCCTGCCCACCTTCCTGTGTTCTGGCTCCTTATGTTACATTCTCCCTAATATAAATATAGCATACAGCAGGGATGGTGGGAACCCTTCATAATGGGCACAGCGGGTGTACAGACCCGGGAACTCAGCACAGGGATGGTCGGAACCCCTCATAATGGGCACAGCGGGTGTACAGACCCAGGAATTCAGCACAGGGATGATGGGAACCCCTCATAATGGGCACAGCGGGTGTACAGACCCGGGAACTCAGCACAGGGATGGTGGGAAACCCCTCATAATGGGCACAGCGGGTGTACAGACCCAGGAACTCAGCACAGGGATGGTGGGAACCCCTCATAATGGGCACAGCGGGTGTACAGACCCGGGAACTCAGCACAGGGATGATGGGAACCCCTCATAATGGGCACAGCGGGTGTACAGAAATGAGAACTCCGCACAGGGATGGTGGGAACCCCTCATAATGGGCACAGCGGGTGTACAGACCCGGGAACTCAGCACAGGGATGGTGGGAACCCCTCATAATGGTCACAGCGGGTGTACAGACCCGGGAACTCAGCACAGGGATGGTGGGAACCCCTCATAATGGGCACAGCGGGTGTACAGACCCGGGAACTCAGCACAGGGATGGTGGGAACCCCTCATAATGGGCACAGCGGGTGTACAAACCTGAGAACTCCGCACAGGGATGGTGGGAACCCCTCATAATGGGCACAGCAGAGACAACAACAGAGATTGAAGTGACTGGCTCAGTGATCTCTGTAGGGCACTGCGGTATATGTCAGAGCTATATAAACGTATAATAATAATAGTGTGTGACTGTGGGGGGGGACATTAGAGTGTAAGATCTTCCGGTACAGAGACTGACATGACTGGCTCAGTCTTCTCTGTACAGCACTGTGGTATAGGTCAGCACTATACCAATATATAATAATAGTGTGTTACTGTGATGGGAACCATTAGAGCGTAAGCTCCTCTGGCGGATCAAAGTCAACAGCTTTATGCACTATAGGATCTTTGCAACTTTAAAAACTTTGTCTAAACACTTCCTGTACAAGACGGTCTCGGTACGGTGAAGGTTACGGCAGGCAAAAGCCGAAGCTGAACACCGCCCATAGTAAATCCAACCGTAAAGAAGACATCCTCACATTTGCTGAAACACGTAAACGTTTGGGAATTCCCAGAGATTAGAAAATCGTCTTTCTCATCGTAAGTCAGAAAAATTGACGCCATTTTGGAAACCACCTCGCGCTCAAAGAGACTGCAAGCTCTTGAGACTAGAGCACCCCACCCCCCCTTTTCTATTTTATTTTGGTGCTTTAATCCCATGTGAACTTTCTTCCCGATATATAAAGTCTGTTTAATTGTCTCCGAGGTTGTGCCATGGCAACCTTAACCCCCTTCGTGCCGCTAGACAGACCTCCGCCAACACAAAGCCGGGGGGGGGGGGGCTGCGGCTTATGGAAAATATCAGGCCAACGACGGCTCTGAGCGTACAAGGGCTTTTCTCATGTGCGCACAAAAGCAACGATTGTCATCTGTCACCGTGAGATCGGGGGGCCTTGTCTCTCTGGTATGGTGCTATTTACACTGCCATCTCCCGGGCTTTCTGCGAGGCTGAGAACCTGTTTGAGATGTTGGCCGCCATTCAAGTGCCGTGTGAAAAAAAAAAAAAAAAGATAAAAAAAAAAAAAAGCGTCATAAATATGTCTTGTTCTGACAGGGTCTCTTGTGTCTCCCCAGCGGAGAAGCACAAGGCCGCGCCATTCAGCTCCGAGTTCTGGCCTGATTTACCGTGAAAGGGGCCGCTCTGAAGTGTCGTTCTGCCGGAGCGTGCGGAATATGGTATCAATTAAAAGTGGGCCGCGCTAATAGGTTTTTAATAAGGGGGGACGTTTAATGGGGGGAAACGGCAATTTGTCCCTTTTTTTTTTTTTTTTGCTTTCTTTCCCTCATTGCCTGATGGATTCTGAGCTGATCGTGACGGCGTGCGGCGGGAGGATCGTTTGTCAGGCAGATGACAGACAAAAAGTGACAACAGCGTCTTAGAAAAAATAAACATAAAATAAAAAAAATGTAAAAAAAATGTAGGAGAGAAGAATTATAAACTGTAATTTGATTGGCACCCACTGCATACAGCAATTTTGTGGCATTTCTCAGGTCAAGAGTCAGAAAGTTACCCCAGAAAGAGCTCCGTTATTCGAAAAAAAAAAAAAGTGCGTCATGAGTTTGGGGTTGGAGGGACTTGACTGTCCTGACCTCAACCCGATAGAACACCTTTGGAATGAATTGGAGCGGAGCCTGCGAGCCAGGACTTCTCGTCCAACATCAGTGCCTGACCTCACAAATGCTCTTCTGGAAGAATGGTCAAACACTCCCATAGACACCCTCCTAAACTTTGTGGACGGTCTTCCCAGAAGAGGTGAAGCGGTTATAGCTGCAAAGGGCCAACCCAATATTGAACCCTATGGACTAAGACGTCATGTGTGTGTAAAGGCAGGCGTCCCAATACTTTTGATGATATAGTGTGTGTGTGTATATATATATATATATATATATATATATATATATATATATATATATATATATATATATATATATATATATATATATATATATATATATATATATACACATACATATACACACACACACACACCACAAAAGTGAGTACACCCCTCAGTGACATTTGTGTAAATCTTTCCTTCTCTCTTTTCATGTGACAACACTGAAGAAATGACACTTGTCTACAATGTAAAGTAGTGAGTGTACAGCTTGTATAACAGTGTAAATTTCCTGTCCCCTCAAAATAACTCAACACACAGCCATTAATGTCTAAACCGCTGGCAACAAAAGTCAGTACACCCCTAAGTGAAAATGTCCAAATTGGGCCCAAAGTCTCAATATTTTGTGTGGCCGCCATTATTTTCCAGCACTGCCTTCACCCTCTTGGGCATGGAGGTCACCAGAGCTTCACAGGTCACCACTGGAGTCCTCTTCCCCTCCTCCATGATGACATCACAGAGCTGGTGGATGTTGGAGACCTTCCCCTCCTCCACCTTCCGTTTGAGGATCCCCCACAGATGATCAATAGGGTTTAGGTCTGGAGACATGCTTGGCCAGTCCATCACCTTCACCCTCAGCTTCTTTAGCAAGGCAGTGGTGGTGTTGGAGGTGCGTTTGGGGTGGTTATCATGTTGGAATACTGCCCTGCGGCCCAGTCTCTGAAGGGAGGGGATCATGCTCTGCTTCAGTAGGTCACAATACATGTTGGCATTCATGGTCCCCTCAATGATCTGTAGCCCCCCAGTGCCGGCAGCACTCATGTAGCCCCAGACCATGACACCCCCACCACCATGCTTGACTGTAGACAAGACACACTTGTCTTTGTCCTCCTCACCTGGTTGCCCCCACACACGCTTGTCACCATCTGACACCAAATACCTTTATCTTGGTCTCATCAGACCACAGGACGTGGTTCCAGTAATCCATCTCCTTAGTCTGCTTGTCTTCAGCAAACTGTTTGTGGTCTTTCTTGTGCATCATCTTTAGAAGAGGCTTCCTTCTGGGATGACAGCCATGCAGACCAATTTGATGCAGTGTGCGGCGTATGGTCTGAGCACTGACAGGCTGACCCCCCCACCCCTACAACCTCTGCAGCAATGCTGGCAGCACTCATACATCTATTTCCCAAAGACAACCTCTGGATATGACGCTGAGCACGTGACCTCAACTTCTCTGGTGGACCATGGCGAGGCCTGTTCTGAGGGGAACCTGTCCTGTTATACCGCTGTGTGGTCTTGGCCACCGTGCTGCAGCTCAGTTTCAGGGTCTTGGCAATCTTCTTATAGCCTAGCCCAGTGATGGCGAACCTTGACGCCCCAGATGTTTTGGAACTACATTTCCCATGATGCTCAACTACATTGCAGACTGCCTGAGCATCATGGGAAATGTAGTTCCAGAACATCTGGGGTGCCAAGGTTCGCCATCACTGGCGTGGGCCATCTTTATGTAGAGCAACAATTCTGATCTTCAGATCCTCAGAGAGTTCTTTGCCATGAGGTGCCATGTTGTACTTCCAGTGACCAGTATGAGAGAGTAAAGCGATAACACCAAATTTAACACACCTGCTCCCCATTCACACCTGAGACCTTGTAACACTATAAAGTCACATGACACCGGGGGAGGGAAAATGGCTAATTGGGCCCAATTTGGACATTTTCACTTATGCCGCGTACACACGATTGGAATTCCGGCCAGAAAAAGACCGGTGAGAGCTTTTCAATCGGAAAATGTGACCGTGTGTACGCTCCACCGGAATTTAGCTGTCCGAATTTCCGCCAGCCAAAAGTTGATAGCGTGTTCTCAATTTTCCCAATGGAAAAAACTTTCTATCAGAAATTTCCGATCGTGTGTAATGCAATTCCGACACGCCAAAAATCACGCATTGCTCCGATTCAACTACGAGACGGAAGCTATTGGCTACTGGCTATTGAACTTCCTTTTTCTAGTCCCGTCGTACGTGTTGTATGTCACCGCGTTCTAAACGATTGGAATTTGGCGTGACCGCGTGTGTAGGCAAGACAGCTTGAGCCGAATTCCGTCGGAATTCCGGCGGGAAAACCATCAAGAGCTTTTTTTCCGACGAGAATTCCGATCGTGTGTACGCGGCATTAGGGGGTGTACTGACTTTTGTTGCCAGCGGTTTAGACATGAATGGCTGTGTGTTGAGTTATTTTGAGGGGACAGGAAATTTACACTGTTATACAAGCTGTACACTCACTACTTTACATTGTAGACAAGTGTCATTTCTTCAGTGTTGTCACATGAAAAGATAGAAAGAAAAGGTTTACACAAATGTGAGGGGTGTACTTACTTTTGTGAGATACTGTATATATAAAAAAAAAAATATATTTTTTTTGGCCACATCAGTATGTACGTATTGATTTATTTGCTCCTCTTTAACTCAATATGGCCTTTGTACAGTTGCCATGGTGACACAATGCTAAAAGAAGCCCGTGGAGGACTTATCTTGAGGGAACGTTTACTTTTTGTTGTTACGTTTTTTGGAACCCCCTGGAAAAAAAAATCTATGAATATCGGGTCCCATTTATATGAATACGCATTTTCTTTTTTTTTTTTTGTTGTTTTTTTTTTTTTCGCTTCTAATAAAACACTCAACATTGAACCCACGTAGCAACGCTTTGCTATGGTCCAAGATGAACGTTTTGGCGAATAATGGGAAGCACAATGCAGGCCACCAGCTCCGCTCGCTGAAAAGGGCCTAAAATTTAATCCCGGAAAGGCCTTTTTTTTTTTTTCAGACATTAATCCTAAAAAAAAAAAAAAAAAAAAAAAAAAAAAAGGACCTTGTTTGTTTCAGGCCTGTCAAATCTAACAGCCAGGCCTAAAACGAGTTAATCTGCCTGTTTAGGCAAACCCCCCCCCACCACCCCCCCGGGGGCCCGCCCGATTCGTTAAGTGTCCTGTCTGTGCGCAGCTTTTCGTGAGCCTGTGACATCACAGTTGGGAGTTCGGCGGCGGACGGGTTAAAAGTGGCATCTGCTGGTGAAGAGGATATGAGGTAAGTGTTACTTCCAGCATTTTTGTACCCCCCCCCCCTCCAAAACAAGGGTTACGAGACGCTTTATTAAAGAGTGCGCAACCTTCCAATCCTGGACGGGAGGGCCTGGCGTGGGCTGGAGTGACGGACCCGTGAGTGACCTGCGTTCTGCCTTACTGGTTAATGTGCTCCGACTTCGCCGCAGGGGACTCGTACGCTTCAAAAAAAAAAAAAGTTAAGGGATTCATAAACACCGAAGCGACTTTCTAAATACATCTGCAGTAATTGGTGACCATAAAACGCTGGTTGTCGTCATCTGATGCCTCAAATAATGCAAATCTGTGGGGTGGGGGGGGGGGGGGGGGGGTTAGCCTTCTATAGGTGGATTCACAACATGGAATAGTTGAAAACACAAATTTTGTTCACAATTTTCTCTCAATATTTAAAGAAAACTAAAAAAAAAAAAAAAATAAAAAAAAAAAATAACTAAAAATAAATAAATAATTGCCTGCACTGTTCAATCATATAAATAAAAACTGGAGAAAAGAGGCCACAGGGATTGTATTGCCAAAATGTCTGCACTAAAAAAACTATTTTTCCATATATATCAGTGCCTTGCGAAAGTATTCGGCCCCCTTGAACTTTTCAACCTTTTTGCCACATTTCAGGCTTCAAACATAAAGATATAAAATGTTTATTTTTTGTGAAGAATCACCAACAAGTGGGACACAATTGTGAAGTGGAACGAAATCTATTTGATTTTTGAAACTTTTTTAACTAATAAAAAAATGAAAAGTGGGGCGTGAAAAATGATTGGGCCCCCTTGCGTTAATACTTTGTAGAGCCGCCTTTTGCTGCGATTACAGCTGCAAGTCGCTTGGAGTGTCTCTATCAGTTCTGCACATCGAGAGGCTGAAATTCTTGCCCATTCTTCCTTGCAAAACAGCTGGAGCTCAGTGAGGTTGGATGGAGAGCGTTTGTGAACAGCAGTTTTCAGCTCTTTCCACAGATTCTCGATTGGATTCAGGTCTGGACTTTGACTTGGCCATTCTAACACCTGGATACGTTTATTTGTGAACCATTCCTTTGTAGATTTTGCTGTATGTTTGGGATCATTGTCTTGTTGGAAGATAAATCTCCGTCCCAGTTTCAGGTCTTTTGCAGACTCCAACAGGTTTTCATCCAGAATGGTCCTGTATTTGGCTGCATCCATCTTCCCCTCAATTTTAACCATCTTCCCTGTCCCTGCTGAAGAAAAGCAGCCCAAACCATGATGCTGCCACCACCATGTGTGACAGTGGGGATGGTGTGTTGAGGGTGATGAGCTGTGTTGCTTTTACGCCAAACATATCGTTTTGCATTGTGGGCAAAAAGTTTGATTTTGGTTTCTTCTGACCAGTGCACCTTCTTCCACATGTTTGGTGTGTCTCCCGGGTGGCTTGTGGCAAACTTTAGACGAGACTTTTTATGGATATCTTTGAGAAATGGCTTTCTTCTTGCCACTCTTCCATAAAGGGCAGATTTGTGCCGTGTACGACTGATTGTTGTCCTATGGACAGACTCTCCCACCTCAGCTGTAGTTCTCTGCAGTTCATCCAGAGTGATCATGGGCCTCTTGGCTGCATCTCTGATCAGTCTTCTCCTTGTCTGAGCTGAAAGTTTAGAGGGACGGCCAGGTCTTGGTAGATTTGCAGAGGTCTGATACTCCTTCCATTTCAAAATGATCGCTTGCACAGTGCTCCTTGGGATGTTTAAAGCTTGGGAAATCTTTTTGTATCCAAATCCGGCTTTAAACTTCTCCACAACAGTATTACGGACCTGCCTGGTGTGTTCCTTGGTCTTCATGATGCTCTCTGCGCTTTCAACAGAACCCTGAGACTATCACAGAGCAGGTGCATTTATACAGAGACTTGATTACACACAGGTGGATTCTATTTATCACCATCAGTCATTTAGGACAACATTGGATCATTCAGAGATCCTCGCTGAACTTCTGGAGTGAGTTTGCTGCACTGAAAGTAAAGGGGCCGAATAATTTTGCACGCACCACTTTTCAGTTTTTTATTTGCTAAAAAAGTTTAAAAAATCCAATAGATTTCGCTCCACTTCACAATTGTGTCCCACTTGTTGGTGATTCTTCACAAAAAATAAAAATTTTATATCTTTATGTTTGAAGCCTGAAATGTGGCAAAAGGTTGAAAAGTTCAAGGGGGCCGAATACTTTCGCAAGGCACTGTATATATATATATATAAAATTCTTTGCATGCTTACATCAAAAGTAACAAAGGGAGCGGGAACTCTTGGGGCCAATCAGGTATGCGGACAAGGAACATGTTGATAGAAGCACAGATTAGAGGGGTGGATCATACAGTCTGCTACTGCTCCTTTACTGTCCAATTACAGGCAGGAGGGATGGGGTAGTGACCCAGCTGTACTGCTTCAACTGCAGGTCACAAACTTAGTTCTTCTAAATCAGTATTTTTTTTTTTTAAACAAGGGTTCCTCCAGAGGTTTCTAGGGGTTCCTTGAGCTGGGACTGATTGATATGGCCCAACAATAGAAGCCATTCTCAACCAGGGTTTCATGGAACCCTAGAGTTCCTCCAGAGGTTGTTGGGGGGGTTCCTTGAGCATTGAGTAATTTCTGTCTCTAAGCTAAGTCCCCACTGACACCATTGGTCTTTTTAGCTATCTGTAAGTGTAAGGAACATTCTTCTCACTGATCACCAATGTAAGGAACATTCTTCTCACTGATCACCAATGTAAGGAACATTCTTCTCACTGATCACCAATGTAAGGAACATTCTTCTCACTGATCACCAATGTAAGGAACATTCTTCTCACTGATCACCAATGTAAGGAACATTCTTCTCACTGATCACCAATGTAAGGAACATTCTTCCCACTGATCACCAATGTAAGGAACATTCTTCTCACTGATCACCAATGTAAGGAACATTCTTCTCACTGATCACCAATGTAAGGAACATTCTTCTCACCGATCACCAATGTAAGGAACATTCTTCTCACTGATCACCAATGTAAGGAACATTCTTCTCACTGATCACCAATGTAAGGAACATTCTTCTCATTGATCACCAATGTAAGGAACATTCTTCCCACTGATCACCAATGTAAGGAACATTCTTCTCACTGACCACCAATGTAAGGAACATTCTTCCCACTGATCACCAATGTAAGGAACATTCTTCTCACCGATCACCAATGTAAGGAACATTCTTCTCACTGACCACCAATGTAAGGAACATTCTTCCCACTGATCACCAATGTAAGGAACATTCTTCTCACCGATCACCAATGTAAGGAACATTCTTCTCACTGACCACCAATGTAAGGAACATTCTTCCCACTGATCACCAATGTAAGGAACATTCTTCTCACCGATCACCAATGTAAGGGACATTCTTCTCACTGATCACCAATGTAAGGAACATTCTTCTCACTGACCACCAATGTAAGGAACATTCTTCCCACTGATCACCAATGTAAGGAACATTCTTCTCACCGATCACCAATGTAAGGGACATTCTTCCCACTGATCACCAATGTAAGGAACATTCTTCTCACCGATCACCAATGTAAGGGACATTCTTCTCACTGATCACCAATGTAAGGAACATTCTTCTCACTGATCACCAATGTAAGGAACATTCTTCCCACTGATCACCAATGTAAGGAACATTCTTCTCACTGATCACCAATGTAAGGAACATTCTTCTCACTGATCACCAATGTAAGGAACATTCTTCCCACTGATCACCAATGTAAGGGACATTCTTCCCACTGATCACCAATGTAAGGAACATTCTTCTCACTGACCACCAATGTAAGGAACATTCTTCCCACTGATCACCAATGTAAGGAACATTCTTCTCACCGATCACCAATGTAAGGGACATTCTTCTCACTGATCACCAATGTAAGGAACATTCTTCTCACTGATCACCAATGTAAGGAACATTCTTCCCACTGATCACCAATGTAAGGAACATTCTTCTCACTGATCACCAATGTAAGGAACATTCTTCTCACTGATCACCAATGTAAGGAACATTCTTCCCACTGATCACCAATGTAAGGAACATTCTTCTCAAATTGGGCCGAATTTCAACACCATCTTGAACAACCTCAAGAACGAGGGGGCACACCAGCCTAGTGCTTTATCTTTATTAAAAAAAGGAAAATTGGAAATATGTGATTATACCCACAAAGCAATAGAAAGGACCTTCTCATCACAAATATAAGACCACCAGAGCCGCTATGCATACTTCTTACATCTTGGGAAGTTGCCACACGGGTCTGCCTATTCTGATGTGTTTCGAGGGGGCCCCCCTCTTCATTAAAGCTACTGTACTGGTGCACTGGTGGAGAGATGGTGCACCCTCTCTTTGTTCTTCTATACATAGTGAGCAGTGGCGGCCTGTCCATGCAGGGCGCAGGGGTGCAGCTCCCCTAATCCATGCGTCTGGTCCCTAATCTACAAACAGGGCACTGGACATATGGATTCCATTGCGTTTTTTCTTTAAATATATTTTTAGCAGCACATGATTAGAGCCAGAGGCTCTAATTGGCTTTAAAAAGAAGGGTGGGCTTGGGGTGCAGATGACTGCGCCCCGAGCCCACCCAGTTGTGTGACAATAGCAAAATAAAATTTGCTATTGTCTTCCTGATTCTCCTCCCATACAATCAGGAAGAGGGTCCTGAGACCTATTGGTCGCCTAGGAAGAAGAGGGAGGAGACGCAAGGTGTAAGCCGCCGTGATGCAGAGGAGGAGATGCATGAGAAGCCGTCGTCCGGAGGAAGCGCTGCCCGCGACCTAGATGGGGTAAGTGTGGGGCTAGCGACCGACCGGGGGGTGGAATGTGGGTGACCCGACCGACCAGAGGTGGGCCTGAGCGTGACTCGGGGTGCATTGTTTTCCGCCCCCCCTCCCCCCCAACAAAAAAATATACCACCAGGCCACTGATGGCGAGTTTGGACTACCCCAGTCTGAGCAGGCAGCATGATGTTATGTACCACTGGAGAATGGAAGTGGATCTGGAATAGTGAGAGTTCATCTAATACATGTCCAAACTGTGGCCTTCCAGCTGTTGCAAACTACAAGTCCCATCATGTCTCATCTTTTGGGAGTTATGCTTGTAACTGTCAGCCTTGCAATGCCTCGTGGGACTTGTAGTTCCGCAACAGGCCGCAGGTTCAGCAATCATGATCTAATACGTGAGCACCGCTCCTGAGCACAGGAGGTTGTATTCTGTTTTGCAACACCATCTTGTGCCTTATGGGTGGTCAGAGAATCCAAAATATGAATTTATCTAACACCACGCAGTAAATCACAATGATCTCCGGTTATTGGTAACAACCAGAGTTCAGTCTCTAGTAGCTCACAGTGTAAAGACCAATAAAAGCTGCTTTCTGATTGGTTGCTAAGGGTTATTGCGCCCCATGTTTGAATATGCTGGACTCGTCGGTGCAGGATCCCCGGAACAAATAAAAGCACATGTGGAACTTAATTCGCGGTCTGTGCCGCTTGTTCGGCTGCCTGCGTTCCAACCACAAGATGGACGGAAAAATGTCAGCGTGATGTTCGGCGACTCGTTAGCGCCCTGTTCAAATGTCAAGAGAAACCACAAAGGTCTGGATTTCATTTCTGTCTTGGCAGGGAGAGGTGGATTAAGGGGAGAGGCAGAATGGTCACACAACTAGGATGGAGGGGACTCGGGGACAAAGACAGGCCCTGCCGGAGTTCGCCATTCTGAGTTTTAAAAGAGTTTAAAAAGAGGCCCTGTTCCCAAGTTGGGAACATGAAATTGTCCAAAATGTCTTAAGAGTTCCCTTCACTGGAACGAAGGGGCCAAGCCCAACCCTTGAAAAACAACCCCCACACCATAATCCCCCCTCCACCAAATGATTCGGACCAGTGCACAAATAAAGGTCCATAAACACAAGGATGAGCGAGTTTGGGGTGGATGAACTTGACTGGCCTTCACAGAGTCCTGAGCTCTCCTATCGGGTTGATGGTAGGGCACCTTTGGGATGAATTAGAGCGGAGACTGCGAGCCAGGCCTTCTCGTCCAAAATCAGTGCTTGGCCTCACAAATGCGCTTCTGGAAGAACGGTCAAACATTCCCATAGACACCCTCCTAAACCTTGTGGACGGCCTTCCCAGAAGAGTTGAAGCTGTTATAGCTGCAAAGGGCCAACTCAATATTGAACCCTACGGACTAAGACTGGGATGCCAATAAAGTTCATGTGAGTGTAAAGGCAAAGGCGGTGGCCTCAGCGGGGGGGCATCGATAGTCCCTTACATTGGTGATCAGTGAGAAGAATGTTCCTTACATTGGTGATCAGAGGGTAGAATGTTCCTTACATTGGTGATCAGTGAGAAGAATGTTCCTTACATTGGTGATCAGTGAGAAGAATGTTCCTTACATTGGTGATCAGTGAGAAGAATGTCCCTTACATTGGTGATCAGTGAGAAGAATGTTCCTTACATTGGTGATCAGTGAGAAGAATGTTCCTTACATTGGTGATCAGTGGGTAGAATGTTCCTTACATTGGTGATCAGTGAGAAGAATGTTCCTTACATTGGTGATCAGTGAGAAGAATGTTCCTTACATTGGTGATCAGTGAGAAGAATGTCCCTTACATTGGTGATCAGTGGGAAGAATGTTCCTTACATTGGTGATCAGTGGGAAGAACGTTCCTTACATTGGTGATCAGTGGGAAGAATGTTCCTTACATTGGTGATCAGTGAGAAGAATGTTCCTTACATTGGTGATCAGTGAGAAGAATGTTCCTTACATTGGTGATCAGTGGGAAGAATGTTCCTTACATTGGTGATCAGTGAGAAGAATGTTCCTTACATTGATGGTCAGTAGGAAGAATGTTCCTTACATTGGTGGTCAGTAGGAAGACTGCTTGGAAGATCATTGGCGTCACTGATTACTTATCTGAGAGACAGAAATTGTGCATGGTTGAAGGAACCCCCAACAACCCCTGGAGGAACCCTGGCTGAGAAAGGCTTGTCTAACCTGAGTGGTTGCTAGAGGCAATGCAGACAGTACTTCCTGTAGACACAAATAAGGTCAAATACTAATCAGACACAGAAAATAAGACTGAGAATTGAGGACAAGGGTCTGTGCAGTCATTCGGCCCAGCCATAGCGGAGAGGGTTAATCCTCCCCCAGGCTTCAGGCCCCACACAAAGGCTCTCGGACGCCCTCCAGCCCTTATTGTCTAGGAGGGGAGGAAAAACATGACAATTCTCTTGTCAATGCTCAACCCTGCACCGAGCACATTTACTACCGGTGGGCAACGAGGGGCCAGGGGAGAGGCGCTTTTCAGGGAGGGAAAGTGTGTAGAAGATGGCCGAGGGGAAGTCAGGTGTCACTCAGGATCCAAAAGGTCATCTGGTGAAAGTATCATACATTGTGCTCGGCGGAGGGGGGGGCCCTCAGGGGGTCGAACATGCACAGGATGTGAAAGCCGTTCATTTGAAGTGATATTAGAGTAATTAGCAGCAGACGGCTCCAGGTGGGGGGGGGGGGGGGGGCACAGATGCACAGACTTGCTGCGCCATCGCTGCTCGGGGACGTCTGAGGCCAACATGTCCCGTCATGGGAGGATGGAGGAGAGGAGGGGAGTCCTCAGAAGCTACCTGCAAACCTAAAAATAAGTTGCTAACACTCCCCGCTGGCCCTGGCACGGTTATTGTTTTCTCTTTTTTCAAGTTTAACCGCTTGCTTACCGGTAACTAAAAACCCCCTTCCTGCCCAGGCCAATTTTCAGCTTTCAGTGCTGACGCACTTTGAATGACAATTACTCAGACACTGTATCCATATGAGATTTTTTATAATTTTCTTCCCACAAATAGAGCTTTCTTTTGGTGGTATTTAATCACAGCTGGGGTTTTTAATTTTTGCTAAACAAACAAAAAATAAATGTTTTATAGTTTGTTATAAAATTTTGCAAACAGGTAATTTTTCTTCTTCATTGATATGCGCTGATGAGGCACAACTGGTGGGCACAGATAAGGCGGCACTGATGGCCACTGATATGATGGCCCTGATGGGTGGCACTAAAGGGCACTGATAGGTACCACTGATAGATGGCACTGATGGGTGGCACTGAAGGGCACTGATAGGTGTTACTGATAGGTACCACTGATAGATGGCACTGATAGGTGGCACTGAAGGGCACTGATAGGTGTTACTGATAGGTACCACTGATAGATAGCACTGATGGGTGGCACTGAAGGGCACTGATAGGTGTTACTGATAGGTACCACTGATAGATGGCACTGATAGATGACACTTATGGGCAGCACTGTTGAGGCACTGGTCGGTGACACTGTGGGCACTGGCAGGTGGCACTGTGGGCACAGATGAGCTGGCGCATCTCTCCTTGATTGGGACCGATGTCCCTCTGAGAGCCAGAGGTAACGTGGTAAGGGGTCAGGATTGATGAGGTGGCACTGATAGGCACAGATAAGGCAGTACTGATGGCCATTGATAAGATGGCCCTGATGGGTGGTACTGATAGGTGACACTGATGGGCACTGGTAGGTGACACTGATGGGCAGCACTGTTGATAAGGCACCGATTGGTGACAACGATAGGTGGCACTGTAGGCATTGATGGGTGGCACTGTGAAAAATGGTAGGTAGTGCTGTTGGGCACTGGTAGGTGACACTGATGGGCAGCACTGTTGATAAGGCACCGATTGGTGACAACGATAGGTGGCACTGTAGGCATTGATGGGTGGCACTGTGAAAAATGGTAGGTAGTGCTGTTGGGCACTGGTAGGTGACACTGATGGGCAGCACTGTTGATGAGGCACAGATTGGTGACACTGATGGGTGGCACTGTGGGCACTGATCGGTGGCACTGTGGGCACTGATAGGTGGCACGGTTGTGCACTGACAGGTGGCACACGTGAGCTGCCGGGAGCTCTCCTTGATCGGGACTGATGTCACTCTGAGAACCAGAGGTAACGTGGTAAGGGGTCAGGATCGACCCCTTACTCCGATCTGTGATCAGTCGAGTCTCATAGATCACAGAGCGCGCCCTGCAGGGGGCGCGCAGGCTGCTCGGGCACAGGAAGACGTCTATCGACGTACTCCCAGCAAAGTAGGTCCGCGCAGTAGCCAGCTATAGCGTGGATCTGAAGAAGTTAACATACAATTTTCTGCTTTAAAATTAAAAATAAGGTCCATCTTTACTTCTGAAACAGTCTGACTCTCCAAGATGCTCTTTTTATACACAATAATATTACTAACCTGTCCTCAATTAACCTAATTAATTGCAGCTACTCCTTGTTAGTACCACTTACTTTGCCAGCTTTTTGTTGCCCTCCCCACTTTTTTGAGACGTGTTGCTGCCATCTATTTCAAAATTACCCAATTTTTGTGAATAAAATTTGGATTTCTGAGATTTGCAAAGCATTGCATTTTGTTTTTTTATTTGGATTTTACACAGTGCCCTAACTTTTATGGAATTGGGGTTGTGTGTGTTTGTATCTATACATACACTATATTGCCAAAAGTATTGGGACAACAGTCAAACAAAATCTTCTGCGCTCAACAGAAGAGCGATGACAAGGGAAGAAGCCTGGAATTCCTATGGCTTCCCAGTACATGCACACAGGGCCCTGCTGCCCTCCAAGGGTCAGGAGATACCCAGTGAAAACACTGCAAAAGAACGAAGAGTGGGCACACCAACCCTGCACATTACCCAAGTAATGTTTATTAAATTCAAAAAGAAGGAAACAATCACAAACAAGGATTGTAAAATCATATCCGAGTCCGCAATGGACAAAAAAAAAGCAACAAGGTCACCAGGACTGTGTCCAACGCGTTGGTGGACCTTCCAGGTGGCTGACGCGTTTCGAGGGGGGAATCCCCTCTTCCTCAGAGCCCCTTCGAAATGCTTCAAGCTACAAAATGCTCAGGTGTAAAAAGCATAAAAAATGCTGGAGGAGAAAAAATAAATAAAAATACATGATTCTCTATGGAGACGGTCTACACTCCATGTCGCCTGAAACTCAAAAAAGTTCTGGAGCTTTTGTCTTCACTCAAATCGGACAGATTTGGGCGCTTTTGGCGTGTTTCTATTCTCATAGAAATTAATTTTTGTGCATATTCACACGTTTTTCTGTGATTTTCTGCTCAAATGAAAAATTTTCTAAATAAAATTGTAATAATATTGAATAAATGAACGTAAAATAAATATGTGAATAACTAAAAATCATCATAAATAATTAAAATTAATAATATGTAATACATTAATAGATAATAATTAACCCCTAACATTAAAGAATATTAAATGCATTATTATTATTAATAATAATAAACAATAAACACCCAAACTTGAGGAAAAAAAACATTAATAATAATAATAATAATAAAGTATTTTGTTTTAGGGTTAGGGTGTTTAGCAATTTTTTTATTTTTATTTTTTTTAGGGCATAAGGGTTAAAGTTAAGGGGTAATTATTTATTGTTACTTTGAATTAATCGTATTCATTTATTGAATTTATTTTTCATTTATGATTTTTATTTATGTAATTATTTTACATTTATTATTATTCAAATAATAAGAATATAAAATAAAAACGTATAAAATAATAATAATTAACCCTAACCCAAATTCCTAATCCTAACCTAAACTGAACTCGATTTTAGGGCATAAGGGTTAAAGTTAAGGGGTAATTATTTATTGTTTCTTTGAATTAATCTTAATCATTTATTGAATTTATTTTTTATTTATGATTTTTATTTATGTAATTATTTTACATTTATTATAATTCAAATAATAAGAATATAAAATAAAAATGTATAAAATAATAATAAATAACCCTAACCCCAATTCCTAATCCTAACCTAAACTGAACTCGAACCCCTTACCCCAACAAAAAAACATTATAATAAATGAATAATAATAATAAAAAGAAGAAGAACTAAAAGCGAATGGAAAAGCTAAAAAAAAGCTGAAATACCTAGCAACAAATGATGCAACAGATAATAGTTTTCTCTATTGGCTATTGGCAACGCTCAAAAACGTTGTATACAAAAACATACAAGTCGCGCAAATAAACGCCAGAAAAGCCACTATACTCAGGTATGAATGCAGCCTAAGAGTTCCCTTCACTGGAACTAAGAGGCCAAGCTCAGCCCCTGAAAAAAAAAAAAAACCCACACCATAATCCCCCCCCCCCCCCCCCAAAATGATTTGGACCAGTGCACAAAACAAGGTCCATAAAGACATGGATGAGCGAGTTTAGGGTGGAGGAACTTGACTGGCCAGCACAGAGTCCTGACCTCAACCTGATAGAACATCTTTGGGATGAATTAGAGCGGAGACTGCGAAGCCAGGCCTTCTCGTCCAACATCAGTGCCTGACCTCACAAATGCTCTTCTGGAAGAATGGTCAAACATTCCCATAGACACCCTCCTAAACCTTGTGGACGGCCTTCCCAGATGAGTTGAAGCCGTTATATCTGCACAGGGTGGACCAACTCAATATTGAACCCTACGGACTAAGACGCCATTAAAGTTCATGTAAAGGCAGGTGTCCCAATACTTTCGACAACATAGTGTATATCTATATATACAAATTATTCTTTCAGCCACCCCCCTCCCCCCCCAATCACGTAGACATGTATATATCTCCACCTTCCCTTAGGAAATTGCCGTCATTTTCCAATCATGTACAACTTCTTCACATCAATGTCACTCCCCCCCGGCAATGAACAAATTCCACTGAAATAATACACAAAAAAAAGAGAAAAATATATTTTCAATGGAATTTTTTAAAGTGTGGTCACTGCGGCGGTAAATTCCGTGAGATGTGAGAGCTGCCCCGCAGCAAACACGAACATCTCAAATAGAGGCCAATTATATGTATGTGCATATTTCCTCTATTGCATACGGTACAATAGCCGCGCGCACGGAAGGTAGGCTCCGCAGAAACAACAGGAAAGAGTGATGAGGACTTCTTAAAGCGAAGACTGAAGAACCGCCAACTATGACCGGGCGGCAGACGTTTTATGAACTTGTAAAATAGGTCCATCATAGGCCATATGGCCCATCATACATGGCATGGTAGACAGTAAACTGGCCCTTTGTTTAGAACGTTTGGAGACCCCTGCTTTAGACTCTTGTGGTACTTGGAGGCATCCCTTTTGTGAACTTGAGCTCTATCTGACCTTTTCGGCCCAAGCGGTACAGATGGTAGCCACTTTATTGAGCTCTACCCTGCTCTGTCAGGGGTTTAAGTTGTACAGGTGGCAAACAATTTTTTGAGTTTGAGTCCTATGAGGCCAATCAGCTTCACTGGTACAGGTAAGGTCTCTACACCTATCCAAGACACTAGCCTCACACCAAGTAACTTTATTAAACGTATTAAGTCAGCATGCACCTCCCCCTAATAGGTAAGGATTCCAATTCTAAATGTCGACACAAAGACACTGGCGAAAGTCTTGGCCAACCGTCTTACTACCATCATTGAAGATCTGATTCATGTTGATCGGACAGGTTTCATGCCGGGTGAGGGGACAGACATCAACCTCTGACGCCTTTTTCTAAATCTTTCAATACCGCACGACAACCTGGGTACTATAGTCATCGCTTCTTTAGATGCAGAAAAGGCGTTTGACTTGAGTGCAGTGGGTCTACCTGTCGGAGGTTATGAGGCGCTATGGATTTGCTACCAAATATTTGCACAGGCTTCAACTAAGCTTGATACGACATGATACAAGAGATGGTCAAAGACTGAGGACATGATACAAGAGATGGTCAAAGACTGAGGACATGATACAAGAGATGGTCAAAGACTGAGGACATGATACAAGAGATGGTCAGAGACTGAAGACATAATCCAAGAGATGGTTAGAGACTGGGGACATGATACAAGAGATGGTTAGAGACTGGGGACATGATACAAGAGATGGTTAGAGACTGAAGACATAATCCAAGAGATGGTTAGAGACTGGGGACATTATACAAGAGATGGTAAGAGACTGAGGACATGATACATGAGATGGTTAGAAACTGAGCACATGATACAAGAGATAGTTAGAGACTGAGGACATGATACATGAGATGGTTAGAGACTGAGGACATGATACAAGAGATGGTTAGAGATTGAGGACATGATACAAGAGATGGTTAGAGACTGAGGACATGATACATGAGATGGTTAGAGACCGAGGACATGATACAAGAGATGGTTAGAGACCGAGGACATGATACAAGAGATGGTTAGAGATTGAGGACATGATACAAGAGATGGTTAGAGATTGAGGACACGATACAAGAGATGGTTAGAGACCGAGGACATGATACATGAGATGGTTAGAAATTGAGGACATGATACAAGAGGTGGTTAGAGACTGAGGACATGATACAAGAGATGGTTAGAGACTGGGGACATGATACATGAGATGGTTAGAGACTGGGGACATGGATCCAGATCTAGCACCTCATTGCAACCTTTGCTAGGTTTTTATTTTTGCCTGTGCTCACATTTATGTAGGACTTCTAATGACCCAAGTTTGGAAAAGCTCTCAAATATTTGCAACTTTGGTTAACGATCCACTTTAAAAATATTGTACCACCCAAAGACACTGGGAGACATTTTTTTTGCACTGAAAAGGTCTATAAATTCACAGAAAACAGTCACCATAGATATTCAAGTCTTCCAAGAACATGACATTTTTGGAAAGCCGGATTTTCAGGGCTCAGTTGGAGTTCATTACCCAGCGGCTCGGCTCCATTTCGACTAGTAAACAGTTAAGTCATAATATCTTACACAGCGTCTTGGACTTGTTTAAAAAGAAGTTATTGGCCCCCAACTGGAGATTTTGTCCTCAGAGGAAAGAATAGAGGCGGGGGTATTTCAGTGAAAAGCGCCCCTGTTTTTTTTTTTCTTCTGCAGGAGCGCCCTTGAGAAGAAAGGCCCGAGCCTCGGCCATAGAAATGACGGTTCCTGAACCGCAGAACGAGAACCTGAAGGACCCTCTCAGTTTCGAGCCCAAGGTAAAAGAGAACAATGGAGCCGCTTGTCTGCTTCCACCATCCCCAAATCGAGGATCTGCACTTTGTGTTCTCTCCTCCTCATGAGACCCAACGGACCCTTAAGCAAAATCTTAAACCATTAATAGGTGCATTACTGCAGAGAAAACATTAGCGAGGGGCCTCGTGAAAGACACAGGGCCGACCACCACTTCCGAACCCCCCCCCACCCCCCACGTCTATTTTATCTCGATGGGACAAGATGGAATTTTGCTTAACCCAACGTATAAACGAAGAAAAAAATAAAACAATGCAGTGAATTTAAGGGGCACCAAAATTATATCCAACAACATATGTAATAAATACAGAGCAACACAACGGTTTTTTACCACACCCGCATGTTAAAGCAGATCTTCAACCAATCGGTAAAATATTAAGTAACCTTGAGGACCAGCTCTTCAAAATGCCGTTCTTCTGCATTTATGTACGTCAAGCGACCAGACATTTATTAATTTCATTGGCCAGAATGGTAATGGCCTCGCGATAATAGGCATTTAGAGAGTTGGGCAATTGGCTCAGAGGTTCCTTTGATGCCCAGTGTGCATGAGGCCTAAACATATGAATTCATCAATCAATCGCTTCAATCTTTTTATTTAGCAGTTTTTTTAAGAAAACCCAATGAGCTGGCCATGAAGTCCTAATTCTGCCACATCCTCTTATGAGGTGACAACCGTTTTGCTTTTGTGCTCCTGTGTTGTCACCCTGCCACGTGTGCGCCTGGTGGAGACAACACATGGTCCTGCCGACACATATTGTGCTGGTCACCGTTGTAAACCTCAGGAAGCCGGTCCATAGGAATATGGCAACAAGGGGGACCCCATTTTCCAGCCTCCCCCTTATGTGAATGGGTATCAGGTACATTGCACCCCTACCCATTAACCCCCCCCCCCCAAAAAAAGCAGTGTAGTGTGACAAAACACAATAGACAGATTTTGACAAGTCCTTTATTAAAAATGTCTTCTTCTCCCTCCGGTCTCCTCCTCCCTCCACTCTCCTCCTCCTCCTCCTCCCTCCCCTCTCCTCCTCCTCCCTCCCCTCTCCTCCTCCTCCTCCCCTCTCCTCCTCCTCCCTCCGGTCTTCTCCTCCTCCTCCTCCCTCCGGTCTTCTCCTCCTCCTCCTCCCTCCGGTCTTCTTCTCCTCCTCCTCCCTCCGGTCTTCTTCTCCTCCTCCTCCCTCCGGTCTTCTTCTCCTCCTCCTCCCTCCGGTCTTCTTCTCCTCCTCCTCCCTCCGGTCTTCTTCTCCTCCTCCTCCCTCCGGTCTTCTCTCCTCCTCCTCCCTCCGGTCTATTCTCCTCCTCCCTCCGGTCTATTCTCCTCCTCCTCCTCCCTCCGGTCTATTCTCCTCCTCCTCCTCCCTCCGGTCTATTCTCCTCCTCCTCCTCCCTCCGGTCTTCTCTCCTCCTCCTCCCTCCGGTCTTCTCTCCTCCTCCTCCCTCCGGTCTTCTCTCCTCCTCCTCCCTCCGGTCTATTCTCCTCCTCCTCCCTCCGGTCTATTCTCCTCCTCCTCCCTCCGGTCTATTCTCCTCCTCCTCCCTCCGGTCTATTCTCCTCCTCCTCCTCCCTCCGGTCTTCTCTCCTCCTCCTCCCTCCGGTCTTCTCTCCTCCTCCTCCCTCCAGTCGTCTCTCCTCCTCCTCCCTCCAGTCGTCTCTCCTCCTCCTCCCTCCAGTCGTCTCTCCTCCTCCTCCCTCCGGTCTTCTTCTCCTCCTCCCTCCGGTCTTCTTCTCCTCCTCCCTCCGGTCTTCTCCTTATCCCACTTCTTCTTCCGGTCTTCTTTGTCCGGTGTTGTTGTTCTTGCGCTGCTGCTCCCATAGATGAACACCGGACAAAGAAGACAGGAGAAAGAAGGCGACTGGAAGAAGAAGCGGCAGAAGAAGACGACCGGAGGAAGGAGGAGAAGACCGGAGGGAGGAAGAGAAGCCAGAGGAGGAAGAGAAGCCAGAGGAGGAGGAAGACATTTTTAATAAAGGACTTGCCAAAAACCATCTATTGTGTTTTGTCGCACTACACCACTTTTTTTTTGGTGAATGACTCATCGGTTGTTAAGGACGTGGAGTCCCGGACCCCTCCTTAGCAACCAGCTACATACGATGTAAAAATAAAAAAAACGCAAATCGTGGCAAAATCGCTGTAAAAATGTGTGAGTCCAAAAACATGACAAACGCTGCAATAAAGCACTGCCAAAACGCTCAAAAGGCAACATGCATAGATGTGAACCAAGCCTTAGTCCAGAAGGTTCAATATTGATTTGGCCCACTCTTTGCCGCTATAACAGCTTCAACTCTTCTGGGAAGGCCGTCCACAAGGTTTAGGAGATGTGTCTATGGGAATGTTTGACCAGAAGTGCATTTTTAAGATCAGGCATTGATGTTGGACGAGAAGGCCTGGCTCACAGTCACTGCTCTAATTCATCCCAAAGGTGTTCTCTCGGGGTTAAAGTCGGACTCTGTGCAGGCCAGTCAAGTTCCTCCACCCCAAACTCACTCATCCATGTCTTTATGGACCTTGCTTTGTCCACTGGTCCAAATCATTTGGTGGAGGGAGCTTATGGTGTGGGGGGAGGTGGGATTATTGTTTGGGGAGGGGGCATTATGGTGTGGGGGGAGGTGGGATTATTGTTTGATGCGGGGCATTATGGTGTGGGGGGAGGTGGGATTATTGTTTGGGGGGGCATTATGGTGTGGGGGGAGGTGGGATTATTGTTTGGGGAGGGGGCATTATGGTGTGGGGGGAGGTGGGATTATTGTTTGATGGGGGGCATTATTGTGTGGGGGGGGTTGTTTTTCAGGGGTTGGGCTTGGCCCCTTAGTTCTAGTGAAGGGAACTCTTAAGGCGTCAGAAAACCAAGACATTTTGGACAATTTCATGCTCCCAACTTTGTGGGAACAGTTTGGGGACGGCCCTTTCCTGTTCCAACATGACTGCCCACCAGTGCACAAAGCAAGGTCCATAAAGACATGGAAGAGCCAGTTTGGGGTGAAGGAACTTGACTGGCCTTGACACCTGATAGAATACTTTTGAGATGAATTTGAGCGGAGACTGTGAGCCCGGCCTTCTCGTCTAACATCATTGCCTGACCTCACAAATGCTCTTCTGGAAGAATGGTCAAACATTCCCATAGACACCCTCCTAAACCTTGTGGACGGCCTTCCCAGAAGAGGTGAAGCTGTTATAGCTGCAAAGGGCCAACCCAATATGGAACCCTCCGGACTAAGACTTGGGATGCCATTAAAGTTCCTGTGCATGTAAAGGCAGGCGTCCCAATACTTTTGACAACCCAGTGTACCCAAGATGCTGCATGCTACAGTTTTCTTAATGCAGCCTGTGTGCTGCAGTGCATTGCGGGGGTGCTAATCAAAACGAAAGGCAACTCAAAAAGCTGCATTGCAGTACACCCATTGCTTTGCGTTTTACAATGCGCCAATGCAACTTACAGGTGGCAACAGGTGCCTCGGGGCACCGACCGTGCTGACCCCACAGCATCGTTTCTACAGCACCCATCCATTTCTGATCGATTGCTAGCTCCTCTGACTATTCTAAGTGCCCATAGGCTTCACCCCCCCCCACACACACACACACACAAGGTCTCGCCGTGCTGACCTCCGCTGGCACATAAAGGGTCCAACGTGAAACCTTCTGAAGCTTGTACACATGAAACCAATGGAGTATAAAGTCCTCGGAATAGATAAAGCTCGTTGCCCGGTCTCCCGGGTGATTTATCTCTTTCGCCCACCCCCACCCCCCCCTTGTGCCCACCATTCATCACACACACTAACTCCCAGCCACCCCCTGGCCCTCGGCTCTGCAAATAAAGTGTATGAAGCAAAAAAAAAAAAAAAAAAAGGGGGGGGGTTGAGGGTCTGACACGGAGCGGCCCGGGAGGAGGAGGGGGAAACAAACAACTCATCTGGGGAATACATTAATTTCCCTTTTTCTCTGGAGGGGATAACAATAGGGCAATGACTCCGAGGGTCTGGGATCTTCAAATAAAGGCTCCCCGCTGTCATGGGCAGCGGGACGTGGAATGAAGGGCGATATCCCCCCGGGGCTTCTTCTTGTTGTCCCTCTTGGCGCAGGCTGGAGGTTGTCTGTTTGGCCGTTACTAGGCGGCTCGGGGAGAAAAATGGAGGCATTTCCTAGGGCCATTGAAGGTTCGGTTTATTAGGCAAATAAAGCTGCTGTGGGACCTTTTAGTTGGGGCCGGAGAGAAAGAGGGGGGTGTGGGGGGGGGGGGGTCTTTATTTATTTTCTGTCCTTCGAGCATTGCTACGGGTGAAGATCATGAGAATCTGAGGTTAATATTCGTGGTGATGGACCAAACCTCGACAGGACATAAAACCTCACCCACTTGTCAACTGACCCCGAATATTCTCCGGGAAGAAAACGTCTTCTTTACTATTTCAGTTTCTTGTTCAATAAAATATACAAAGTAGCCAAAAGCTGCCGACCGTTACCGGGGACAACGCCAAGCTTTGAGGAGATGTTCCCCTAAATCGTCTATCCCTGGAAATGTCCTCGGCAGTCAATATGGACATAAAATGAGCTGCAGATTACCGACCACGCCACATCAAGTCCCCGTTTTGTGCGCTACATTCGATGCGACAATTCTAGGGCTGCAACTAACGATTATTTTCATAATCGATTAGTTGGCCGATTATTGTTTCGATTAATCGATTAATGTCCATTAAAAAAAAAAGTGTGGTATATAAATTAGTTAATATGTAAAGTTTTAAAAAAAAGCCAATTTATTCTTAAATATCTCTATATGCAGTAGTAAATATAAATAACCAACTATATGGTTAGGGAGCAAAATATCTAATCCACTCTGAGAATGACAGAAGAGATATACTGTATATATATATATATATATTAGAGGGGATATATACTGTATATACTACTAGAGGAGATATACTGTATATACTGGTACTATTAGAAGAGATATACTGCATATACTATTAGAGGCTATATACTATTAGATTAGAGATATACTATTAGAGGCTATATACTGTATATACTATTAGAGGAGAGATATACTGTATATACTATTAGAGGAGAGATATACTATATATACTATTAGAGGCTATATACTGTATATACTATTAGAGGAGAGATATAATGTATATACTATTAGAGGGGATATATACTGTATATACTATTAGAGGGGATATATACTGTATAAACTATTAGAGGAGAGAGATACTGTATATACCGGTACTATTAGAAGAGATATACTGTATATACTATTAGAGGCTATACACTATTAGAGGAGATATACTGTATATACTATTATAAGAGATATACTGTATATACACTATTAGAGGCTATATACTGTATATATTAGAGGAGAGATATAATGTATATACTATTAGAGGGGATATACCGTATATACTATTAGAGGAGAGAGATACTGTATATACTGGTACTATTAGAAGAGATATACTGTATATACTATTAGAGGAGAGAGATACTGTATATACTGGTACTATTAGAAGAGATATACTGTATATACTATTAGAGGCTATATACTATTAGAGGAGATATACTGTATATACTATTATAAGAGATATACTGTATATACACTATTAGAGGCTATATACTGTATATATTAGAGGGGATATATACTGCATATACTATTAGAGGAGATATACTGTATAAACTATTAGAGGAGATATATACTATTAAAGGGTCAATCTAATAAATATCATCAGACTCAAACTTTAACCCCATTTTGTTCCTGGACGATTAATCGATTATGAAAATAGTAATCGATTAATCGACAACTAATTGATTATGAAATTAATCGATTAGTTGTTTCAGCCCTAGACAATTCACACACGTCGTGCCGACTCCAAGGTTGGGCCGACTTTGGAGTGCAACTTTGAGGCAACTTGGATACGACTTTGGCTTTGACCAGAGATAACGGGACAACTGTTGCACTCAAGTTGCATTGCATAACATTCAGGTACGACTTTTATGCAGCTTCTGAGGGTTAACATTGAAGTCTATGGGCCTCGAGTAGCATGAAAGTCAGAGCAAAGTAGTGCATGAACTACTCTGAAGTTGCTCCGACTTTAAGTCGTGCATATACACTATATTACCAAAAGTATTGGGACGTCTGCATTTACACCAGGGGTACTGAATTCAAATTCATGGCAGTCTGATCAGAAACATTTTCTGCTAGCAGAGGTCTCCCCCCCCCCCCCATTCACATTACTGTCCCCTCACAGCTCTGTCCTCATAATTTACATTACAGCCCCTACAAATCTGCCCTCCATTCACATTACTGCCCCCCCCCCCATAGCTCTGTCCCCCCCAATCAGCACTGTCCAGACAGAGGGTCAGGGGTCCTGCAGCCTTACAGGACAGTCAGAGGTGAATTAAAACCCCTCCTACAAGCTTTAACCAGACACTGATAGAAGTCACAGGACTGCTATATACTGCTAATGGGAAAAGGTATTTTAGCAGTTTATATTTACTAAAATAATTGCAATTCCATGTTCTGTGTACTGTGGGAGAGCAGATATAGTGAGGGCAGGCTCCTGGGGAGAGCAGATATAGTGAGTGCAGGCTCCTGGGGAGACCAGATATAATGAATGCAGGCTCCTGGGGAGAGCAGATATAGTGAGTGCAGGCTCCTGGGGAGACCAGATATAGTGAATGCAGAGTCCTGGGGAGAGCAGATATAGTGAATGCAGGCTCCTGGGGAGAGCAGATATAGTGAATGCAGAGTCCTGGGGAGAGCAGATATAGTGAATGCAGAGTCCTGGGGAGAGCAGATATAGTGAATGCAGAGTCCTGGGGAGATCAGATATAGTGAATGCAGAGTCCTGGGGAGAGCAGATATAGTGAATGCAGGCTCCTGGGGAGAGCAGATATAGTGAGTGCAGGCTCCTAGGGAGATCAGATATAGGGAGTGCAGGCTCCTAGGGAGATCAGATATAGGGAGTGCAGGCTCCTGGGGAGAGCAGATATAGGGAGTGCAGGCTCCTGGGGAGAGCAGATATAGTGAGTGCAGAGTCCTGGGGAGATCAGATATAGTGAGTGCAGGCTCCTGGGGAGAGCAGATATAGTGAATGCAGAGTCCTGGGGAGATCAGATATAGTGAATGCAGGCTCCTGGGGAGATCAGATATAGTGAATGCAGGCTCCTGGGGAGAGCAGATATAGTGAATGCAGGCTCCTAGGGAGATCAGATATAGTGAATGCAGAGTCCTGGGGAGATCAGATATAGTGAATGCAGGCTCCTGGGGAGATCAGATATAGTGAGTGCAGAGTCCTGGGGAGATCAGATATAGTGAATGCAGAGTCCTGGGGAGATCAGATATAGTGAATGCAGGCTCCTGGGGAGATCAGATATAGTGAATGCAGAGTCCTGGGGAGATCAGATATAGTGAATGCAGGCTCCTGGGGAGATCAGATATAGTGAATGCAGAGTCCTGGGGAGATCAGATATAGTGAGTGCAGAGTCCTGGGGAGATCAGATATAGTGAATGCAGAGTCCTGGGGAGATCAGATATAGTGAGTGCAGGCTCCTGGGGAGATCAGATATAGTGAATGCAGGCTCCTGGGGAGATCAGATATAGTGAATGCAGAGTCCTGGGGAGATCAGATATAGTGAATGCAGGCTCCTGGGGAGATCAGATATAGTGAATGCAGAGTCCTGGGGAGATCAGATATAGTGAATGCAGGCTCCTGGGGAGATCAGATATAGTGAATGCAGAGTCCTGGGGAGATCAGATATAGTGAGTGCAGGCTCCTGGGGAGAGCAGATATAGTGAATGCAGAGTCCTGGGGAGATCAGATATAGTGAATGCAGAGTCCTGGGGAGATCATATATAGTGAATGCAGAGTCCTGGGGAGATCAGATATAGTGAATGCAGAGTCCTGGGGAGATCAGATATAGTGAATGCAGGCTCCTGGGGAGATCAGATATTAGCTGTTACTGTACTAATGACACCGGCTGGGTGGCCGGGGTGATCAGGACAATGAAGGGGTTCACTGTGTGCCCAATAAGTGTATGTGTGCTGCTTTTATTCACAGACCGGCTGGCTTTTCTTCCTGATTTTAGCTCTCAACTAGAGGTGCACGATTAATCATTAAAGAATAGAGATTGCAATTCTACCCCCTCACAATCTTAAAAAAGCATTTTCCAGATTCAGTGCAGAGTTTTCTCTGCACAAGCCCCAGCTGTCAGAAAAAAAAAAAAAAAAAAAAAAAAAAAAAAACAACAGGCAGCCTGCCAAGTTTCTCAGAACATTGCTTAGGTGGAGATAAGAAAAAGTAGAATTGCATCATTTGGTTCTTTTAGATCAAAAGAATGAACTTCAGTCTGTAAATGAGGTCAGTTTAACCACAAAGACTAAACCTTTCTCTGACACTTTTTGAGTACAAGTTAAAATCAGCATTGTTGGCTAGAAAATTACTTCGAACCCCCAAACATTGTATATATATATATATATGTTTTTTAGCAGAGACCCTAGAGAATAAAATGACGGTTGTTGCAATATTTTATGTCACGCCACCTGAGGGAAGAGGGGGTGCCCATAAATCTATCCCCTATTTTGTAGACACTATAACTTTTATAATCAATATACGCTTATTGGGATTTTTTTTTTCCAGAAAAAAAATGTAGCAGAATAAATTTTGGCCTAAATTCATGAAGAAATTTGATTTTTTTTTTTTGGGGGGGGGGGGGTGGATGCACATTAACCCCCCTGGCGGTATTCCCGAGTCTGGCTCGGGGTGGAATTTTCATACCAAAAGCGGTATCCCCGAGCCAGACTCGGGACTGCATCGCTGGATCCAGGAGGAGGTTTACTTACCTTCTCCCTCGGATCCAGTGTTGTCTCCCCGCTGTACGAGCGAGCCGTGTCTCGCTCGATCTATCACGGAGCCGGTCTCCGTTCCCTGCGAGCGTTGCGACGCACGGGGACGGAGATCGGCGCCAAATTCAAAAAGTGAAACAAACAGTAAACATACAGTATAATGTAATCTTACAGATTACATTGCTGTATGTAAATATTTCACATCCCCGTTGTCCCTAGTGGTCTGCCCAGTGTCCTGCATGCAGTTTTATGTAATAAAAACTGTTCTTTATGCCTGGAAACTGGAGATTGTCCATAGCAACCAAAACTGTCCCTTTACATCAAAAATGGTTTTAGACCAGCTAGAAAATAGCGATAATAAATTAGAATCACTCGCAGAATTGAGGGATAGCGATTTGTGGGGAGATCCGTCATCAAATACTGAAAAGTAATGACAGTGACAATTCTGCAACTGAGCAAATTTCAGTGTTTTTGATTTGATTACATTATTGAATAATTTTTATTATTGTTATATTATTATTTGGTACAATTATTTATAATTATTTATTATATTATAATTTATGATTTAATTTTTCAAACTTTATCATACCCGGAATGTCTGCTAGACTCTGGTTTGGACAGATTTAAGTGAGTTATTCCTAAGAATTGCAGGACTACAATATAAAACGCCAAATTTTCATGCAAAATAATTGTACCGCTTTTAGCACCTAAAATCCGAAATAATCGTACCGCCAGGGAGGTTAAATTGCAGAAAGTATATAAAAAAAATGTTTTTTGTCGAAATTGTCGCAAATGTTTCTGTATATAGAGCAAAAAAGAAAAACCGCAGAGATGATCAAATACCACCAAAAGGAAACTCCGTGACTCCGTGTGGGGGGGGGGGGAGGGGTTGGGGGTGGAAAGACATAAATTTTATTTGGGTACGTCACACGACCGCGCAATTGTCAGTTACAGCGACGCAGGGCCATACCGCAAAAAATGGTTTGGTCATGAAAGGGGTGGGGGGGTAAAACCTTCCTGGGCTGAAGTGGTTAAAGTAGATGCCCATTGAACAAGCTAATTATTGTGCACGCGCGTGTTTATTAGGAATCCCTCAAAAGGCTGAGCTCGGGTCCCGGGGTAGAACTTTTTTTTTTGCTGACCAATATACAAAAAGCAGTTTGAGGCTGGGTTCACACTATAGCGATGCGGGAACGCCGCGAATCCGCGGCGTTTTCCCGCATCGCATACCTCCCGCCGGCAGTTCACACTGCCCTATGCGGACGGCTGGGAGTGTCAATGAAATGTTAATGACACCCCCAGATCCGTCCGCATATCGCAGTGCGATCTGCACACTCGCACAGGAATCGGATCGCATGGTGTGAACCCCCATGCGATCCGATTCTGCTGCGGACCAAAAAAAGGGTCCCGTGCGAGTTTGCTGCGGGAGCGATGCGAATTCAGCCATACTATCTGTATAGCTGAACTCGCATCGATACGGAGATCGGATGTGATTTGTACTGCAGTGCGGTGCGAATCACATCCGGATCTCCCCCCGCAGCAGTGTGAACCCAGCCTAAAGAAATATCAAGAATAAGGCTGGGTTCACACTATAGCGATGCGGGAACGCCGCGAATCCGCGGCGTTTTCCCGCATCGCATACCTCCCGCCGGCAGTTCACACTGCCCTATGCGGACGGCTGGGAGTGTCAATGAAATGTTAATGACACCCCCAGATCCGTCCGCATATCGCAGTGCGATCTGCACACTCGCACAGGAATCGGATCGCATGGTGTGAACCCCCATGCGATCCGATTCTGCTGCGGACCAAAAAAAGGGTCCCGTGCGAGTTTGCTGCGGGAGCGATGCGAATTCAGCCATACTATCTGTATGGCTGAACTCGCATCGCTACGGAGATCGGATGTGATTTGCACTGCAGTGCGGTGCGAATCACATCCGGATCTCCCCCCGCAGCAGTGTGAACCCAGCCTAAAGAAATATCAAGAATAAGGCTGGGTTCACACTATAGCGATGCGGGAACGCCGCGAATCCGCGGCGTTTTCCCCGCATCGCATACCTCCCGCCGGCAGTTCACACTGCCCTATGCGGACGGCTGGGAGTGTCAATGAAATGTTAATGACACCCCCAGATCCGTCCGCATATTGCAGTGCGATCTGCACACTCGCACAGGAATCGGATCGCATGGTGTGAACCCCCATGCGATCCGATTCTGCTGTGGACCAAAAAAAGGGTCCCGTGCGAGTTTGCTGCGGGAGCGATGCGAATTCAGCCATACTATCTGTATGGCTGAACTCGCATCGCTACGGAGATCGGATGTGATTTGCACTGCAGTGCGGTGCGAATCACATCCGGATCTCCCCCCGCAGCAGTGTGAACCCAGCCTAAAAGAAGCCCTTTTTTTTTTTTTTTTTTTTTTTTTTACAACACGTTTGTTGCAAAAAAAAAAAAAAAAAAAGGCTGAGCCTTTTGAGGGATTCCTAATTCCTATTGCGGCACAATAACCCTCCGGATCTTTTTGTACTCGCGTTTTGCGTTTTTTAATTTTTTTTTTTCCCCAAGCTATCCACCTGCGCCTAAACCCCCCGACTCTGCACAATATTAAAAAACACGCTGAAATTCCGCCAAACCTGACAACGTTTCAACAACCCTCCGAGCGCGCGGGGCCAGAGGACAGGTGCCCATATTTTACGGGTTACGACTAAATCCAGACGCTAAAGAACACAATGAAGTCATATGCTGGATTCCTTCAAAAAACGAGAACCCCAAAGTCAAAGCGTCTTTCTGTGAAGCTGCAGACTGGGATTGTACGAGGCCAACTTTTTTTTTTTTTTTTTTTTACTTCTAGGCGGCAGCGGGTAAAAGCATTGTGTAAGATCGCAATATGCTGCGGATGGAGATTTATTACTCCCCGTTCGGTTGAGCAGAGGATGCTGGAATTAGTTACGGATGCCGGAGAAGAACCTTTGTACTGCTAGAAAGGGCCTGGCTCACCAGTTGTTGCAGACCTCTCCGGTACTCGGCGGATCCGCAGGCACGTGAGATGACAGATAAGAACCAATTTCAGCAAAAAAAAAAAAAAAAGATTATAATGTAATAATTAGCAAGAAAGAATTGAAAAGACCACCGGGGACGGTACGCCAACCTAATGGGCATGGTATTTAAGTGGTTGTAGCATTACGGCGTGCAGAAGTGAGGGTACAACCAGTGCCGGGACAAGGTCATCTAGAGCCCAGAGCGACCATGCCAAACTGCATCCCCCCAAGATGTATGAGCATTATGTGTCGAAAATCCCCCCCCCCCTAATAAAAAAAAAAATTATTAAATTGAGCATTAACCACTCCCAAGAATAAATTCCCCCTACTCCCAGCACAAATCCTATCTCTCCCCAGCAGGAATCCACCCATCCCCCAGCAAAAAAAAAATGTTCCCATGGCATTTCTTCCCCTCCCATGCCCCAGGTAAGTATAAACCTTTTTTATTTGAACAACAAAAAAAAAAGAAGAGAATTAAGAGAGAAGTATTGGGTTTTTTGTTTTGTTTTGTTTTCTTAGATCCATACTTCGTGGCGGATGGAATCCATCTTCCGGGCCTCTCGTAAGATGAGATCGCGGTCTAGAGAGTTTAGTCATTTGAAGATAAACGTGCGCAGAGGTGCTCCTGGGGGGGGGCACAGGTAGGAGGCATCCTATGCGGCCTCTCCACGACAAAGTGAGAGGAGAAGGGTGCCTGAGGGAAGAGTGTGCGGAGGAGGTGTTTGGTGAAGGCCGGTATATCAGGGCCCTCGGACCCTTCAGGGAGGCCGATGATCCGTAGGTTGTTGCGCCGGGTACAGTTCTCGGCGTCTTCGGCCCTGGCATCCAGATGTTTCAGCTTGACCTGCACGGTATGCAGGGTGGCGGTATGGTCCTGCACCGTATCCCCGGTGTCTCCCATGCGACACTTTGCCTCATCCACTTGCTGGCGGATTTTTTCGTAATCCCTCCTCATGGGACCCATCTCGATTTGCAGGGAATCGATTTTTGAGGTAAGCACCGCCTGGCAGCTATTAATGGCCTGCATCAGAGCCGACAAGTTGACATTCCCTGTAAGGGCTGAATCCACCTCTGAGGTTTGAGTCGCCATATTGGAGGTCTTCTCCATGTGTGCGACCACACTAGCAGATCGGGCTGGGGTATCCCCCCTGTTGTGGGGTACGAGTCCCCACTTTGTTTTTCCGAGTCAGGCCCATCTACCTGAACAGGCAGAGAAAGTAAGGGGCATCCTGGCCAGATCAGGGTAAGAATATAGGATGATATCCCCTCTGTTGCTGCAGAGCTCTGCTCCGAGACGTCTAACCCGGTCGCCATCTTGGTCACGCCCCCCTTAGAACCCTACTTAGGTGGATGCAGCATCTGTCCCCCGGTAAGAAACGCTGCTGATCACTCTGTTCTCACAGCTCCGTGAGCAGAGAGCTGGTGTCTGTCAGTCACTGGGTCTCTGCTCTATCCCCACTCCATGCTCACTGGGAGTGCCAGCTCAGGCTTTCAGCGGCTCTCTGAGAGGCTGAGCCGGGTGCCGGTCCAGGGATCTGGGCGGATCCCAAATCCATGGTTGTGATGATGCCCCGAGCCTGGACTGACTCTGATGTCAGCAGAAAGCGGACTTTAGCCCGCTCTCTGCTAAAAATGGGTCACAGGAGTGCAAAGTGAACTTCACTCCTGTGATCCACAGGAGAAGTAGAGCCAAACGTGCTTTCCCCATACTTTTCCTTTAAGGTTTTCAACCTTAATGCATTGTATACGTTAAGGTGAAAAGCCTTATGTGCCCATTGGCTCCCGCTGCTGTCAATGAAAAGCTGCGTCATGGGAGCCACGCTGACTGTGTCAATGGACGCAGCAGCAGGACTCCAGAGCGAGTCCGCACTGTTGCCTCCATAGAAAGCGGCTTTCCGTGAGGGGCACCCAATGAAGAGGCGGCGCAGGCAAGTATAGGCATTTTTTTTTTTTTTTTTTAAATATCAAACGTTTACAAATCACTTTAACGCATTAAAAAGAATTAAGGTATTAAGCTTCATCCAGGTAGAACAAATCTCACTTCCACCGACACCGTGTTTGTGACTTAGTACAACTCAGGGTAGGAAATAACCAGATTTCAAGTGTTTTCGAAACTTGACATTTCTCCGCCGTCTCGTTGAGTGGATTGGTTTAGATACCCTAAAATTAGGTGCTAATCTCTAAATGCTTCTGGCTACGCACGGCGCCGGATTCTTGCAAAGTGTTCCATACAAACCCCCTGTGTCTCAGTCTTCTTGTATTACCCCATGCCAGACATAGCTTAGGCTCGTGAGGTCATTTGCCAAGGCAAAAAAATTACATATAAAGCCAAAACTTTTATTTTTAAAACAAAATCATGGATTGAGTGTAGATTGGATGGATCCCGCTACCAGTTTTTATTTTTTATTGCTACCGGTTTCCTTACTGGGAAGATTCACTCTCTCTCCACCACCATGCCGCATAACGCCCAAGACTTTTATAAGTTCCGAAGACGCTTATTAGAAGATTTCTTCACCAGTTCTGGCCGAATCTCACTAGCGGGAACACGGACCACAATACAAACCTGACTGGGGCGCTAACTCTTCCTTATTCTCGCCCACCACCACTTTGTCAACTCTAACCTCTCCTAGGATCCAGTGGCAAGTTTCTGCTCCGACCAGTAGTGTCTGCACAACTGGTTTTCCTTAGAGTGTCGGCAGCCAAGGCCAATCAGAAGACCGCTCTTCCGATTGGTGTTATCTGGAATTAAGAAGTAATGCATGGCTTGGTATTTGAGCAGCACGTTGCTACACCTAAGCCAAGCCAACTTTGCCCCGAGTGTCTCCTGCATCCCCCCCTGAGCCGAGCCTCCCTGCATTTCCAGGGTCTCTATATTTGTCTACTTGTGCAAGTAACCCCGTTTTTCTCATGCCTCCGTGCCTTCTGTGCTGTGCGTCTGCTAGTGTACCCAGTGTCTCCAGGTGTGCCCCATGTCATCTAGTGAATCCAGTGCAACCCTCTGTCTCCAATTTTGCCTCCAAGTCTCCTGGTGTGCTCCAGTGCATCCAGGTTTATCTACTGATTTCAAAGCACCCACTGTGTGCCCCATGACTCTACGTTGTCTCCTGTACACCCTTCGTGGCTCCAAGTGCATCTTCAATCATCTAGCAGCTCCAAGTGCAACCAAGTGAAAAACAATCACTTGAATGCACTAATTTCTTATGTTCACTTGAACGCACAGTCGAACATCCACTTGCAATCTCTAAAGGTAGATGGCGAAACACAAGTCATCAATTGGCAAGGAAGAGTCTATGTCAGAAATCAACAGGTCCTGCAGCTACTTCCAAACAGTTCCAGGCTAATCCAGGCTGGCCAGAAGATATGAATAGAGGAGATCCCATTCAAAAATAAAAGATACAGTAAATTAGAATCCATAGAATGTAGAGGATCACACCAATTGGCATCAGAGGGCTGGGTGAGGCAGCGGTGGTTATTCCACTGGCAGCAATGAAGGGACCCGCTCCAGATAACAGATGTTTCAACCACCAGAAGCAGCGTAGACCATTGTCCTTAGTCCTCGTGACTGCACACTCTACGTACAATAAAAAAGGGTGGTTAAGCATTTTGAGGACATTTTTGATGTATTCCTCTACCGTCTGTGGAATGCCGATTTAAAGTAAATTATTTAATGGGATCTCGCACTCCTGTATTTAGGTGCATCCCAGGGCATCTTGAATCATCTAGCAACTCCAAGTGTGCCCTATGATTCAATGCCAAGTTGCCTCTTGCATCACCTGGACCAGCATTTCTTAACCTTTTCAACACAGAGGAACCTTTGAAATAACTTTCTGGTCTCAGGGAACCCCTGCTAAAAATGACCATAATCGACAGCTCATGATACATTAGTGTGATGGTCAGTGAGAAGAACGTTCCTTACATTGATGATCAGTGAGAAGAATGTTCCTTACATTGGTTGTCAATGGGAAGAATGTTCCTTACATTGGTGATTAGTGAGAAGAATGTTCCTTACATTGATGATCAGTGAGAAGAATGTTCCTTACATTGGTTGTCAATGGGAAGAATGTTCCTTACATTGGTGATTAGTGAGAAGAACGTTCCTTACATTGGTGATCAGTGAGAAGAATGTCCCTTACATTGGCTGTCGATGGGAAGAATGTTTCTTACATTGGTGATCAGTGAGAAGAATGTTGCTTACATTGGTTGTCGATGGGAAGAATGTTCCTTACATTGGTGATCAGTGAGAAGAACGTTCCTTACATTGGTGATCAGTGAGAAGAACGTCCCTTACATTGGTTGTCGATGGGAAGAATGTTCCTTACATTGGTGATCGGTGGGAAGAATGCTCCTTACATTGGTGATCGGTGGGAAGAATGTTCCTTACATTGGTGATCGGTGAGAAGAATGTTCCTTACATTGGTGATCGGTGGGATGAATGTTCCTTACATTGGTGATCGGTGGGAAGAATGTTCCTTACATTGGTGATCGGTGGGAAGAATGTTCCTTACATTGGTGATCAGTGAGAAGAATGTTCCTTACATTGGTGATCAGAGGGAAGAATGTTCCTTACATTGGTGATCAGTGAGAAGAATGTTCCTTACATTGGTGATCAGTGGGAAGAATGTTCCTTACATTGGTGATCAGTGAGAAGAATGTCCCTTACATTGGTGATCAGTGAGAAGAATGTTCCTTACATTGGTGATCGGTGAGAAGAATGTTCCTTACATTGGTGATCGGTGAGAAGAATGTTCCTTACATTGGTGATCAGTGAGAAGAATGTCCCTTACATTGGTGATCAGTGAGAAGAATGTTCCTTACATTGGTGATCAGTGAGAAGAATGTTCCTTACATTGGTGATCAGTGAGAAGAATGTTCTTTACATTGGTGATCAGTGAGAAGAATGTTCTTTACATTGGTGATCAGTGAGAAGAATGTTCCTTACATTGGTGATCAGGGGGAAGAATGTTCCTTACATTGGTGATCAGTGAGAAGAATGTTCCTTACATTGGTGATCAGTGAGAAGAATGTTCCTTACATTGGTGATCAGTGAGAAGAATGTTCCTTACATTGGTGATCAGTGGGAAGAATGTTCCTTACATTGGTGATCAGTGAGAAGAATGTCCCTTACATTGGTGATCAGTGAGAAGAATGTCCCTTACATTGGTGATCAGTGAGAAGAATGTTCCTTACATTGGTGATCAGTGAGAAGAATGTCCCTTACATTGGTGATCAGTGAGAAGAATGTTCCTTACATTGGTGATCAGTGAGAAGAATGTTCCTTACATTGGTGATCAGTGGGAAGAATGTTCCTTACATTGGTGATCGGTGAGAAGAATGTTCCTTACATTGGTGATCAGTGAGAAGAATGTCCCTTACATTGGTGATCAGTGAGAAGAATGTTCCTTACATTGGTGATCAGTGAGAAGAATGTTCCTTACATTGGTGATCAGTGAGAAGAATGTTCTTTACATTGGTGATCAGTGAGAAGAATGTTCTTTACATTGGTGATCAGTGAGAAGAATGTTCCTTACATTGGTGATCAGGGGGAAGAATGTTCCTTACATTGGTGATCAGTGAGAAGAATGTTCCTTACATTGGTGATCAGTGAGAAGAATGTTCCTTACATTGGTGATCAGTGAGAAGAATGTTCCTTACATTGGTGATCAGTGAGAAGAATGTTCCTTACATTGGTGATCAGTGGGAAGAATGTTCCTTACATTGGTGATCAGTGAGAAGAATGTCCCTTACATTGGTGATCAGTGAGAAGAATGTTCCTTACATTGGTGATCAGTGAGAAGAATGTCCCTTACATTGGTGATCAGTGAGAAGAATGTTCCTTACATTGGTGATCAGTGAGAAGAATGTTCCTTACATTGGTGATCAGTGGGAAGAATGTTCCTTACATTGGTGATCAGTGGGAAGAATGTCCCTTACATTGGTGATCAGTGGGAAGAATGTTCCTTACATTGGTGATCAGTGAGAAGAATGCTCCTTACATTGGTGGTCAATGGGAAGAATTCCCCCTCACAGATAGCCAAAAAGATCAATGGTTTCAATGGGAATTATTCTGAGGCAGGAACGGCTCATTGCACAAGGAAACCGGAGCAAGCTCTGGGGGAACCTTAGAGTTTCATGGAACCAAGGTTGAGAAACCCTGATCTGGACAGTTCTTCTCTCAGTGGATATGGACCACTGACCAGGACATACTTTAACAGATTAAGGGGATTTGTTTTCAAAAGCTTACTGGATTTTCTTAAAGCTCCATTTATTTTTATAATTTAATTGCTCACTACATAGTTGCAGGAACTATATGATTGATTTTTAGTAAAACACGGATTTTCCTTTCTCAGATGTTGTAACACCATTTTCAGAGCACCTCTGCCGTGCTTTGGTGGAAGACGGTGCCTGCAGGATTATGAATTTCAGATGAAGAGATTAGACACCCACAGGCAGTCAGCTATTTTTAAATCTCTTTAAATCACCTATTTATTCTCACCGCATGCTTCTAATTCGGGCATTAATGTTTAACCCGAAGACTACATTTTTCACGACAATCACGTATCTTAGTAAAGCCAAATATGAAAAGATAAAGATAGACTCGGAAAGGATGCATTAACTTCAACAAACTAATTTCACCCTCCAAAACAACAACTTAAATCAAGTTTCAAGTCATTTGGCAAGTCCATCCAGCTGGGAACTGGCTCTGCACTTTGGGAAAGTAAATATTTTACATAATATGTTTTTTGGCGATCTTTGTTGCCTTCTCTAAGACATTCAGGGAGTAAGAAGATAAGTCAACAACGGAAGATAGACTTCTTCATCGATTACATAATGTTTGAGAGATAACAAAGACACAAGTGTCTGGATAAATTGTCCATGAAAACAGCTTAGGCGTCTTAACTGTGTTTAATAAAAAAAAAAAAAAGAAGAAGAAGAAAAAAGCTTGAAGTTCCCGTGATCAAACTAGAATCTAGGAAAGCTTCTTGACCCTTCAGTTCTGCTTCCTTGGATGGCTTGTCTACCGTTTGCCGTTACTCTTGAGCTGCTTTCTCAGCGGTTCCCTAAGAAACCCAGTGCTGGCCCTTTGAATCCTGACACCGTGATGTCTCCAGTCAGGGGCCACCCAGAGAGTGTCGTTCAACAACGGCATTGTTAAGATGCTTGGTTTGCCTTGAAAGCCACCAAACCCTTGTCTCTGACCTTGATCTCCAAACAGGGGTAAGTGACCTTGATTTCTGGGCAAAATCAAAGGAAACCAAACAAAATTGGTGCCTTAATCCACTTAGCCTTCTGTCAACCTGTCCACTCCGGGGTTGTAAGGAGCCTGGCCCTCTTCTCTTGAAGCAGTATGGCTTCCACTATAATCCTCCCCTTTTCCAGCGGGAGCACAAATTACTTAAGACTTAAGATTCCTCAACGCTTGCCCTTGGTGTGCTTAGCGTACAAAAGAAAACCAGCCGTGTGAATCAAATTACAGGACCAGGCTGAGAAAAGGTTAACGGAAAACGCTTACTGGGCCGTGTGAAACAAGTCAGGATAGCGAATGTTACATATACCTGTTTTCGTGTGTACAGATTATTCTTGTTTCGCATTCCAGTCCAGAATCTCTGTGGACATTGATGAAGAAGAACCTGTCCACAAAAGGCTTTAACGGAGAGATACGAGCATGGCATACATATGTTTGGGTGGTCCGGGGGGCTCCTATTGCCCATGAAATGATGCTTTAAACATGCCTCTGGTAATGAATGGCGACTTTATTCGAAGGTCTTTAGATGTATTTGCTTGCACGGTTCTTGAGGATTCCTGGCTGAAGGGTTTTAGTTTTTTCTGCTTGTAAAAAAAAAAAAGATCCCTCAGGAGAACCTCCAATTTGCACATTCAGATAAGTAGACATGCTATAGGTCAGACTTTCTCAACCTTTTCGACACAGAGGAACCCTTGAAATAACCTTTCGGTCTAAACGAACCCCTGTTAAAAAAGTCTAGATCTACAACTCATGATACATCGGTGTGATGGTCAGGGGAAAAATGTTGTGGTCACATCTGTGGTCTTGGGGAAGAATTTCCGCCCTACAAATAAGCTTAAAAGGTCATTGGTGTCACTGGAAACTTATGCGAGAGGCAAAAATTGGTCATTGCTCGAGGAACCCCTAACAACCATTGGAGGAACCCCTAGAGTTTCATGGAACCCTGGTTGAAAAACCCTGCTATAGGTAGTCTCCACAAGCAACATCTTCCCATGAGATACATCTTGTATATGAATAGCGGCGCGGGACTTCGTTTGACAGCGCGGCTATTCGTACACAAGATGCGTCTCAGCCGGAGATTCCCGCTTCTGTGTGATCCGGCCGCCAGATCCTCCCGATTCCTCCCTGCTGCACTGATGGGTCCATAAGCAAGGTCCATAAAGACATGGATGAGCCAGTTTTGACTTCATTCAAAGGTCCTTAGATGTATTTTCTTGCACAGTTCTTGAGGATTCCTGGCTGAAGGGTTTTAGTTTTTCTGCAGAATGATCCAACTGTTTGTAAAAAAAAAAGGATCCCTTGGGAGAACCTCCAATTTGCACATTCAGATAAGTAGACATGTTATAGGTCAGACTTTCTCAACCTTTTCGACACAGAGGAACCCTTAAAATAACCTTTCGGTCTAAACGAACCCCTGTTAAAAATGTCTAGATCTACAACTCATGATACATTGGTGTGATGGTCAGTGGAAAAATGCCGTGGTCACATCTGTGGTCTTGGGGAAGAATTTCCGCCCTGCAAATAAGCTAAAAAGGTCATTGGTGTCACTGGGAACTTATGCGAGAGGCAAAAATTGGTCATTGCTCAAGGAACCCCTAGCAACCATTGGAGGAACCCCTAGAGTTTCATGGAACCCTGGTTGAGAAACACTGCTATAGGTAGTCTCCACAAGCAACATCTTCCCATGAGATACATCTTGTATATGAATAGCAGCGCCGGACTTCGTTTGATAGCGCGGCTATCCATATACAAGAAGTGTCTCAGCGGGAGATTCCCGCTTCTGTGCGATCCGGCCGCCAGATCCTCCCGATTCCTCCCTGCTGCACTGATGGGTCCATAAGCGAGGTCCATAAAGACATGGATGAGCCGGTTTGGGGTGGAGGAACTTGATCGGCCTGACCTCAACCCAAGAGAACACCTTTGGGATGAATTAGAGTGGAGACTGTGATCCAGGCCTTCTCATCCAAGATCAGTGCCTGACCTCACAAATGCTCTTCTGGAAGAATGGTCAAACATTCCCATAGACACATCTCCTAAACCTTGAGGACGGCCTTCCCAGAAGAGTTGAAGCTGTTATAGCTGCAAAGGGCCAATTCAATATTGAACCCTACGGACGGAGACTGGGATGCCATTAACGTTCATGTGCGTGTAAAGGCAGGTGTCCCAATACTTTTGGTAATATAGTGTACACTGCTCAGGCATGACCCACCGTTCTCACCATCGGGAGGCTGGTTCAGATCTAAACACGTTTAGCCATAAAGCAATCATAAACCATTGCTGTTATTTTAATACGGTTTTGACCTTTCCTCATTCATGGTCACATCTCACTTCTGCTGATCTTCTGCAGCCTCTTTATGCCTAACACACTCTTCAGTAAAGTCTGCATGGCATTTCACAGGGCAGCTTTCCTGGTGGTGCCAAATATGGACCAGATCTGCATTATGTGTATTAAAATGGGTCGAATGTAGTCTCTGTTGGAAGCCCAGGTGACCCCTCGTCTCCCAACTGCTCACCTGCGTTGTCACTCTGCCACACGGGCTTCCAAAGAGACTACACACAATGCAAATCTGGGCCACTTCTGTCACCAGGAAAACTGCCCCTGACTAATAAACATGGCTACCATCGCCCATTCCCTTTCAGGTAAGACTCTCCGGCACCCAACACTTCCGGGTGTGTCGGATGCCTATGTCTCCCCATTGGCTGCTGTGGTTCTCCTCCCCTAAAAATATTGTTTTTTTTTCACAAAATTGTCGGTCTTTTTTTTTTACTAGTAATGTAAAACGCACTAAAAAATAAATAGATAAAAATTCTATAAATCTATCGCATAGTTTGTAGTCGCTTTAATTTTTGGGCAAACCAATCAATATACGCTTATTGGGATTTATTTTTTTTCTACCAAAAATATGTAGCAGAATACATATTGGCCTAAAGTGATGAAGAAATGTTAATTTTTACATTTTTTATTGGAAAATTTGCAGCCTCTTCCTGTGTCCATGCACTCCAGAAGAATCCTCCGCACTCAGTGCTAATGGGTATGTCAAATGCATACGTCTCCCCATTGGCTGTTGTGGTTCTCCTCCCCCAAGCTGCTACATCATAGTGCGACTATTGACCTCAGGGATGCACTAGGGATGTGAGAGCTGGAAGGAGGAGCCACTAGGGGCAGCGATGAGCTCTCACATCCCTAGTGCATCCCTGAGGTCAATAGTCACACTATGATGTAGCAGCTTAGGGGAGGGCAAACCACAACAGCCAATGGGGAGACATAGGCATCCGATGCACCCGGAAGCACTGGGCGCTGAGGAGTCTTCTGGAGTGCATGGACAAAGGAAGAGGCTGCAAATTTTCCAATAAAAAAAAAAATTTTTTTAAAAATTAACATTTCTTCATCACTTTAGGCCAATATGTATTCTGCTACATGTTTTTGGTAGAAAAAATAAAAAATCCCAATAAGCGTATATTGATTGGTTTGCGCAAAAATTTAAGTGACTACAAACTATGAGATAGATTTATGGAATTTTTATCTATCTATTTTTTTAGTGCATTTTACTAGTTAAAAAAAAAAAAAAAAAAAAGACTGACAATTTTGAGAAAAAAAAAATATTTTTTTTTACTTTCTGCTATAAAAAATTTCCAAAAAAAAATCCAAAAAATTTCCAAGAAAAAATAAAATGTAACAATTAAAAAGTCTTATCACTTTAGACCAATATGTATTCTGCTACATAATTTTGGGGAGAAAAAAAACAAAACAAATACCAATAAGTGTATATTGATTGGTTTGCAAAAAAGCTAAAGCAACTACAAATTATGAGATAGATTTACGGAATTTTTATTTATTTTTCTCTAGTAATGTAAAACGCACACACAAAAAAATATATATATTTTTTTTACTTTCTGCTATAAAACGTATATATATTTTTTTACTTTCTGCTATAAAACGTATATATATATTTTTTTACTTTCTGCTACAATAGAAAATCACATTTCTTCATTAAAAAAAAAAAAAAAATCCCAATAAGTGTATATTGATTGGTTTATGCAAATGTTATAGCATCTACAAACTATGGGATATTTTTATGGAATTTTTATTTTATTACTAGTAATGGCAGTGATCAGTGACTTATAGCGGGACTGCTATATCGCGGCAGACAAAATCGGACACTTTGTGGGAAACCAGTGACACCAATACAGTAATCAGTGCTCAAAATATGCACTGTCACTGTACCAACGACACTGGCAGGGAAGGAGGTTACACATCTAGGCCGATCAAAGGGTTAACTGTGTGCCTAGCCGATTTGTGATATTGCGACAGAAAAATTGGACACTTTGTGGGAACCATCACATGATCAGTGTCCAATTAAAAAAAATAATTAAATTACAATTTCTTCATCAATTTAGGCCAATATGTTTTCTGCTACATATTTTTGGTAAAAAAAAAAAAAAAAAAAAAACCCCAAACAAGTGTATATTGATTGGTTTTCTGAAAAGTTAAAGCGACTACAAAAACTATGGGATATATTTATGGAATTTTTTATTTTTTCACTAGTAATGTAAAACACAAAAAAAAATAAAAAATTAGGCCAACAATTTTGAAAAAAACAAAAACAAATTTTTTCACTTTCTGCTATAAAACATCAAATAAAAAAATCAAAGGGTTAACTGTGTGCCTAGCCGGTGTTTGTGTGTACACAGTGAGCTACCTTTACTAGGGAAAGAGATTTTTTTTACCCCCCCCCCCACCAGAACGGTAATCTGCCTTATTTACATAGGCAGTTCCCTGTTCTGTGTAATCTACGGCCGATCGATGGGTGCCGGAGGACATTGAGTGCCCGGCCACCCACAGATTGGCCTCTGCGACTACAAAACTATGGGATATATTTATTGTATTTTTTTTTTTTTACTAGTAATGTAAAACAAAAAAAAAAAAAACAAAAAACAAAAAAAAAAAACACCCAACAACCGTGGCAAAAACCATAAAGCCCCCCCCTCCCCCGTAAGACATAACAAGAAGCGCTGAGTTTTTATGGCAGGCCTAGGAAGTGAATTTATTACTCTCTGCCTGACACTGATGGGGTTAAATAGATCAAAAAAAAAAAAAAAAACACTTTAAATAAAATTGTGTTTTCATATTGAAACTATGAGAAAAATGGAACTCTTGGACTTTCAGAGGGGATGCTGGGGGGAGGGGCTGGCAGACCGACTGGGGGGGGGGGGCATTCCTGCTGGGTCTTTTTGGCAGGTTTTCAAACACCTGGCAACCTGATTGTAGAGAAAACAAAGTATAAATTCACACACCGAAAAATAAAACAAGGACCAGGAACTGCTGTGAGCTCAGAACCCCCAAAATACTGCTTTTTTTGGGGGGGTAGTAGGGGGGGGTTGTGGAAATTGCAGAGATTGATGCAGTGTGTTTTGTAAAAGAATCATAGAACTAAAAATAAAACAATTTCGGTGCTCTGTTTTTACCGTGTTTTTTTTTGTAAAATTCGAAAGAATAAAAAAAAAGATAAAAACACAAAAAAAAAATTAAATATACAGAAAAATAAAAAACGCAGCGAAACAAAATCACAGAGCAGAAAATAAAAGCTCATGCCATATCCGCACGCTGAATAAATTGATGGCACTATATAAGTATCTGTAATAAATAAAATATATATGATATATTTATTAATTTTTCTCTGGGACTTGTGATTCCTCAACTGCATAAGGAGCAACGGCATAGTGTATATAAAGCCTTTATTGTATTTTTTAATTTTTTTTTCATGTACCCAGAAAAATTTTAACAAAAAAAAATATATAAAAAAAGGAAAAAAATCATTTTTTTAATGTACCCAAAAAAATGTAAACAAAAAATATATATATAAAAAAAAAACAGTTAGAATCATTTAAATAATAATAATAAAAAAAAGCAGAAAAATAATAATTATGGGAAGAAGGAGTTACCTAGGGCTGATCAGGGTAAACTAAGGCTTATACAGTTTCAAATATGAACAGTGCAAACGAAATGGACAAAAATGATGCGGATCCCTCTCCAAATGATTGATTTCAGGTGATATCAAAAAAGTGACCGGTTAACACTACTACATCGTGCAAAGACATTGTAGGCAAATGTGCTCCTCCCATCCTTGTGGTAAGAGTTTTCTGAAGACCCTTTTCTGTTCCACCCCTGTGTACAAAACCGGTTCCATAAATACATGGTTTGACCAGTCTAGTGTGGAAGAACGCAGTGTCCTGCACAGAGCCCTGACCTCAACCCTACTGAACACCTTTGGGGTGAAATGGATTGCCAGTGTTGAGGCAGGTCTTAACATCAAGTACGTGACCTAAACCCTTGGGATTAAATGGATCACCAATGGTGGACCAGGTCTTCTAATCCAACACCAGTACCTGGCCTCAACTCTACTGGAAACCTTTAAGATTAAATTAATTGCCAATGGTGATCCAGGTCTTCTTTTTCAACATCAGTACTTGATCAGTGGGAAGAATGTTCCTTACATTGGTGGTCAGTGGGAAGAATGTTCCTTACATTGGTGATCAGTGAGAAGAATGTTCCTTACATTGGTGATCAGTGGGAAGAATGTTCCTTACATTGGTGATCAGTGAGAAGAATGTTCCTTACATTGGTGGTCAGTGGGAAGAATGTTCCTTACATTGGTGATCAGTGAGAAGAATGTTCCTTACATTGGTGATCAGTGAGAAGAATGTTCCTAACATTGGTGATCAGTGAGAAGAATGTTCCTTACATTGGTGGTCAGTGGGAAGAATGTTCCTTACATTGGTGATCAGTGAGAAGAATGTTCCTTACATTGGTGATCAGTGAGAAGAATGTTCCTTACATTGGTGATCGGTGAGAAGAATGTTCCTTACATTGGTGATCGGTGAGAAGAATGTTCCTTACATTGGTGATCAGTGAGAAGAATGTTCCTTACATTGGTGATCAGTGGGAAGAATGTTCCTTACATTGGTGATCAGTGAGAAGAATGTTCCTTACATTGGTGATCAGTGGGAAGAATGTTCCTTACATTGGTGATCAGTGAGAAGAATGTTCCTTACATTGGTGATCAGTGAGAAGAATGTTCCTTACATTGGTGATCAGTGAGAAGAATGTTCCTTACATTGGTGATCAGTGGGAAGAATGTTCCTTACATTGGTGATCAGTGGGAAGAATGTTCCTTACATTGGTGATCAGTGAGAAGAATGTTCCTTACATTGGTGATCAGTGAGAAGAATGTTCCTTACATTGGTGATCAGTGAGAAGAATGTTCCTTACATTGGTGATCAGTGAGAAGAATGCTCCTTACATTGGTGATCAGTGGGAAGAATGTTCCTTACATTGGTGATCGGTGAGAGGAATGTTCCTTACATTGGTGATCAGTGGGAAGAACGTTCCTTACATTGGTGATCAGTGAGAAGAATGTTCCTTACATTGGTGATCAGTGGGAAGAATGTTCCTTACATTGGTGATCAGTGAGAAGAATGTTCCTTACATTGGTGATCAGTGGGAAGAACGTTCCTTACATTGGTGATCGGTGAGAAGAATGTTTCTTACATTGGTGATCAGTGAGAAGAATGTCCCTTACATTGGTGATCAGTGAGAAGAATGTTCCTTACATTGGTGATCAGTGAGAAGAATGCTCCTTACATTGGTGATCAGTGAGAAGAATGTTCCTTACATTGGTGATCGGTGAGAAGAATGTTTCTTACATTGGTGATCAGTGAGAAGAATGTCCCTTACATTGGTGATCAGTGAGAAGAATGTCCCTTACATTGGTGATCAGTGAGAAGAATGCTCCTTACATTGGTGATCAGTGAGAAGAATGTTCCTTACATTGGTGATCAGTGAGAAGAATGTTCCTTACATTGGTGATCAGTGAGAAGAATGTTCCTTACATTGGTGATCAGTGAGAAGAATGTCCCTTACATTGGTGATCAGTGAGAAGAATGTTCCTTACATTGGTGATCAGTGAGAAGAATGTTCCTTACATTGGTGATCAGTGGGAAGAATGTTCCTTACATTGGTGATCAGTGAGAAGAATGTTCCTTACATTGGTGATCAGTGAGAAGAATGTTCCTTACATTGGTGATCAGTGAGAAGAATGTTCCTTACATTGGTGATCAGTGAGAAGAATGTTCCTTACATTGGTGATCAGTGAGAAGAATGTTCCTTACATTGGTGATCAGTGGGAAGAATGTTCCCTACATTGGTGATCAGTGGGAAGAATGTTCCCTACATTGGTGATCAGTGAGAAGAATGTTCCTTACATTGGTGATCAGTGAGAAGAATGTTCCTTACATTGGTGATCAGTGAGAAGAATGTTCCTTACATTGGTGATCAGTGGGAAGAATGTTCCTTACATTGGTGATCAGTGAGAAGAATGTTCCTTACATTGGTGATCAGTGGGAAGAATGTTCCTTGCATTGGTGATCAGTGGGAAGAATGTTCCTTACATTGGTGATCAGTGAGAAGAATGTTCCTTACATTGGTGATCAGTGAGAAGAATGTTCCTTACATTGGTGATCGGTGAGAAGAATGTTCCTTACATTGGTGATCAGTGAGAAGAATGTTCCTTACATTGGTGATCAGTGGGAAGAATGTTCCTTACATTGGTGATCGGTGAGAAGAATGTTCCTTACATTGGTGATCAGTGAGAAGAATGTTCCTTACATTGGTGATCAGTGGGAAGAATGTTCCTTACATTGGTGATCAGTGAGAAGAATGTTCCTTACATTGGTGATCAGTGGGAAGAATGTTCCTTACATTGGTGATCAGTGAGAAGAATGTTCCTTACATTGGTGATCAGTGAGAAGAATGTTCCTTACATTGGTGATCAGTGAGAAGAATGTTCCTTACATTGGTGATCAGTGGGAAGAATGTTCCTTACATTGGTGATCAGTGGGAAGAATGTTCCTTACATTGGTGATCAGTGAGAAGAATGTTCCTTACATTGGTGATCAGTGAGAAGAATGTTCCTTACATTGGTGATCAGTGAGAAGAATGTTCCTTACATTGGTGATCAGTGAGAAGAATGCTCCTTACATTGGTGATCAGTGGGAAGAATGTTCCTTACATTGGTGATCGGTGAGAGGAATGTTCCTTACATTGGTGATCAGTGGGAAGAACGTTCCTTACATTGGTGATCAGTGAGAAGAATGTTCCTTACATTGGTGATCAGTGGGAAGAATGTTCCTTACATTGGTGATCAGTGAGAAGAATGTTCCTTACATTGGTGATCAGTGGGAAGAACGTTCCTTACATTGGTGATCGGTGAGAAGAATGTTTCTTACATTGGTGATCAGTGAGAAGAATGTCCCTTACATTGGTGATCAGTGAGAAGAATGTTCCTTACATTGGTGATCAGTGAGAAGAATGCTCCTTACATTGGTGATCAGTGAGAAGAATGTTCCTTACATTGGTGATCGGTGAGAAGAATGTTTCTTACATTGGTGATCAGTGAGAAGAATGTCCCTTACATTGGTGATCAGTGAGAAGAATGTCCCTTACATTGGTGATCAGTGAGAAGAATGCTCCTTACATTGGTGATCAGTGAGAAGAATGTTCCTTACATTGGTGATCAGTGAGAAGAATGTTCCTTACATTGGTGATCAGTGAGAAGAATGTTCCTTACATTGGTGATCAGTGAGAAGAATGTCCCTTACATTGGTGATCAGTGAGAAGAATGTTCCTTACATTGGTGATCAGTGAGAAGAATGTTCCTTACATTGGTGATCAGTGGGAAGAATGTTCCTTACATTGGTGATCAGTGAGAAGAATGTTCCTTACATTGGTGATCAGTGAGAAGAATGTTCCTTACATTGGTGATCAGTGAGAAGAATGTTCCTTACATTGGTGATCAGTGAGAAGAATGTTCCTTACATTGGTGATCAGTGAGAAGAATGTTCCTTACATTGGTGATCAGTGGGAAGAATGTTCCCTACATTGGTGATCAGTGGGAAGAATGTTCCCTACATTGGTGATCAGTGAGAAGAATGTTCCTTACATTGGTGATCAGTGAGAAGAATGTTCCTTACATTGGTGATCAGTGAGAAGAATGTTCCTTACATTGGTGATCAGTGGGAAGAATGTTCCTTACATTGGTGATCAGTGAGAAGAATGTTCCTTACATTGGTGATCAGTGGGAAGAATGTTCCTTGCATTGGTGATCAGTGGGAAGAATGTTCCTTACATTGGTGATCAGTGAGAAGAATGTTCCTTACATTGGTGATCAGTGGGAAGAATGTTCCTTACATTGGTGATCAGTGAGAAGAATGTTCCTTACATTGGTGATCAGTGAGAAGAATGTCCCTTACATTGGTGATCAGTGAGAAGAATGTCCCTTACATTGGTGATCAGTGAGAAGAATGCTCCTTACATTGGTGATCAGTGAGAAGAATGTTCCTTACATTGGTGATCAGTGAGAAGAATGTTCCTTACATTGGTGATCAGTGGGAAGAATGTCCCTTACATTGGTGATCAGTGAGAAGAATGTTCCTTACATTGGTGATCAGTGGGAAGAATGTTCCTTGCATTGGTGATCAGTGGGAAGAATGTTCCTTACATTGGTGATCAGTGGGAAGAATGTTCCTTGCATTGGTGATCAGTGGGAAGAATGTTCCTTACATTGGTGATCAGTGAGAAGAATGTTCCTTACATTGGTGATCAGTGGGAAGAATGTTCCTTACATTGGTGATCAGTGAGAAGAATGTTCCTTACATTGGTGATCAGTGAGAAGAATGTTCCTTACATTGGTGATCAGTGAGAAGAATGTTCCTTACATTGGTGATCAGTGGGAAGAATGTCCCTTACATTGGTGATCAGTGAGAAGAATGTTCCTTACATTGGTGATCAGTGAGAAGAATGTTCCTTACATTGGTGATCAGTGAGAAGAATGTTCCTTACATTGGTGATCAGTGAGAAGAATGTTCCTTACATTGGTGATTGGTGAGAAGAATGTTCCTTACATTGGTGGCCAATTGGAAGACTTCTCCCTTACAGATAGCATTGATATCAGTTGGTTACATATCCAAGAACCAGGAATTGCTCACGGAACCTCTGGAGGAACCTCTGGAGGAACCTCTGGTTTAGAAAGTCTCTACGTTTCTCTGGGGCCCTCACCTTTGACTAATCCTCCCCTTTGATGGCCCTCGTACCTCGGGGGTTACCCTGCCAAGTTCTGGAGAACCTCACCTGCTCCCTGTTATTCTACCCAGACCCGACAATGCAATATGGATTCTTACCGTAAGCCCCGGTTTTCTTGTCCACGAGTTTCACCTGTCTTGTTTGACTGCGAACTCTCGAGTCCGTGTTTTCCACAAGGTTAGCCAAGTCATCGATAATTTCTAGGAGAGGCGAAAGCAGAAATTATTTTGATTACATTTTTTTTTTTTTTTTCAGTCAGTGGGTTGCAATTCATCTGTAGCAATGATTAAAAGCCTGCTTAGATGTATCTGCATAGAGATGATGTGATAACGCGCTCTTCCATTTGTGCATTGACATTTCTTATTGATGCCGCTAACGCGTTTTTACATTTAAAGCAGAACTAGACTCTCAATCAACATTAAACATTTTTAGTCCTTTTGCTGCTAGCATTAGTAAATAGGAAGGTATATTATATATTTCCTTGTTTTACAGCTTTTTTTTTTTTTTTTTGTACATTTCTTCATATGCTTCCTGGTTTCTGGCCTAGGCCAAAGTGATATTGTATATTCCAAGGAGTCTTTGTGGGCATTTTTTTTCCATCTGGAGGGGGGGCTCTAAACACACCCTCCCCTCTGTGTTTCTGAGTTAAGGGCAGATGGATTCCAGGAAGTAACTGCTATACGCATCGTCTGCCCTTAGTCAAGATGGCCGCAGCTAGAAATGCTAGCTGCGGCCATCTTGACTAAGGGCAGCCGATACATGTTTTTCAAAGCCATTTCTCAACAAAATAAGGCACAAGGATATAGATGGATAAGGAAGGGAAGGGGGGGGGGGTTATTTTGACTTGTTACTCCAAATAAAGGAAGTGAGAAAATGTTTATTCACGATACAATTCCATAATATTGATATAAAAAACGCAAATTGTTTCCAAATGAAATGATACATTTTCCACAGTCGGTGAAGATTTGGGGAGCCGTGTCATCTGCTGGTGTTGGTCCTCCTGTGTTTTATCAGGTCCAAGGTCAGCGCAGCCTTCTACCAGGAAATTCAGCAGGACTTGGCACCTCCCACACTGTCAAAACTTTCAATACCTGGTCACATGATCATGGGATCGCTGCGCTTGATTGGCCGGCAAACTCGCCTGACCTAAATCCCATAGAGAATCTGTGGGGAATTGTCAGGAGGAAGGTGAGAGACACCAGACCCAACAAAGCAGATGATCTGAAGGCCACTATCAAAAGCAACCTGGGCTTCCATAACACCTCAGCAGTGCCACAGGCTGATCTCTTCCATGTCACGCCACATTGATGTCGTAATTCATGCAAAAAGGAGCCCCGACCAAGTATTGAGTGCATAAAAGGGGTAGGGAACCTCGGCTCTCCAGCTGTTTTAAAACTACAAATCCCATCATGCCTCTGCCTCTAGGAGTCATGTTTGTGATTGTCAGGGTCTTGCAGTGTCTCATGGGACTTGTAGTTTCAAAACAGCTGGAGAGCCGAGGTTCCCGACCCCTGCTGTACATGGACAGACTTCTCACTAAGCCAACATTTCTATATTAAAAATCCTTTTATTTATTAGTCTTATGTAGGGATGCCATTACTTTTACTATGAGTACCGATACTTTTTTTTTTTTTTTTTTTAGTACTCGGCGATACCAATTACCGATACCTAACGGAACGGTTTTGTTTTCACTTCAGCTGTCAGCAATGGTACAAAGCATTAAAAAGTCGTTTACAAATGAAATAGATTTTTTTTAAATTTTGCGCTTTTTCAATGTGAAATGTGTAAATATATGTTTTATATATATATATATATATATATATATATATATATATATATATATATATATATATATATATATATATACACAGTGGTGTGAAAAAGTGTTTGCCCCCTTCCTCATTTCCTGTTCCTTTGCATGTTTGTCACACTTAAGTGTTTCGGAACATCAAACCAATTTAAACAATAGTCAAGGACAACACAAGTAAACACAAAATGCAATTTGTAAATGAAGGTGTTTATTATTAAAGGTGAAAAAAAATCCAAACCATCATGGCCCTGTGTGAAAAAGTGATTGCCCCCTAAACCTAATAACTGGTTGGGCCACCCTTAGCAGCAACAACTGCAACCAAGCGTTTGCGATAACGTGCAATGAGGCTTTTACAGCGTCCTGGAGGAATTTTGGCCCACTCATCTTTGCAGAATTGTCCTAATTCAGTTACATTAGAGGGTTTTCGAGCAAGAACGGCCTTTTTAAGGTCATACCACAACATCTCAATAGGATTCAGGTCAGGACTTTGGCTAGGCCACTCCAAAGTCTTCATTTTGTTTTTCTTCAGCCATTCGGTGGTGGACTTGCTGGTGTGTTTAGGATCATTGTCCTGCTGCAGAACCCAAGTTCGTTTCAGCTTGAGTACACGAACAGATGGTCGGACATTCTCCTTCAGGATCTCTTGGTAGACAGCAGAATTCATAGTTCCTTTTATCACGGCAAGTCTTCCAGGTCCTGAAGCAGCAAAACAGCCCCAGACCATCACACTACCACCACCATATTTTACTGTTGGTATAATGTTCTTTTTATGAAATGCAGTGTTCCTTCTATGCCAGATATACTTGGACACACACCTTCCAAAGAGTTCCACTTTTGTCTCATCGGTCCACAGAATGTTATCCCAAAAGTCTTGGGGATCATCAAGATGTGTTGTGGAGAAATTGAGACGAGCTTCGATGTTCTTTTTGCTCAGCAGTGGTTTTCTCCTTGGAACTCTGCCATGCAGGCCATTTTTGCCCAGTCTTTTCCTGATGGTGGAGGCATGAACGCTGACCTTAACTGAGGCAAGTGAGGCCTGCAGTTCCTTGGACGTTGTTGTGGGGTCTTTTGTGACCTCTTGGATGAGTCGTCGCTGCGCTCTTGGGGTAATTTTGGGCGGCCGGCCACTCCTGGGAAGGTTCACCACTGTTCCATGTCTTGGCCATTTGTGGATAATGGCTCTCACTGTGGTTCGCTGGATTCCCAAAGCTTTGGAAATGGCTTTATAACCCTTTCCAGACTGATAGATCTCAATTACTTTCTTTCTCAATTGTTCCTGAATTTCTTTGGGTCTCGGCATGATGTGTAGCTTTTAAGGATCTTCTGGTGGACCTTACTGTGTCAAGCAGCTCCTATTTAAGTGATGCCTTGATTGTGAACAGGTGTGGCAATAATCAGGCCTGGGTGTGGCTAGAGAAATTGAACTCAGGTGTGGACAGCCACAGTTATAGTATGTTTTAACAAGGGGGGCAATCACTTTTTCACACAGGGCCATGATGGTTTGGATTTTTTTTTCACCTTTAATAATAAACACCTTCATTTACAAATTGCATTTTGTGTTTACTTGTGTTGTCCTTGACTATTGTTTAAATTGGTTTGATGTTCCGAAACACTTAAGTGTGACAAACATGCAAAGGAACAGGAAATGAGGAAGGGGGCAAACACTTTTTCACACCACTGTGCATATATATATATTTATTTATTTATTATGTAAAAATATTCACTAACAAAGCAAACAAAAAAAGTTTTAATTGTTTATGGTTTATAAAATAGAGCAAAAAAATAAAAAAAATAATAATAATAATAAGCCACTAGGATTACTTTTGTATTGAACGGAACTGCCGGTGTTCTGACACAAAGCGCCCGCCTATCGGATAGTGTCCGGGGCTGTACTGCGCAGGCGCAGCGCTTGTGCAGTACGGGGAACAAGGAGAAGCCGAACATCTCCGAAGAAGAAGAAAAGTCCAGGTTGAAGACCCACCATCCAAGTGGACATAGGGCTGTAGATAGTATGAGGGCCCCTCGCAGGCTCGCTACGCTTCGGACACGGCCTCTCTTCGCTCTTTTATATTCTAACCCTATGTCCACTAGGATGGTGGGGCTTGAACCTGGACACAGTGCGCAGGCGCCGTCCTTCTTCGGAGATGTTCGGCTTCTCGGCGGACACTATGTGATGGGGGACAGTATCTGATAGGACACCAGCCCTAAAAAAAAAAAAAATTCATAAAAAATGTGTCTCATAAGACACCATCCTAAAACCATTGTAACAGCATCATACCACTACACCGCATATAACTCCACCTAGTCTACAAAAGATATTACCCCCCTCTAATAACTGATTAGATATAACATATATCCCAATAAAGACATCAGTAGAGGGAAATGTAATCAAGGAGACAGCCACAACGCGTTTCGCCTTGTTGGCTTCTTCAGGGGTTATAATGGAGGACAGATGGGTAAGTAGTGATGATTTAGACAATACTGATTCTGGGAAATTGGGGCAGAGATTTGGAGGCAACTATGGACTCTCGTGGTACGGCTAGGACTCACAAACAGGTTATTTAAAAAAAAAAGTATACATTTATTAAGACATAAACATCATATAAAAAAAGTCCTATAAAAGTAGAAAATATAGAATACATAGTATTAGATCTCTGAAGAGGAACTAGACAGTTGGACATGTATCCAACCCACCAAGGGGCCATGGATCTCGTCCCATGTCAGTTCAACCTCAACATGTTTCACGGTGTAACCGCTTCCTCAGGAGTATGCTTCAGACGATAATATATGGGGAACCCAGTAAGGGTATAGACACACTTCTACCAAAGAACTTGTATGTGAATCAGATGACTGCTTTCAAGTGGGCAGGCAAATCAGCCCATGGATCTCGTCCCATGTCAGTTCAACCTCGACACGTTTCACGGTGTAACCGCTTCCTCAGGAGTATGCTTCAGAAGATAATATATGGGGAACCCAGTAAGGGTATAGACACACTTCTACCAAAGCACTTGTATGTGAATCAGATGACGGCTTTCAAATAGGCAGGCAAATCAGCCCATGGATCTCGTCCCACGTCAGTTCAACCTCGACACGTTTCACGGTGTAACCGCTTCCTCAGGAGTATGCTTCAGAAGATAATATATGGGGAACCCAGTAAGGGTATAGACAAACTTCTACCAAAGCACTTGTATGTGAATCAGATGACTGCCTTCAAGTGGGCAGGCAACTCAGCCCAAAGAGGGCCCCACCCAGGCAAGCCAAACTGGCATACGATCAATTATTAAGGTTTCAGCACCTTCAAAAGTTCCAACCTTTTTTCATATGTGCAGATTTCTACCCCGGGATGTGGTGCTGATCTTCAACCGATTACATTCCTATTTAGAAGAAGTAGAACATGTTTGTGATTTTAAAAGAAAAAAATAAAAGAAAAATGAACCTTTACAATCACTTTAATGATCTCTGAACAGGCTTTCTGAGATCTGCCTTGTTTCCTGGAGAGCAGCTCGCGGCTTTTGTTATCCAGCTTTTCTCTGACAAGCTGCAGCATAACAATAACTCAAAGATATTAAAGAGGACCTGTCCTTTTATCTACTAATAAGGTTCTCCATCCAGACGGCCAAAATTGAGCAACAAATCCATAAATGTGAAACCCAGAGACTCCAACTAAAATGTCTAATAATCTCGTCAGCATGAAGAGCGATCTCCAAATAATACGGCAATGGAACTTTTCAGAGGCCAAATAAGGAGAGGTTAACACTGGACTCCGAAATGTATTGCTTTCAATAATAAAAGGATTACTTTGATGCAGTCCAAATAAATCACAGCCGAAATTTCTGTATATTCTGTACGGAGCGGGACTGGGAAAGCGGAGAGGGGGGCGTATCGGGACAGCGTTCTTAACCTCTGTGGTGCCAGAAAGAACCCGAAACACATTAGAAAAACAGCTGGATATCTGATCGGTTGCATGGCGACTCCACCCGAACCTGATCATTCTGCAGGTTAATTATATACCATTGGGTACTTCAGTGGGTACTTCAGTGGGGAGGGGTAAAATGTCCTCTCCTAGAATTTCAATGACCATTACAACCTCGTCACTGATGAGTTCTCCATAATGAAGGATGAATAAAAAAGCACGGGAATACAAAATATGTACCAAAATTCTGGAAGGGATGGGGCTGGGTGTCATTGTGAGGGTATATGAGCATTCTGGAGGGGGTTATGGGAAGCTGACTTGGTGGTCTTGTAGGGGAGGTGGCTTCTAGAAGAAGCTTCAGAGGATGCTGGGGGTTTTGTAGGGGCAATGTGGGTCCACTGACAAAGTCCCGCCCACTGGGACGTAACGCGTACGGACAGAAGTCTTGTGACGTCACCCGCGGCCATCGCAGACTCTGTTTACACACATGCCGTTTACCAGGCACTTGGTTTTAAGTGCCATACTTGTAAGTTTTATTCTGTCTTATTACTATTAAATACTTTATACCTGTGGAGAGCACTATGTACTGTTTTATATTTGCAAGATCCATGTGGCTTTGCAGCGGAAAGTGTTTACACTCGTATTTTGAACCAATCAAAGAGGGGAATTTCCCGGACTGGCTTGCTGCAGCTTTGATTCCTCCTCATATACCCCAAGTGGGAAAGTGTATCAGACCCTCTATAATTAAAGGGTCCACTTTGTGAGGTGAGCTGTCATTTCTATCATTGGTGGAGGTTCTGGGTTCCCACAAAGTCACCTGCAATGTGTGGGGGGGGGGGGGCAGAAGGGCACCGTGGGACACTGCTGGGAGCACTAGAGAAGAGATGGAGGTTCTACAGAAAGCTAGGGGACACTGTGGAGGTTTAAAGGGGGGGGGTTAAAGGGCACCATGGGTCACTATGGGAGGTTGAGTAGCACTACTGGAGCTGGAAGGCACTGTGCGAGGTCAGGGGTTTTGCAGCTACCTGGAGGCTGGGGAGAAGAGAGGCCAAGACCTGGCAATGAGGACCACTGTTTTAGAAAGCAGTGGGAAGCCTTGGACAAAACAAAAAAATAAAAAAAGGCCCTCTAGCTGTCACCGCTGACAACGCTACCATCTTCACCCAGTCTTCTTTTCCAGGTTCGCAGGCCCTATCCGTTTGAATGGCCGAGCCGTGATGACATCACTCACGCACATGTGCGCGGGAGCAACGGTCATGGTTTGCCGTCCATTGAGAGTGCAGTGCACACGTCCCGTTGATGTCACCAGCTACTACACATGTACTTAATTTTGGTGCAGGTTTAGGAGATATTCACTGTAGGTAAAAACAGGAGTTACCTACCTCTTTAACCACTAGAGATCCACGCTATAGCCGAATGACGGCTACAGCGCGGACCTGCTTTGCCGGGATGACGTCTATTGACATCGTCCCGTGCACGAGCGGCCTGCGCGCCCCCTGAGGGGCGCGTGCGGTGCGCTCTGTGATCAGCGAATCTATGAGACTCGCCTGATCACGGATCGGAGCAAGGGGTCGATCCCGACCCCTTACCACGTGATCAGCTGTCAGCCAATGACAGCTGATCATGTGACACAACAGAGCCGATCACGGCCAGCTTATCAGTGCCCACCTGCCCCCTGCCAGTGCCACCTAAATAATAAAAAAGTGCCACCCATCAGTGCCCACAGTGCCACCTATCAGTGCCCACAATCTGCCTCAACAGTGCTGCACCCCAGTGCCACATATCCATGCCCAGTGTCATCTACCAGTACCGCCCATCAGTGCCACCTATCAGTGCCCATCAGTCCCATCTATCAGTGGTTCCTATCAGTGCCCCTTAGTGCCGTGCCATCTTATCTGTGCCCATCTTTGCCCATCAGTGCCGCCTTATCTGTGCCCATCAGTACTGCCTTATCTGTGCCTATCGGTGCCGCCTTATCTGTGCCTATTAGTGCCGCCTTAACTGTGCCCATCAGTGCCCACCAGTGCCGCCTCATCAGCGCATTTCAATGAAGGAGAAAAATTACCTCTTTGCAAAATTTTATAACAAACTATTAAACATGATTTTTTATTTTTTTTGCATCTTTTTTGTTTGTTTAGCAAAAAAAACTCTGAGCTGTAATTAAATACCACCAAAAGAAAGCTCTATTTGTGGGAAAAAAATGATAAAAATTTCATTTGGGTACAGTGTTGTATGACCGCGTAATTGTCATTCAAAGTGCATCAGCGCTGAAAGCTGAAAATTGGTCTGGGCAGGAGGGGGGGTTAAGTGTCCAGTAAGCAAGTGGTTAATTTTATTCTTTGTGGTTCCAAGAAAAACAAAAAAACAAAGTCTATTATAAAATAACTAGATGGGAATTTTTTTCATGGCTGCTCCACCGGGACGTGATCATTTTGCCTCTGCAAAGTTGCCGGATAATTATATAACATCGGGAATTCAGTGGAGGGATCTCCTGACAGAGTATCCACAACCAATTAAATTTTAGGACGTGACACTGAAGAGATCTCCATAATGAAGGATAAATAACTTGGTAGCCAATCTGGAGCAAGTTCATTAGTCTGTGTCCATGTCCTACCTACGAGCCCCTATCGCAAGGCAGGGCGTGGACACACCAATGGCTACCGCCATTCAAGATTCCAGTCCATCGACTGTCTAGGCTTAGATGATGTCATCCGTCTGCTGCAGGCAGGAGGAAGCATTTCCACAGTCTCCCTTCCACCCAGTGATCAGACTGCCACATTGCAACTTTGTAGCAAAGGTGAAAAGCTGCAGAAGAGGCTGATCTGTGTCAGACATTTCTGAACGCAGCACAGGCACCATTATTTACATGAATGTGTCACCTCTGAGCAGGCATATCGGTCCGGTGAGTAGTCAGTGACTATGGATGATTCCTGAACAAAAGATGTGTCTGTCCTTCTGGAGACAAAAGCTAATGAAGGCATTGTCAGGCACAGAACAGTACTACCAAAAAAGCACCAGAAGTCTAACCGACTACTTGGCATTCATATGCTTAACATTAAAACATATACAGAGCCTTGAAAAAGTATTCATACCCCTTGACATTCCCCACATTTTGTTACAACCAAAACCATAAATGTATTTTATTGGGATTTTATGTGATGGACCAACACAAAGTGACACATAATTGTGAAGTGGAAGGAAAATGATAAATTATACAAATAAATATGTGAAAAGTGTGGGGGGAGGGGCATTTGTATGGCGCCCCCCGGAGTCAATACTTTGTAGAACCCCCTTTCTCTACAAGTCTTTTTGGGGGTGTCTCTACCAGCTTTGCCCATCTAGAGAGGACATTTCTGCCCATTCTTCTTCTTTGTAAAATATCTCAAGCTCTGTCAGATTGGATGGAGAGCGTCTGTGATCAGCAATTTTCAAGTCTTGCCACAGATTCTCAATGGGATTTAGGTCTGGACTGTGACTGGGCCATTCTAACACATGAATATGCTTTGATGTAAACCATTCCATTGTAGCTCTGGCTGGATGTTTCGGGTCGTTGTCCTGCTGGAAGGGGAACCTCCGCCCCGGTCTCAAGTCTTCTGCCGACTCTAACAGGTTTTCTTCTAAGATTGTCCTGTATTTGTCTCCATCCATCTTCCCATCAACTCTGACCAGCTTCCCTGTCCCTGCTGAAGAAAAGCATCCCCACCACATGATGCTGCCACCACCATGTCCACGGTGGGGATGGTGTGTTCAGGGGGATGGGCGGTGTTAATTTTCCGACACACAGCGTTTTGCTTTTAGGCCATAAAGTAGAATTTTTGTCTCCTCTGATCAGATCACCTTCTTCCACATGTTTGCTGCCCCCTCCCCCACATGGCTTCTCACAAACTACAAACAGGACTTCTTATGACTTTCTTTCTCCAATGTCTTTCTTCTTGTCACTCTTCCATAAAGGGCAGATTTGTGGAGAGACGACTAATAGTTGTCCTGTGGACAGATTCTCCCCCCTGAGCTGTGGATCTCTGCAGCTCCTCCAGAGTTACCATGGACCTCTTGGCTCTTCTCCGATGAATGCTCCCCTTGACCGGCCCGGTCAGTTTAGGTGGACGGCCATGTCTTGGTAGGTTTGCGGTTGTGCCATACGCTTTCCATTTTCCGATGATGGATTGAACAGAGCTCCGCGAGATCTTCAAAGCTTGGGAGATTTTTTTTTAGAACCTAACCCTGCTTTAAACTTCTCCACAACTTTATCCCTGACCTGCCTGGTGTGTTCCTTGGCCTTCATGACGCTGTTTGTTCACTAAGGTTCTCTAACAAACCTCAGAGGGCTTCACAGAACTGCTGTATTTATACTGAGATTAAATTATACACAGGTGGACTCTATTTACTAACTAGGCGACTTCTGAAGGCAATTGGTTTTGCTAGATTTTAGTTAGGGGTATCAGAATAAAGGGGGCTGAATACAAATGCCCCTCCCCCCATACTTTTCACATATTTGTATAATTTATCATTTTCTTTCCACTTCACAATTATGTGCCACTTTTGCCGTGTACACACGATCGAATTGTCCGGCGTACTTAGTCCGATGAAACCCATTTCACTGGACAATCCGATCGTGTGTGGGTTTCAGCAGACTTTTTCAGTGTGAAGTCCGGCGGACTAAGATAGTATTTTTGCACTCCAATCTTCGGCTTGGACTTGGGTTTTCAGCGGACAATACGTTCGTCAGTATGCTAGTCCGGCGGACTAAGAATGACGCATGCTCAGAAGCAAGTACGAAAAAGGAAGCTATTGGCTACTGGCCATTGAACTTCCTTTTTCTAGTCCCGTCGTACGTGCTGTACGTCATCGCGCTAGCAAACGCCGGACTTTCTGTGTGTCCGTGTGTGGCCAAGTCCGTTCGGTAGAAAGTCCGCCGGACTATCCGCCGGATTGTATTTCAGACTAAGTACGCCGGACAATTCGATCGTGTGTACGCGGCATTAGTGTTGGTCTATCACATAAAATCCCAATAAAATACAGTTACGTTTTTGGTTGTAACATGAGAAAATGTGGAAAATTTCAAGGGGTGTGAATACTTTTTCAAGGCACTGTAGGTCCACTTTAAATGTCGGCATCAGAAGTCCACATTGTGGGAGACCATAGTGGAAAAAGACCAGCGCCGGGCTGGCCGGGGATTTGTGTTGGGTATTAGGACGGCATCGATACCTAAATTCAGAGCAGATAAAGCGTATTTGTTTCACGGGCCGGAGCGCGCGTTCCGGCCCTCCCAAGCTGCTGGCCTCCCATTCTGCGTCAGGCGTTGAGTGTTTTCCTATTGATGTCGGTCGATTTGTAGAAGGCCCTGGGCTGGATACGTCTCATCACCTAAATATTTCACTCCAAAACAGTACGAACCATCTCAGCTGCCAGTAACCACTCATTTAACCCTTCCAAAAAAGCTTTCCAACAACTTTTGTTTAAAGGATTTAAAGGCCATCTCCAAGCAAACAGGCGTATTAAACCAAAAAATACATTTTTCTGAGAAACTCCAGTCTAAACAAAATAAAGGGCATCAAAAACCAAAAAATTTTTGGATAGAGTAGGGAATGATTAAAGCACACAAGGATTTTATTTTGTGGTTTGTGTCCCCCATTGGGGAGGTTTCCCTTCACTTCCCGTCCCAAGGAAGCAACAGGAAGTATGAAGCAATTAAAGGCAACGGGTCCTAAATCTTCTCAACTCCATCTAAAAACTAGGAAAAAAAATACCGTTGGCCTTCGGTGATGCGAGTTCCTCCGGGGAAAACTCTTTAGCTCTCCAAAATGTTGGCTCGGTTTCTGAAAGTAGATGAGCCACTAGAATGCAATTGATCCAAACCAAATCACCCAAAATATTTAGTGGTTCATTCCCACTCCATTCTTCGGGAGTCAGTGGCCTCTTATGGCTTTCAACTTTTTTTTTAAGCCCAACTCCATGTTTTTAATAAGCCCCCCCCCCCCCCCAAACCTGTATTTTTAAGGTTCTCAAGCATATTGAGGCCAGGTTCCAGGTAAATTCTTCCAAAACCTTCCATGCCACAATAAATGTACAGAATAAAGTTCATACTTACAAAATAAAATTATGGTAATACAATATACCGTATTTATCGGCGTATAACACGCACTTTTTTCCCCCTTAAAAGCAGGGGAAAATCGTGGGTGCGTGTTATACGCCGATCCCCCGAAATTCTGAGCCTCTGGGCGGCTTTCAGCCGCCTTCGGCTATTCTCGGCGGCTTCCGGCCGCCTTCGGCTCTTCTCGGCGGCCGAAAGCTGACGAGAATGGCCGAAGGCGGCCGAAAGCTGGCGAGAAGAGCCAAAGGCGCCGGAGGCCCGCCGAGAACTACCGCACGCCGCCGAGATACACATCCGACTCTGTATCTCAGCGGCGGCATTTAAAAAACTAAAAAACAAATAGAAAATAAAATAGAAAAGACTGCAATGGGGGACAAGACTGTATAAGGCTGCAATGGTGGACAAGGCTGCAATGGTGGACAAGGCTGCAATGGTGGACAAGGCTCCAATGGTGGACAAGGCTCCAATGGTGGACAAGGCTGCAATGGTGGACAAGGCTCCAATGGTGGACAAGGCTCCAATGGTGGACAAGGCTCCAATGGTGGACAAGGCTCCAATGGTGGACAAGGCTCCAATGGTGGACAAGGCTGCAATGGTGGACAAGGCTGCAATGGTGGACAAGGCTGCAATGGTGGACAAGGCTGCAATGGTGGACAAGGCTGCAATGGTGGACAAGGCTGCAATGGTGGACAAGGCTCCAATGGTGGACAAGGCTCCAATGGTGGACAAGGCTCCAATGGTGGACAAGGCTCCAATGGTGGACAAGGCTGCAATGGTGGACAAGGCTGCAATGGTGGACAAGGCTGCAGATAACACTGATGGGCATATAAATGTAAGTATTTATTTTTCCCCTTAAACTTCCCTCCTAAAAGTTTTTTTCCTTAAAATTCCCTCTTAAACTTGGGGTGCGTGTTATACGCCCCCGAGTTATACGTCTATAAATACGGTAAGTGATGAAATGCTGCAATGCTCTTGATGAAGCTTACCTACGGGGGAATATGGGGGTTCTTGAAGGGGTTAGGGGACTCTGCAGCAGACTTTGTGATCCTGTAGGGCAGTGGTTCTCAACCTCAGTCCTCAAGCATCCCCAACGGGCCATGTTTTCAGGTTTTCCTTTACTTTGCCCAGCTGCGTTAGATCAATATCAATGACATGGTATTGATAAGAGCTTTTTTATCTAATGGAAGTTCCCAAAATATGGCCCATTGGGGGAACTTGAGGACTGAGGTTGAGAACCACTGTTGTAGGGGATGTGGTTTTGGGAGCAAGCTGTGGGCAACTGTGGGAGATGGAGTCTCTAGAGGGCCCTCTCCTAGAGGCCAGGGGTTTGCAGGGAAATGTGGGGGTCTGGAAGGCACTGTGGGTTAATGTTGGGGGTACTATAGGGGGATGGAGGCTTTGCAGCAAGCTGGGAGGCACTGCGGGGTGCCTGAGGGCATGAGGGGGGAGATGGATACTGTGAGAGGTTGGCAGGCATGGAGGGTACTTAGGGAGCCTGGGTGTACTGTGAGAGGTCCAGGGGCACTGTGGGCCGCTACAGAAGGGTGGGTGGCATTGTGGGAGCACTGGGAGAGGTTAGAGAACCTACAGCTAGGGAAGGAAACCCAGGAGAAGAGAGGCTCTAGTTGTGGAAGTCAGTGGTCTCTTAAGGCTCCCAGCTTTTTTTTTTTTTTTAAAACCCAACTACATGTTAATGACCCCCCCACCTGTATTTTAAGGTTCTCACGGTAAGGTTTTGCAAGGTAAATTATTCCAAAACATTCCTTGCCCCAGCTGAACAGAATAAAGTTTATGCTCCCACAATAAAATTAGGAGAATACAAAATATGTGTTAAAATGCTGAAAGACCCTGGATAAGGCTGGGTGACACTATGGGGGGATACAAGAAATCATCAAGCGGTTAGCAGACTCTGCTGCAGACTTGGTGGTCCTGTAGGGTGGTCCTGTGGTCCGATACACCCGGGTCCTGTGCTCCGATACACCCGGGTCCTGTGCTCCGATACACCCGGGTCCTGTGGTCCGATACAACCGGGTCCTGTGGTCCGATACAACCGGGTCCTGTGGTCCGATACAACCGGGTCCTGTGGTCCGATACAACCGGGTCCTGTGGTCCGATACAACCGGGTCCTGTGGTCCGATACAACCGGGTCCTGTGGTCCGATACACCCGGGTCCTGTGGTCCGATACACCCGGGTCCTGTGGTCCGATACACCCGGGTCCTGTGGTCCGATACACCCGGGTCCTGTGGTCCGATACACCGGGGTCCTGTGGTCCGATACACCGGGGTCCTGTGGTCCGATACACCGGGGTCCTGTGGTCCGATACACCGGGGTCCTGTGGTCCGATACACCGGGGTCCTGTGGTCCGATACACCGGGGTCCTGTGACATCACCAGTTTACATTCAAAGAGCGGCCAGCAGGGTTCTTCCATAATTGGAGGGGGTTGAAACGCTTGAATTTTTCTAACCTCTCCAACCAACCCCGTCTCCAGTTTTTTAGATCCAGACTTCATCTATTAGAAGTGTTTTTATCACATATTTTATACAATTACACAAAAAGAAGCAATCACAACCATTCATGCTGAACAAATAAACTGTCAGGACAAGGCCTCCCTGACTGAGCCAAATACAATTTCAGTAAGCTGTTACAAGGCCAGGCATCTTTCACGAACTTTCAGATTCCCCCTTCAAGAAGTCCTGTATATTTCATGTTCCCCTGTTTGCTTCCAAAAGTCATGTTTTCTTTCTTGCTGACTTTCCCAACCTTTAATTAGTTAAAGAGCAACTTGAGCTGACCAGAGGATTTCGATCGATGGAACTGCTGTCCAAGAAACACTGAAGATTACCAAATTGAAAGTGGACCCATCATCAGATCTAGTGCAGAATGATGGGAACCGACAATGTAACACTTCCAGGTATTTATTATCTCTCAGGCCGCGTACACACGCGGGGACTGTTCGCTGAAACTTTGTTCGTCAAACAGTTGCCGCAACAGTCCGCTCAAAATTTGCATGAGCGGACTTGCCCACACACGAGCGGACTGTTTCAGCGAACTGTTTGCCAAACAGTTCGCTCAACTTTTGAAATGAACGGACTCGCCCACGTAAGGCGGAGGCAAGTCCGCCCATTTCGAGCGCGTGTACAGGTAGGCGGGGCCCGCGAAGGAGACGTCGCGGGCACCGCCGCCTGGAATGGACTTAAAGGGACACCCAACGCCGAAAAAAATCGGCGTGGGGGTTCCCCCAAAGTCCACAACAGACCCTTGTCCGAGCACGCTACCCGGCCGGCCAGGAAAGGGGGGGCGAGCGAGCGCGCCCCCCCCCCTGAGCCGTACCAGGCCGCGTGCCCTCAACATGGGGGGTGCCTTGGGGAAGGGGGGGCCGTGCGGCCCCCCCACCCCAAAGCACCTTGTCCCCATGTTGATGAGGACAAGGGCCTCTTCCCGACAACCCTGGCCGTTGGTTGTCGGGGTCTGCGGGCGGGGGGCTTATCGGAATCCGGGAGCCCCCTTTAAGAAGGGGGCCCCCGGATACCGGCCCCCCACCCTATGTGAATGAGTATGGGGTACAATGTACCCAAAAAAAAAACACAACACACGAGAAAAAATATTTTATTGCACAGCTCCGGGGGTCTTCCGTCTTCGGGGGTCTTCTCGCCGGACTCCTCCGCTATCTTCGTGTAGCTCTTTTGCTAGCGGAGGAGTCCGGCTTTCTTCCTCCCCGCCGCCGGCCTCTTCTCCCGACTTCGGGGGTCTTGTCCCCCTCTTCGGTTCTTCTGCCGGGCCACCGCGCCTTCTTGTAGCTCTTTTGCAGGCGGTGGCCCGGTCTTCTGTCGCCGACGCCTTCCGTTCTTCTGCCGGGCCACCGCGCCTTCTTATAGCGCTTTTGCAGGCGGTGGCCCGGTCTTCTGTCGCCGCTGTCGCCGTCGCCGCCTTCCGTTCTTCTTCTTCTTCTTGTTCTTCTTCTTCTTCTCCAGGAGATGTTGACACGACGCTCTCTCCGGCCGGAATGCCAGAGCCGCCCTGCGCTGCCACTTATATAGTGCCAATGGGGCGGTGTCACATGGTATATGTCACATGGGTTGATGTCACATGGTGACCCCGCCCCCTTACGATGTCATAGTCCCCATGTGACATCAACCCATGTGACCAACCCATGTGACATATACCATGTGACACCGCCCCATTGGCACTATATAAGTGGCAGCGCAGGGCGGCTCTGGCATTCCGGCCGGAGAGAGCGTCGTGTCAACATCTCCTGGAGAAGAAGAAGAAGAACAAGAAGAAGAAGAAGAACGGAAGGCGGCGACGGCGACAGCGGCGACAGAAGACCGGGCCACCGCCTGCAAAAGAGCTATAAGAAGGCGCGGTGGCCCGGCAGAAGAACGGAAGGCGGCGGCGACAGAAGACCGGGCCACCGCCTGCAAAAGAGCTACAAGAAGGCGCGGTGGCCCGGCAGAAGAACCGAAGAGGGGGACAAGACCCCCGAAGTCGGGAGAAGAGGCCGGCGGCGGGGAGGAAGAAAGCCGGACTCCTCCGCTAGCAAAAGAGCTACACGAAGATAGCGGAGGAGTCCGGCGAGAAGACCCCCGAAGACGGAAGACCCCCGGAGCTGTGCAATAAAATATTTTTTCTCGTGTGTTGTGTTTTTTTTTGGGGTACTTTTATTTTACAGGTGAATGGGTAGGGGTACATTGTACCCCATACTCATTCACATAGGGTGGGGGGCCGGTATCCGGGGGCCCCCTTCTTAAAGGGGGCTCCCGGATTCCGATAAGCCCCCCGCCCGCAGACCCCGACAACCAACGGCCAGGGTTGTCGGGAAGAGGCCCTTGTCCTCATCAACATGGGGACAAGGTGCTTTGGGGTGGGGGGGGCGCGCGGCCCCCCCTTCCCCAAGGCACCCCCCATGTTGAGGGCACGCGGCCTGGTACGGCTCAGGAGGGGGGGCGCGCTCACTCGCCCCCCTTTCCTGGCCGGCCGGGTAGCGTGCTCGGACAAGGGTCTGTTGTGGACTTTGGGGGGACCCCCACGCCGATTTTTTTCGGCGTTGGGGTTCCCCTTTAAGTCCATTCCAGGCGGCGGAGCCCGCGACGTCTCCGTCGCGGGCCCCGCCTACCTTCACACGCGCTCGAAATGAGCAGACTTTCCTCCGAGCGGGAACAGTTTGCTCATTTCGAAAGTAGCCTACACACGGGCGGACTGTTCGCTCAAACAAAGTTTCAGCGGACAGTTTTTCGGAACAGTTGGGCGAACAGTCCGCCCGTGTGTACGCGGCCTCATAGAGATCACAGTACTCCTCCCCTGACAATGCTTTTACCCACCTTCGTCTCCAGGACAGCGCCATCTTTTTTTCAGGTATCAAGCAGGGTCACCATCTACTTCCTGGACTCAGGAGCCAACGATGATGTTATCCTGGTACCTGTGCAGTCCTTGGTTGTGTTAAACATTTGACACATCAAGATATAACAGTGAGGGGAAAAGTGTATGAGCTCCCCTTCTGATTTCGTATGTTTGCCCCACTGACAAAAAAACGATCGGTCTATAAGTTTAATGGTCGGTTTATTATAACAGTGAGAGACAGAACAAAAAAAAAATATCCAGAAAAACGCATTTCGAAAAAGTTATACATTGATTTGCATTTTAATGAGTGAAATAAGTATTTGACCCCTTTCACATAACATGACTTAGTAGTTGGTGGAGAAACCCTTGTTGGCGATCACAGAGGTCAGACGTTTCTTGGGGTTGGCCTCCAGGTTCGCACACATTTTAGGAGGGATTTTGTCCTCTTTGCAGATCCTCTCTAAGTCATTAGGGTTTTCGAGGCTGACGTTTGGGAACTGGAACCTTCAGCTCCCTCCAGATATTTTCTATGGGATTAAGGTCAGGAGACTGGCTAGGCCACTCCAGGACCTTAATGTGCTTCTTCTTGAGCCACTCCTTTGTTGCCTTGACTGTGTGTTTTGGGTCATTGTCATGCTGGAAGACCCATTCACGACCTATTTGCAATGCCCTGGCTGAGGGAAGGAGGTTCTCACCCAAGATTTGATGGTACTTGGCCCAGTCCATCGTCCCTTTGATGCAGTGGATTTGTCCTGTCCTCTTAGCAGAAAAACACCTCCAAAGCATAATGTTTCCACCTTCATGTATGTTGGTGGGGGATGGTGTTCTTGGGGTCATAGGTCCTCCATGTATGACAGTGGGGGAGGGTGTTCTTGGGGTCATACAGTGGTGTGAAAAAGTGTTTGCCCCCTTCCTCATTTCCTGTTCCTTTGCATGTTTGTCACACTTAAGTGTTTCGGAACATCAAACCAATTTAAACAATAGTCAAGGACAACACAAGTAAACACAAAATGCAATTTGTAAATGAAGGTGTTTATTATTAAAGGTGAAAAAAAATCCAAACCATCATGGCCCTGTGTGAAAAAGTGATTGCCCCCTAAACCTAATAACTGGTTGGGCCAACCTTAGCAGCAACAACTGCAACCAAGCGTTTGCGATAACGTGCAATGAGGCTTTTACAGCGTCCTGGAGGAATTTTGGCCCACTCATCTTTGCAGAATTGTCCTAATTCAGTTGCATTACAGGGTTTTCGAGCATGAACGGCCTTTTTAAGGTCATACCACAACATCTCAATAGGATTCAGGTCAGGACTTTGGCTAGGCCACTCCAAAGTCTTCATTTTGTTTTTCTTCAGCCATTCGGTGGTGGACTTGCTGGTGTGTTTAGGATCATTGTCCTGCTGCAGAGCCCAAGTTGGTTTCAGCTTGAGTACACGAACAGATGGTCGGACATTCTCCTTCAGGATCTCTTGGTAGACAGAAGAATTCATAGTTCCTTTTATCACGGCAAGTCTTCCAGGTCCTGAAGCAGCAAAACAGCCCCAGACCATCCCACTACCACCACCATATTTTACTGTTGGTATAATGTTCTTTTTATGAAATGCAGTGTTCCTTCTACGCCAGATATACTCGGACACACACCTTCCAAAGAGTTCCACTTTTGTCTCATCGGTCCACAGAATGTTGTCCCAAAAGTCTTGGGGATCATCAAGATGTGTTGTGGAGAAATTGAGATGAGCTTTGATGTTCTTTTTGCTCAGCAGTGGTTTTCTCCTTGGAACTCTGCCATGCAGGCCATTTTTGCCCAGTCTTTTCCTGATGATGGAGGCATGAACGCTGACCTTAACTGAGGCAAGTGAGGCCTGCAGTTCCTTGGACGTTGTTGTGGGGTCTTTTGTGACCTCTTGGATGAGTCGTCGCTGCGCTCTTGGGGTAATTTTGGGCGGCCGGCCACTCCTGGGAAGGTTCACCACTGTTCCATGTCTTCGCCATTTGTGGATAATGGCTCTCACTGTGGTTCGCTGGATTCCCAAAGCTTTGGAAATGGCTTTATAACCCTTTCCAGACTGATAGATCTCAATTACTTTCTTTCTCAATTGTTCCTGAATTTCTTTGGGTCTCGGCATGATGTGTAGCTTTTAAGGATCTTCTGGTGGACCTTACTAGGTCAAGCAGCTCCTATTTAAGTGATGCCTTGATTGTGAACAGGTGTGGCAATAATCAGGCCTGGGTGTGGCTAGAGAAATTGAACTCAGGTGTGGACAACCACAGTTATAGTATGTTTTAACAAGGGGGGCAATCACTTTTTCACACAGGGCCATGATGGTTTGGATTTTTTTTCACCTTTAATAATAAACACCCTCATTTACAAATTGCATTTTGTGTTTACTTGTGTTGTCCTTGACTATTGTTTAAATTGGTTTGATGTTCCGAAACACTTAAGTGTGACAAACATGCAAAGGAACAGGAAATGAGGCAAACACTTTTTCACACCACTGTAGGTCCTCCATGTATGACGGTGGGGGATGGTGTTCTTGGGGTCATAGGTCCTCCATGTATGACGGTGGGTGATGGTGTTCTTGGGGGTCATAGGTCCTCCATGTATGACGGTGGGGGATGGTGTTTTTGGGGTCATAGGCAGCATTCCTCCTCCTCCTCCAAACACAACGAGTTGAGTTGATGCCAAAGATCTGGATTTTGGTCTCCTCTGACCACAACACTTTCCCCCGGTTCTCCTCTGAATCATTCAGATGTTCATTAGTGATCTTCAGACGGACCTGTACATGCGATTCCCTGAGCAGTAGGACATTGCCGGCACTGCAGGATTTCAGTCCCTCGCGGTGTAGTCTGTTACCGATTGTCTTCCTGGTGACTATGGTCCCAGCTGAGATCATGGAGGAGAAGATTCTCCCGTGTAGTTCTGGGCGGATTCCTCACCGTTCTCCTGATCATTGAACCTCCACGAGGTGAGATCTTCCATGGAGCCCCAGACCGAGGGAGACTGACCGATATTTTGTGTTTTTTCCATTTGCGAATAATCCCACCAACTGTTGTCACCTCTCACCAAGCTGCTTGGCGATGGTCTCGTAGCCCATTCCAGCCTTGTGTAGGTCTCCAATCTTCTCCCCGACATCCTTGGACAGATCTTTGGTCTCCATGGTGGAGAGATTGGAATCTCATTGATTACCTCTGTGAACAGGTGTCTTCTATACAGGTAACAAGCTGAGATTAGGAGCACTCCCTTTAAGAGAGTGCTCCTAATCTCAGCTTGTTACCTGTATAGAAGACACCTGGGATCCAGAAATCTTCCTGATTGATTGGGGATCAAATACTTAATTTCACTCATTAAAACGCAAATCAATTTATATCTTTTGTTAAATGCGTTTTTCTGGATATTTTTATTGTTATTCTGTCTCTCACTGTTATAATAAACTGACCACTAAAATTCTAGACCAATCGTTTGTCAGTGGGGCAAACGTACAAAATCAGCAGCCGATCAAATACCTTTTTCCCCTCACTGTAGCTTGAAACCACAGCGCTAAGGGATATTGAAGAGATCAGAACTGACTGCATCCCGCTTGTAGTGACAATCAATGCCCAAAACTGGACTAATGCATGAAGCCGATGCTGCCACCCTGAGATCAGGGAATTTTGCAACTGCACAAAGAAATAAAACAAAAGAGCATGATGGTCTAGTGAATTATCCACAGCACTTTATTAAAGGATAAAAGAATACATACTCACAAGAGTGATGAACATAACAACGTTGTATGTAGACTCCAGAACGCAAAGGTCTGCAACACAACGAAATCCATAAAGTACAAACATTGCATAACACCCAACGTGTTTCGGGGGTTATACCCCCTTCTTCAAAGCAAGAAAAAGGGGTATAGCCCCCCGAAAACCACTCAGTTATACAGTGTTTGTACCTTATGGATTATGTAGTACTGAAGACCTTTGGGATCTGGGGTTTACATACAACACTGTCATATTCATCACTCTTGTGAGTATGTATTCTTTTATCCTTTAAAGTGGTTGTAAAGGCAGAAGGTGCATTCTATGCAGTAAGATAAAAAAAAAACCTTCTGTGTTTAGCAGCGCCCCCTAAGGTTTACCTGAGCCCCATCTCAATCCAGCAATGCTGCACCAGAGACTCGGCTGTCCGGGACTCTCCCTCCCCATTGGCTGGAACGGCAGCGAAGCGCCATTGGCTCCCGCTTCTGTCAAAGCGAGTGAGCCAATCAGGAGAGAGAGAGAGGGCGCAAGGCTGGGCCACGCCCCTGAACGGACAGCTGCTTGTTCTGAGGCACTTTGCAGGAGGGAGGGGCCAGGAAAGCCGGCGAGGGACCCGAGACTTGCTACAAAGTTACAATGTTGCAGTCTGATCACTAGAGGGGAAACTGAGGAAATGCTTCCTCCTGCCTGCAGCATTCTGATGATGTCATCTCAGCCTAGGCAAAGTCACTGGACTGGGGGGTCAAGGAAGGCTTTTTAAGGATAAAAGACGGCGCTTTTCTAAAAGTAATTATAGTACAGTTGTATAATGTGACATGTCAGGAATATATTGTTACACTTAAAGCGGTAGTAAATCGTTCTGTGTTTTTTTGGGGGGGGGGTTTTCTTTTGCAACCTGCAAGGTAAAGCCATAATGTGCTGGTATGCATCGAATACCAGCACATTATTTGAAAAATACCTTAGAATGAAGCCTTCCAGCGCCGCGCTCTCACGGATGACAGGGCATCCATCTTCACACGGTCTTCCTTCCTGGTTCGCGGATTCCGACTGTGCGAGTGGCCAGGGCCGCGATGACATGTGCACCAGAGCACCCCCCCCGTTTACGGCAAAAGATTCTAAAGGAACAGCTTGGGTGGCCGTTCTTCCAGAGCGCATGGTGACATCACCAGCTGCAAGTACAGTAAATATCTACTAAACGGCGCACATTTATCAGATATTTACAAAAAACTTATAGGTATGCCTCATTATAGGCTAACCTAAAGGTACAAATTAGGCATGAGAGTTTACTCCCAAATGATTGTAAAACGATATACAAAATAACAAATAAAGCGCAGCTTAAAGCAAAACAAATGTGCAAACATTCATCAACAATTAAAAAAAGACAAATGAGTCAATAAAAGGATAAAGTCCCAATAAAAGGTGAAATCCTGTGCAAAAGTCATGAAGAGAAGAAGTAATGACATGAAAAAACAGCAACAACTCTTACATAGAAAGCCGCTGCCGACCCGGGATTCTGCAGCTGCGTGACGTCAGCACCAGAAACTCTGCTAGGCGCGTTTCGTCCAATAGGATGCCATCAAGGGGTCCTTCATATGTCAATGATGTGAGTACACCATTGCATTTTACCATCTCGTTACATGTAATCCAACCATCTGTTAAAACACTACACTATAAAGCGATTCTTGGGCTGCGAAACACAAAAACACAACACTAGAAGGAATTCTCCCGTGGCCTCTGCCTTTTTTTTCCCTCCCTATTCTTGGAGGCACAGGTCACATTTAGGTGGCGTACGCTGCTTGGAGACCATCGTAATAGCAGTTTCACCGCAGCAGCTGTGCACCAGATCATGTACACATATGTGATCCGGCTCTTCTGGGTAGGGCTCACGCATTTGCGCCGCCAGCAGCGCTCCACCACTGTGATCACACACAGCGGGGAGCTCAGTGGCGGTTACCGTGGATTCGATGTCCTTCGGCACCTGCCGATTGTTTAGTACAGAGGCTGAACGGCGATCTGTCAATAGGGATTGACCCTGTGCTCCTGCAAAGCAAAGACACAGATCTATGCCTTCCCTTAGTAAAAGCACTTCCCCACACACTGCACTGTGTTTTATAGCAGAAAGTAAAAAATTATGTTTCTTTTTTTGTTTTGTTTTTTGTCTGCCTTTTATTTTTGTTATAGCGTAAAAAAAAAAAAAAAAAAAAAAAACAAGCCAGAGGTGATCACATACCACCAAAAGAAATATCTATTTGTGGGGGGGAAAAAGTACATCAATTTTATTTGGGTACAGCGCCGCAGGACCGCACAATTTTCAGTTAAAGTAACGCAGTGCCCAATCGAAAAAAAAAATGGCCTGGTCAGCAAGGGGCGGGGTAAATCTTTTGGAGGGCAAGTGGTTTAAAATAATACATTTGTTTCTGTATGAGTGAATACAAATCTGCAATGATTTGTGTCTTTTATATCTGACAAGCGTCCAGCTTTAATGCTTGATGTAGCGGTGGCTCAAAAAGGTATAAAAGGAGAAAAAACACGGAATGACGTCTACAAGATGAACCAAAATTATCTAACGCTGGAAAACAGCCCCCAAAACCAAGGCAGAGGTGATCAAATACCACCAAAAGAAATATCTATTTGTGGGGGGGAGTACATCAATTTTATTTGGGTACAGCGCCGCAGGACCGCACAATTTTCAGTTAAAGTAACGCAGTGCCCAATCGAAAAAAAAATGGCCTGGTCAGGAAGGGGGGGGGGGGTAAATCTTTCGGGGGGCAAGTGGTTTAAAATAATACATTTGTTTCTGTATCAGTGAATACAGATCTGCAATGATTTGTGTCTTTTATATCTGACAGGGGTCCAGCTTTAATGCTTGATGCAGCGGTGGCTCAAAAAGGTAGAAAAGGAGAAAAAACACGGAATGACGTCTACAAGATGAACCAAAATGATCTGACGCTGGAAAACAGCCCCCCCCCCCCCCCCCCTCCTTTTTCTCTGGTGCAAAACGGAAGATAGAGCAACGACATGAAATGTAGTATTGAAACCTGACGCCGACTTCTTTCTACTAATTGAGGATGAGAGAAAAAAAAAATTAATAAAACACACTTCAATCGTAAACCCAATTACCCGCCAAGCGTGCCAAACGTTTGGTGGAAGAAGACGCATAATTATTATTTTTTTTTTTTGCCGACACCCGTGAGAGATAATATATTTTTACAAAGGGCTTGGCAAGGAGAAGACGTCCTTTGAAAATGACATAAAACGTAGGCAGGAACTGAAAATGTAATTAGATTTCATTTGATAATCCTTCTTCTCTTCTATTTATATTGGCCTGGAGTCTGTAAAAGGCGCAAAAAGACGACCTCTGTAGTAAGAGTTACTTTTTTTTTTTTTTTTTTTAACGATGAAAACAGTCGGGTAACACCTTATTTATGATGATAGATATAACGGGAGCCAAGAAATCCAGAAACAGGCCTAATAAAAAATAAAAAAAAAAAATAAAAAAAAAACTGCTAAAACAAATAAAAAAAATAAAAACGCAGCTAAACTCCTTTAACTGCCTAAAGTTGGATTCCACGTATGGATATTTTTGCATAGTTCCATCGGTCCAATCAGAAACTTGTAATTTACCAATATAACTTCGTATGATCCATATGTTACAAAATATATAAAAAATAAATAACTAAAAATTATATATATAAAAAAAAAATGTATATGTGTGTATATATATATATATATATATATATATATATATATATACACACACACTATATTACCAAAAGTATTGGGACACCTGCCTTTACACGCACATGAACTTTATTGGCATCCCAGTCTTAGTCTGGAGGGTCCAATATTGAGTTGGCCCTTTGCAGCTATAACAGCTTCACCTCTTCTGGGAAGGCCGTCCACAAGGTTTAGGAGGGTGTCTATGGGAATGTTTGACCATTCTTCCAGAAGAGCATTTGTGAGGTCAGGCACCTACAGTCAGGCATGGTGGTGGGGGTGTCATGGTCTGAGGCTGCATGAGTGCTGCTGGCACTGGGGGGGCTACAAGTTCATTGAGGGGACCATGAATGCCAACATGTACTGTGACATACTGAAGCAGAGCATGATCCCCTCCCTTCAGAGACTGGGCCGCAGGGTAGTATTCCAACATAATAACCCCAAACACAAGTCCATAGGTTGGACTTGATGGACTTGTGTCTATTTTTCAACCTCACCTATGTAACCTCCAAGACCACCACTGCCTTGCTAAAGAAGCTGAGGGTAAAGGTGATGGACTGGCCAAGCATGTCTCCAGACCTAAACCCTATTGATCATCTGTGGGACATCCTCAAACGGAAGGTGGAGGAGCGCAAGGTCTACACCATCCACCAGCTTTGTGATGTCATCATGGGGGAGGGGAAGAGGACTCCAGTGGTGACCTGTGAAGTTCTGGTGACCTCCATGCCCAAGAGGGTGAAGGCAGTGCTGGAAAATAATGGCGGCCACACAAAATATTGACACTTTGGGCCCAATTTGGAGATTTTCACTTAGGGGTGTACTGACTTTTGTTGCCGGCGGTTTAGACATTAATGGCTGTGTGTTGAGTTATTTTGAGGGGACAGGAAATTTACACTGTTATACAAGCTGTACACTCACTACCTTACATTGTAGACAAGTGTCATTTCTTCAGTGTTGTCACATGAAAAGATAGAAGAAAAGATTTACACGAATGTCACTGAGGGGGTGTACTTACTTTTGTGAGATTGTGTGTGTGTGTGTGTGTGTGTGTGTGTGTGTGTGTGTGTGTGTGTGTGTGTGTGTGTGTGTGTGTGTGTGCGTGTGTGTGTGTGCGTGTGTACGTGTGTACGTGTGTGTGTACGTGTGTACGTGTGTGTGTACGTGTGTACGTGTGTGTGTGTACTATATTACCAAAAGTATTGGGACGCCTGCCTTTACACGCACATGAACTTTATTGGCATCCCAGTCTTAGTCCGGAGGGTTCAATATTGAGTTGGCCCTTTGCGGCTATAACAGCTTCACCTCTTCTGGGAAGGCCGTCCACAAGGTTTAGGAGGGTGTCTATTGGAATGTTTGACCGTTCTTCCAGAGGAGCATTTGTGATTTTACCAACAATTTATAAATGTGTACATGGTGACCCAAACACCATAAAAAAACAAAAACAAAAAAAAAATTTGTCAATAGTGTTACAAACCCCAGGACTCTGTAGTAACTATATCTGTTCTCCCACAGTAAACAGAACATAGAAATTCAATTATTTTACTAAATATAGATGGCTAAATATCTTTTCTCATCAGCTTTATTGTAGCAGTCTTGTGACTTCTATCAGTGTCTGGTTAAAGCTTGTAGGATGAATTTTCATTCTCCCCTGACTGTACTAAGAGGCTGCAGGACCCCTGACTCGCTGTCTGGACAGTGCTGATTGGCCCTGTGCTGATCACATACACTCTCCCAAGCAAAAAGAAAAACCCCAGGGTTCCTCCAGAGGTTGTAGGGGTTCCTTCAGCATTGGGCAATTTCTGCCTCTCAGATAAGTTCCCATCTTTTCAGCTATCTGAAAGGAGGTAATTCTTCCCAATGACCACAAGTGTGAGGACCATTCTTCCCAATGACCACAAGTGTAAGGACCATTCTTCCCAATGACCACAAGTGTGAGGACCATTCTTCCCAATGACCACAAGTGTAAGGACCATTCTTCCCAATGACCACAAGTGTGAGGACCATTCTTCCCAATGACCACAAGTGTGAGGACCATTCTTCCCAATGACCACAAGTGTGAGGACCATTCTTCCCAATGACCACAAGTGTGAGGACCATTCTTCCCAATGACCACAAGTGTGAGGACCATTCTTCCCAATGACCACAAGTGTGAGGACCATTCTTCCCAATGACCACAAGTGTGAGGACCATTCTTCCCAATGACCACAAGTGTGAGGACCATTCTTCCCACTGACCACAAGTGTGAGGACCATTCTTCCCAATGATCACAAGTGTAAGGACCATTCTTCCCGCTGATCATCATATTATTGTATCATGAGTTGAATATTTCAAATTTTTAGCAGGGGGTTCCCTGAGACCGGAGAACAATTTCAAGGGTCCCTCTGTGTTGAAAAGGTTGAGAAAGGCTGCTCTAGCAATAGCCACCAAACTGAGCATGTGCAGAGCGCCCCCAAGGCTCTGTTCTATCAGGAGATGGATTGGGGACTGTGGAAGGAGGTGAGGATCAGAGAAGACAGGATCAAACAGCATTTTTTTTTTACACAATGCAGAGGATTAACCCCTTAGGTTTCACAGTGAGTACAACAAGCGTGCTTTACTGCAGATACAGACTGATTTTACTGTTGTGGGTTCAGTAAAACTTTAATTATGAGCGAGTGAAGAAAGGGCAGGAGAAGAGACGATCGAATAGGAAAGCTTGGCTGCCTTCTGCTCTGACAATTCAGGGCTGAGCTTGTGGAAGGAGCAATGTTGAAGAGTGAACGATCTTCTAGAACAAGCCGTGTTTGGTTTCAGAAGACGTGGCTGCGGGACACGCTCCGTGTTGACAATTGCAGATCTAGACTGATCTTCGGGAGAGGCGCGGAGTTCGCATTGCTCTGCCAGTGATCAGTCCTGAAGACCCGTCCGTCCGTCGCCTTCGGGGACCGCGGGAAGCGTCCGTCTTCGCTGTCGAGCCCTCCGGGCGGATCTTGCTGTCAGAAGCAAAGATTATGATATAAAGGAGAAAACAAAACAACGATTCAAAGAAAACATTCCTGGCGTAGTGAGGAGACACGTCCATCAGGTGAGAAGTGTCAGGAGATCGGAATCACGTCTTCCATCAGATACACCTTAAAGTGATACTAAGCAAAGAGGAGTATGGGGGGAGGGGAGGGGGATCAGATTCATACTTACCTAGGTGGATGCTGCATCTGTACCCCCGCGCCTCTAACACTGAGAATGGAGCAATCAAACACTGCCGATCGCTCGGCTCCCACAGATGCAGACTGTCGGTCACCGCTCTCTGCTCTGCTGACTGGAGTGCTGAGCTGTGGGGGGGGGGGGGGGGGGGGATGGGAGCGGCCGGCTCAGGCGATCAGCGACTGACACATTACTTAGGTTGCTGCCCTGCATCAACGATTTTACCCAAAGCTAGGCCTACTTTAACCAGTTTACGCACGCACTATAGCCAATAGACGGCTACTGTGCAGGCTTACTTTGACAGGAGGGCGCTCATGGATGTGCACCCTCCCGGCAAAAGGCCAGTCACAGCGGCCCTTTACCATGTGATCAGCTGTGTCCAATGACAGCTGATCGCGGATGTAAGCGCAAACCGGTTATCGGCTTTTCTTTCCTCACACTGATAACGCGAGGAGAGAGCTGATAACTGGCTTGTGTTAAAGGGACATGATAATCAGTGCAGCCTCATTTTTGGCGCCAATCAGTGCCTCCTCGTCAGTGCTGCCTCATCAGTGCCTTCTCATCAGTGCAGCCTATCAGTGACCATCCGTGCAGCCTCACCAGTGCCCATCAGTGCTACCAATCAGTGCCTCCTTATCAGTGCACATCTGTGCTGCCTCATCTGTGCTGCCTTACCAGTGCCCATCAGTGCTGCCAATCAGTGCCCATCAGTGCAGCCTCAACAGTGCCCATCAGTGCAGCCTCAACAGTGCCCATCAGTGCAGCCTCACCAGTGCAGCCTCACCAGTGCCCATCAGTGCAGCCTCACCAGTGCCCATCAGTGCAGCCTCAACAGTGCCCATCAGTGCAGCCTCAACAGTGCCCTTCAGTGTAGCATCACCAGTGCAGCCTCACCAGTGCCCATCAGTGCAGCCTCACCAGTGCCCATCAGTGCAGCCTCACCAGTGCCCATCAGTGCAGCCTCATCAGTGCCCATAAGTGCAGCCTCAGTGCCCATAAGTGCAGCCTCAGTGCCCATAAGTGCAGCCTCATCAGTACTGCCAATCAGTCTATCAGTGCAGCCTCACCAGTGCCCATCAATTCTGCCAATCAGTGCAGTCTATCAGTGTCCAGCAGTGCCGCCTCATCAGCGCACATCAGTGCCCCCTATCAGTGCCCATCAGGGCAGCTTCATCAGCAAACATCAATGAAGGAGAAAAATTTCCTGTTTGCAAAATTTTACAACAAACTCTGAAAATTGTTTTGTTTTTCTTCTTCAAATTTTCGGTCTCTGTTTTGTTTGTTTAGCAAAAAATAAATAAAAACAGTAGTGATTAAATATCACCAAAAGAAAGCTCTATGTGTCTCAAACATGATAAAAACGTCATCTGGGTACAACGTTACATGTTTGTCATTCAAAGTGTGACAGCGCTGAAAGCTGAAAACTGTCCCGGGCAGGAAGGGGGGTGACAGTGCCCGGTAGGCGAGTGGTTAAGAACAATTCTGCCAGCTGAGGTTTTGGGTCGAAAACCAAATTGTTTTTTTTTTTAACCATTTCGTTTCCATTCTGAAAACTTCGAAGGCAAAAACCGTCCATTAAAGCAACTTTAAAATGGACTTTATTATGTTCTGTAAAAACAGAAACCCGTGTCAGACAAATCACCTCAATGAAAAGAGTGCGGTAACGAGCGACACGCTCATAATATGACGAGAGATGGCTTCTCGGAGCGCAGCCTCCAACACTAATAAGCCATATGCTAGGAGTATTTCGATGGAGCCGTGCCAAGACCACCATATTAACGCTCCCAGGGTACGGCCCGGCACCCCCCAAAACATACTGCCTCATTATCCCCCGTGCCAAAATATGCAATAAATTAGACACACAATGTTATACATATATATTATTTTAACTGTTTTCCTTGCAGGAAAAGGAATCAATTATTATTCATGAGCAAGCTTCGGGCTTCGGGATACGTCAAGTGAAAATATTTGGTCCCACAAAACGGCAGTCTGGTGATTATTCAGGTCTGCGAGGAACGCAAACGTTCGTGATTTTCACCCAGCAGGCCGAAAACGGCTGCAGTGTGGAGCCGTCTAACGGCAACGATAATCTATCTTCTTGTGGGAAACTTACAAGATCCGAGGAAAAATAATCAATATTATATAATGTGGGGGGGGGGGGGGGTGTGCCATTGGTGGCCCTCTATTGAAAATGCTAGTTGCCTGGGTGTGTTAACCATTGAGTGTGCGTTGAATGCTCTGTAAAGAAGGTGAGTGGTGTATACGGGTCCCAAAAAAAGACATATAAATGTCATCCTGTGAAAGGTGACAGATAATCTGTCCGATGGCCAGTGTGTTTTCTTATGGATTTCTTGCAAAGCCAAACCGGCTAAAGGAATTTCAGCATTTACGGGGGGGGGGGGGGGGGGTGTTGGATGCCTAACCTCCCCACCACTCACATGTTGTGGTCGCATCCTCCAGGTGCAAGGGCCTATTCACACCATTGTGTTTTATGTGCGCTACAATGCAGGATCAGCCCCATTCACACCATCGTGGGGTTTTTTTTTTTGGCGCTTGAAGGCCCTGGATGGGGTTGGGTGTCACTGTGGGGGGGAAATTGGGGATGTGGAAAGGTTAGGGGACTGTAGCAGGCTTGGTGGCCCTGTAGAGGATGACGTTTCTGAAGGAGGCTGGGGGCATGGTTGCAGGTTGGTGGCACAATAGAGCAAAGGTTCTCAACCCTGTCCTCGAGTACCCCCAACAGGCCATGTTTGAAGGGGGCTGGGGGCATGGTTGGAGGTTGGTGGCACCATAGAGCAGTGGTTCTCAACCCTGTCCTGAAGTACCCCCAACAGGCCATGTTTGAAGGGGGCTGGGGCCATGGTTGGAGGTTGGTAGCACGATAGAGCAGTGGTTTTCAACCCTGTCCTCAAGTACCCCCAACAGGCCATGTTTAAAGGAGGCTGGGGGCATGGTTGGAGGTTGGTGGCACCATAGAGCAGTGGTTCTCAACCCTGTCCTCAAGTACCCCCCAACAGGCTATGTCTGAAGGGGGCTGGGCGCATGGTTGGAGGCACAATAGAGCAGTGGTTCTCAACCCTGTCCTCAAGTACCCCCAACAGGCCATGTTTGAAGGGGGCTGGGGGCATGGTTGGAGGTTGGTGGCACCATAGAGCAGTGGTTCTTAACCCTGTCCTCAAGTACCCCCCAACAGGCTATGTCTGAAGGGGGCTGGGCGCATGGTTGGAGGCACAATAGAGCAGTGGTTCTTAACCCTGTCCTCAAGTACCCCCAAAAGGCCACATTTGTAGGTTTTCCTTTATCTTGCACAGGTGTTTTATATCAGAGAGTCAATGGCTTGGTATTTTGGACAGCTATTTTATCTAAGAGAAGTTCTCACAACATGGCCTGTTGGAGGTACTTAAGGACAGGGTTGAGAACCACTGCTATAGAAGATTGGAGGGCATTATGGAGGCTAAGGCCTCCCAGGGGGCATTGTGGGCCACTATGGAAGGTACTGTAAAAGGTTAAGAAAGCAACTGGCTGAAGGCCACAGCCCCGTAGTGGGCCATGAACCAGCAATTGCGAACCACTGCTCCAGATGAAGAATGCCATGAGTTCCCATTCACACTTCACGTATTTTTAGAGGGGAAAGGATTACGTGTTTCTGGCCTGGTCTAGACTTTTCTGTTTCTGTTCTAGAATTCATTCCAATCTCCTTGTAGTCAATTAAAGATACCATTTTAATCTTTGATTGTTTTTTTTATTTCAGCAAAACAAAAGGACACAAAAAACTTTAATTCTCTGAGATCATTTTTGCTTTGTGTGTGTGTCCAGATTTTTTATTTTTTTTTCTGCACAAAGTCCAGTACTTTTAAACCAGGGGCCCCCGAACTTTCCAGTTTATGGTCCTTCAGGCTTTAGGAGGCCAGACTTTGGCCAGTGTGATTAAAAAGTGGCGCGACATCAGTGGGAGTAAACAATACCCCATCATTGATTTTGGTGGGAGGAATAGTACCCCATTGTTGGCATCAGTGAGAGGAATAATGGCCCATCGTTTGTCAGTGTAAGAAATGGTGCCCCATCACTGGTATTAGTGATATTAATTGTGCCCATTCATTGTTGGCAGTGGGGGAAATGGTGCCCCATCACTGGTATTAGTGGAATTGTGCCCCTTCGATGTTGGCAGTGGGGGAAATGGTGCCCCATCACTGGTATTAGTGGAATTGTGCCCCTTCGTTGTTGGCAGTGGGGGAAATGGTGCCCCATCACTGGTATTAGTGGAATTGTGCCCCTTCATTGTTGGCAGTGGGGGAAATGGTGTCCCATCACTGGTATTAGTGGAATTGTGCCCCTTCGTTGTTGGCAGTGGGGGAAATGGTGCCCCATCACTGGTATTAGTAGAATTGTGCCCCTTCGTTGTTGGCAGTGGGGGAAATGGTGCCCCATCACTGGTATTAGTAGAATTGTGCCCCTTCGTTGTTGGCAGTGGGGGAAATGGTGCCCCATCACTGGTATTAGTAGAATTGTGCCCCTTCATTGTCGGCAGTTGGGAAAATGGTGCCCCATCACTGGTATTAGTAGAATTGTGCCCCTTCCTTGTCGGCAGTTGGGGAAATGGTGCCCTATCATTGATGTCAAAAGCAGGATAAACGCAGAGAAACTAAAACAAACTCAACTAAAATGTCCCTTTAAAGTGGACTTTTATGTCATGTAATGGAGGGAGGGTTTGAGCCTCTCTAAGGTTTTTATTGCTACACATATTCAAACCTGAATGAGTGTCAGACACGTGTAATGACAGTCCAAATATGTATCTGTAAATAAAGTACATGTAAAAGGATCCACACCATTCCTGTTGCCATCTGTGGATGAATATAAAACATACTTTGACTCTAATCACGTGTTTGGCGCTCCTTCCTGTTTGAATATATGGTAACTACCCAAACCTGGTGGCTCCCTCGATTGGGAAGACCTCTGCTTTTGTGGTTTACACCGTAGGATGATTATTGGGGGGAGGTCTCTAGTTTTTTCATATTATATCTCTACTGGGGAGATATAGTCTCTCCCTTCCTGCCCTGGCTGGAAAATCGCTGCAACAGCTAAAAATAAAAACAAGCGACAAAGGTTTAGAACAGTGATTCTCAACCAGGGTTCCGTGGAACACTAGGGTTCCTCCAGAGGTTCCTTCAGCATTGGGCAATTTCTGCCTCTCAGATAAGTTCCCACTGACACCATTGATCTTTTTAGCTATCTGAAAGGAGGTAATTCTTTCCAATGACCACAAGTCTAAGGACCATTCTTCCCACTGACCATCACACTAATGTATCATGAGTTGTAGATTTCAAATTTTTAGCAGAGGGTCCCCCGAGACTGGAGAACAATTTCAAGGGTCCCTCTGTGTTGAAAAGGTTGAGAAAGGCTGGTTTAGAACATTTGACCATATTTCTATTGCTGTCTGTGACAGTCCGAGTGACAACAGTACCTTTCATTTTTTTTGTACGGGTGTCACCGGGACAGGAAGTAAAGGGATAAACTCCACAATGGGGATAACTCTTCCACGTTCTATCCAATACAATTTTTTTTTTTTGGGCAGAAAAAAGGCTTTAAATAGCAAGCAGTCACTTGGAGACACCTTCAAAGATTTCCCGTTTTTTTTTTTTTTTTTAACCAGATTTGCCAAAAATTTTACATCACCGCCAGTGACAGTAATCGGGCAGGAATCCCGTAACAAATAACAAGCAACCGCAATTCTGGATCCGAGTCGGTAGCCAACTTGGTTAACTACCATGACACAAACGGACCGCAAATTTGGTAAACACGTATGATGCGAGCCAGCTGCGGAGGCAGTGAGTCAGTGATGAGCCTCAACGCTCGCGAGCACTTGGCAAAGGACCTAATTGGAATTAACGTGATTGAATTTCCCCTGAAGTTCTTTGTTGTGTTGCCCGCAGATAAACACATACCAAGATATTGTAAGTCTCCGTGCTTTAACAAAGTTCATTTGAAATCTCGTTGACCTGAGCAGAAAAATGGAATCACTTAGGACAACAGGGATAAAATTGGTTCCCGATGACCACCCCAAAAAAAAAATAATCCAGCTCTACCAGGCATGGTCTATGCATGGAATCTATATGCACTCTTCAGGTACATGGTCTTGACTTCTGGAGCTTCCAGGAGGCACTAGTGGTATCATTTTGCCTTCTGCCAGGGCTTGGAACTCAAAATCCTGCAAGAATCTGCTACAACCCACTGCATTCTGGTAGGATTTTTGGGCTCCAAGTTCTGTTGGAAGGCAAAGTAACACCGCCAGTGTCTCCCAAAAGTGTTAGAGGTTGAGGCTGAAGTAATTTGTTTATATATATATATTTTTTTCAAAGGGTTTGTTTAGAAATTGTTTAACACAATTTAACAAATCGCAACTCATGTCTCTACTCACAAGGATACCTGTATCCCTCTCTGTCCCATGAATAGCAGCTGGGTGCTTATGGCCCAGGAGTCTGCTCAATCCTTGCTACAACCTTCAATCAAATAAAAGGGCAGAACATCGATGACATCTTCGTCCAGCTCTGTTTATTCCACTGACAGCACACGCCGAGACTCCAGCCTAAAACCATGCTCTAACCCATTTTACCCATCATGGGGCTTAGTCAGAGCAATGCAGTGATTTCCCATTGCGAGAATAGGCTGCAACCGTGAGCCAAAGTTCATCTGGTGGTTGCGATGTGGCCCCATTTATTCACATGGAGAGTTTGGCAGGTCAACTAACATGTAGCATTAAAACTGCCATGCCACTGTCCCCTCAGACTGGCAAAAATGCTTCATTCTGACCCATAAACTGTCTATTGCCACCAAAACACAAGAAAAAGGGTTCAAAATAATCACCAGATGGTACAGATGCCCTTCAATACTTTTTTACTATAACTCCACAACGTTCTTTTTTTGTGGATCTAAAGGGCCTGGGAATCATGGATAGGAGAGCTATCTTGGGTGATGCCCAAGTAGAAGTACCACGAGTTTACATTACAGGGCAAAAGTTTGTTTCTAGAACATCCGTATGGGTGGGCAAGAACACCAAATGTGGAGTATGGTGCCTTTCGAAAGCGTGACGGCCCCACGTCCTTTAGCTCCACAAAGAAGAATGTCCTTAGACATTTCAATGCAGCAACGAGGACAGTCACTCCCTGCTACTGGAAATCAATGACTTTATCCTGCCTTGGGGAATAGGCAACCAAATTTGACTCTATAAGGGTCCAGAAACCATTTGTTGGTGCAGGAAACGGGAAGGGGGGAACTAGTCTCTTATGCCTGGACTGCGTGGTCCACGTTACGCTACTCCTCCGATTTTCGGGCTTGGGCTAAAGGAGACCTCACCTTTGATTCCCCCCAGCCATGATGGAGTCCCATGCTCTACCCTTGTCTTCAATCAGTCTTCTATTTTATACTTTCCTGACATAATCTCATTTTTTTTCTATTTAATTATCTTTCCTTGTTGCTTTTTCCTCTTTATAAGATGGTACTAAATAGACGGCTTAACCCCGTAGATGTTTCGCATAATACACATTGAACTTATCATTTGCTTAAGAAAAAAAATGCCCTTTCACCTAATACCCTTTATCACTAATATATTGGCTAGCAACATATGACGTAAGGACGTCTTCTCATTGTCGAAACATGCATCTCCAACTGCTATTCTTTGTACCTCCAATGGACGTCTTCTCATTGTCGAAACATGCATCTCCAACTGGTATTCTTTGTACCTCCAATGGATGTCTTCTCATTGTCGAAACATGCATCTCCAACTGCTATTCTTTGTACCTCCAATGGACATCTTCTCATTGTCGAAACATGCATCTCCAACTGCTATTCTTTGTACCTCCAATGGACGTCTTCTCATTGTCGAAACATGCATCTCCAACTGGTATTCTTTGTACCTCCAATGGATGTCTTCTCATTGTCGAAACATGCATCTCCAACTGCTATTCTTTGTACCTCCAATGGACGTCTTCTCATTGTCGAAACATGCATCTCCAACTGCTATTCTTTGTACCTCCAATGGACATCTTCTCATTGTCGAAACATGCATCTCCAACTGCTATTCTTTGTACCTCCAATGGACGTCTTCTCATTGTCGAAAACATGCATCTCCAACTGCTATTCTTTGTACCTCCAATGGACATCTTCTCATTGTCGAAACATGCATCTCCAACTGCTATTCTTTGTACCTCCAATGGACATCTTCTCATTGTCGAAACATGCATCTCCAACTGCTATTCTTTGTACCTCCAATGGACGTCTTCTCATTGTCGAAAACATGCATCTCCAACTGCTATTCTTTGTACCTCCAATGGATGTCTTCTCATTGTCGAAACATGCATCTCCAACTGCTATTCTTTGTACCTCCAATGGACGTCTTCTCATTGTCGAAACATGCATCTCCAACTGGTATTCTTTGTACCTCCAATGGATGTCTTCTTATTGTCAAAACATGTATCTCCAACTGCTATTCTTTGTACCTCCAATGGACGTCTTCTTATTGTCAAAACATGCATCTCCAACTGCTATTCTTTGTACCTCCAATTTCTGCTCTTAGTACTTGGAACATCTTAATAAAATAAGATTGAACAAAATTCTCATGCCACAATGCAAAGCATCACAGCTACGGCAATGTGTCCACACCCAAGTGGCACCATGTCCGCGGATCAACCACCTGTTTTTTTTTTACCAATCTCTGGCCACCTGTGTGAAAGGAGCCTACAGTCTTTTTACGTTGGTGGAGCAGGAAGCCGTCAACAAAAAAAATAAAAAATTGAGAAAAAAATTGCCCACTTTAAAACAATCTTTTAAAATGGGGTTAAATCAAAACTTTTCAGTTTCCACCAGAACAGAAAAAGAGGAAATCTTGCAACAGGGGAATTTGTTCCTGTGACAACTGTCTATGAGGGGATTTTCCTCACATTGCAAAGATCTCCTCTGACTTCCTGTTGGATCTAATGGACTGGAAGTGAAGAGAAATCTCCCAAACAAAAGACAGATGGCCAAAAAATGAAAAAATACCAATGGTTTTAACCCTCCTCAACTCCATGTGACCTCTTTTTTGCCCCTTTTAGCCAATCAGAATCCAGAATTTCTGTTGCAGGCCAAAAAAAAAAAAAAAAGGAGTGGGAAGTTGGATTTCTATAGGCCTAAAGAAACAATCCTTCAAAGACACTTAAGCAGATTTGCTTAAAAACAAAACAAAAAAACAAAACTATTTCACACAAAAAGAATGCTAAAAACAGAACAGGAGAAGGGGTAGGGGCACGTTTCCTATTCCTGACGAATGGCGTTGATACCTTGATCTGCATAAATGGACCCCTTCCGCCAGTGGCTCACTGGGAGTTAAGTTTTGTCAACGTTTAATTGAATGATTTCTTGAGGGAAAAGTCCGGTGTGGATTTAAGGGTGTCCAAGAACTATTACCAACTGGCACCTAGAGAGAGCTTGGCATGCCAACTTAAATACTACTCCTTAATGTTACTGGAAGGCGTTCTCTTCCAGATGTGCCGAGCAGTTGCAGTAACTGGGCTATATTTACACGTAGAAGTATTTGGACTACCCTTGTGCAGTAATGCAGCCATGGATAACAGGTTCTGTAATGAAAAGCATGTGCTACAAAAGAGAGATAAGCAAGACCGTGCGGAGCTTGTTGTACAGTCAGGGCCCAGATTATGTCATGTCAGACTCCACTTCTGCTATCTCTCTGAGTATTTACATCGCAAACAGAGCAGGCCAACACTGTGAACGATAGAACCTTTTAGATGGAGAGGACAGGGCAGGCTGGCAGTGTTCGGAAGCTATCCAGACACAATATTGAGCTTGTTCTTCAACTACAAAGCCCAATAGTTTATTATGGTCAACGACAGCTAAGTCTTGCTGATTCTCCTCCCTAACTGAAAGTCAAGAGCAAATAGACATCTAGAGTGTGAACTCTATATAGACCTTTATTCATCACTAGAGGGATCACTAACAGAAGGAGGTCCTGATTCCTCTATAAAGCTCTTTAGTTATCCCTCGAGGGATCACCGGCAGGAGGAAGGAGGTCCTGATCCCTCTATACAGATCTTTATATCACTAGAGGGGTCATCAGCAAAAGGATAAAGGTCCTGATTTCTATATAGATCTTTATATCACTAGAGGGGTCACCAGAAGGAGGAAGAGGGCCATCATTCTTCTATATAGATCTTTATATCACTGGAAGGGTCACCAGCAGGAGGAAGGAGGTCCTGATTCCTCTATATAGCTCTTTAGTTATCCCTCGAGGGATCACCAGCAGGAGGAAGGAGGTCCTGATCCCTCTATATAGATCTTTATATCACTAGAGGGGTCACCAGCAGAAGGATAAATGTCCTGATTTCTATACAGATCTTTATTCATTATTAGATGGATCATCAGCAGGAGGAAGGTGGTCCTGATTCCTCTTATAGATCTTTATATCACTAGAGGGGTCACCAGCAGGAGGAAGGAGGTCCTGATTCCTCTATATAGATCTTTATATCACTAGAGGGGTCACCAGCAGGAGGAAGGAGGTCCTGATTCCTCTATATAGATCTTTATTCATTATTAGATGGATCATCAGCAAGAGGAAGGTGGTCCTGATTCCTCTTATAGATCTTTATATCACTAGAGGGGTCATCAGCAAAAGGATAAAGGTCCTGATTTCTATATAGATCTTTATATCACTAGAGGGGTCACCAGAAGGAGGAAGAGGGCCATCATTCTTCTATATAGATCTTTATATCACTGGAAGGGTCACCAGCAGGAGGAAGGAGGTCCTGATTCCTCTATATAGCTCTTTAGTTATCCCTCGAGGGATCACCAGCAGGAGGAAGGAGGTCCTGATCCCTCTATATAGATCTTTATATCACTAGAGGGGTCACCAGCAGAAGGATAAATGTCCTGATTTCTATACAGATCTTTATTCATTATTAGATGGATCATCAGCAGGAGGAAGGTGGTCCTGATTCCTCTTATAGATCTTTATATCACTAGAGGGGTCACCAGCAGGAGGAAGGAGGTCCTGATTCCTCTATATAGATCTTTATATCACTAGAGGGGTCACCAGCAGGAGGAAGGAGGTCCTGATTCCTCTATATAGATCTTTATTTATTATTAGATGGATCATCAGCAAGAGGAAGGTGGTCCTGATTCCTCTTATAGATCTTTATATCACTAGAGGGGTCACCAGCAGGAGGAAGGAGGTCCTGATTCCTCTATATAGATCTTTATATCACTAGAGGGGTCACCAGCAGGAGGAAGGAGGTCCCGATTCCTCTATATAGATCTTTATATCACTAGAGGGGTCACCAGCAGGAGGAAGGAGGTCCTGATTCCTTTATATAGATCTTTATATCACTAGAGGGGTCACCAGCGGGAGGAAGGAGGTCCTGATATCTCTATATAGATCTTTATATCACTAGAGGGGTCACCGGCAGGAGGAAGGAGGTCCTGATTCCTCTATATAGATCTTTATATCACTAGAGGGGTCACCAGCAGGAGGAAGGAGGTCCTGATTCCTCTATATAGATCTTTATTCATTATTAGATGGATCATCAGCAAGAGGAAGGTGGTCCTGATTCCTCTTATAGATCTTTATATCACTAGAGGGGTCACCAGCAGGAGGAAGGAGGTCCTGATTCCTCTATATAGATCTTTATATCACTAGAGGGGTCACCAGCAGGAGGAAGGAGGTCCCGATTCCTCTATATAGATCTTTATATCACTAGAGGGGTCACCAGCAGGAGGAAGGAGGTCCTGATTCCTTTATATAGATCTTTATATCACTAGAGGGGTCACCAGCGGGAGGAAGGAGGTCCTGATATCTCTATATAGATCTTTATATCACTAGAGGGGTCACCGGCAGGAGGAAGGAGGTCCTGATTCCTCTATATAGATCTTTATATCACTAGAGGGGTCACCAGCAGGAGGAAGGAGGTCCTGATTCCTCTATATAGATCTTTATTCATTATTAGATGGATCATCAGCAAGAGGAAGGTGGTCCTGATTCCTCTTATAGATCTTTATATCACTAGAGGGGTCACCAGCAGGAGGAAGGAGGTCCCGATTCCTCTATATAGATCTTTATATCACTAGAGGGGTCACCAGCAGGAGGAAGGAGGTCCTGATTCCTTTATATAGATCTTTATATCACTAGAGGGGTCACCAGCAGGAGGAAGGAGGTCCTGATATCTCTATATAGATCTTTATATCACTAGAGGGGTCACCGGCAGGAGGAAGGAGGTCCTGATTCCTCTATATAGATCTTTATATCACTAGAGGGGTCACCAGCAGGGAAAGGAGGGACTGTCACCTGACTGAAACCTTTAAATTCTTAATTTAGTGCTATGCGTGAAGATCTAATAACATGACAACATATGTAGGTACAACTAGACCATCAATAAGATTCTTCAAAAATCAATGGAACACCATGGTAAAAAAGTCTTTGCAGCACTATTAAGTAACCGCTAGTACCATGGAGGCTTGCACCCCAAGCAGGACTACTAGTTAGATGTAAGGTGGTGTTGAGAAGTCTTCAAATACTATGCGCTAACACCTTAGGATGGAAGGAGTTGGGGTTGTATGTAAGATATAGGACCTGTAAACAAAACCTTTAAATACTTAGTGTGGATAAGGTACGGTAGGGCAGTATTTTCAATATGAAGTGAAGAGCAAGAACTCTTGGACATAACCTCAAAACTAAAATCAGAAAATGAATAACCAACCTTAAAAAGTATTATTTTACCAAACGAGTACTTGACACTTGGGGAAAAGACCTTAGTGCAGGCGTCCCTGAAGGCGTAATTTATGATGAAACGCGTTGGGCGGAGCTGGAAGCTCTGACGTCAGTGTGCATGCGCTTGTACGCTCAAGGACTCTGGGAGTAGTAGTATACATGTCTTCCTATGCATAGCGTTTGTGTTTTTAACCATTTTTAAGCTACATATATACACAGTATTTACACTATGGGAAGTGGTCTTGTTTTGTGTTTTATGCTTATATGCCTGGCTTTGACCGTACAGAAGGTTAAAGCAGACCTGGGATTTTTTTTTTAAATAAACCATGCCCCATCTTTGGCGTCAGTGAGAGGAATTGTGCCCCATCATTGATGCATTTGGGAGCATTGTATTATGTTTTGTGTTCTTTATTGTATTGAGCCCTGCGTGGTGAACAATTTTGTTCTTTTTTTTTTTTTTAATGCATAATCAATAAAAAGAAATTTACAAAAAAATAAAAAATGAATAAAAATAAAAAAAAAACGTAGAGAAGTTGTTTTCCACCACCCAACACCCTACTGTACTATCTCTTAACCCACTGCTGATGCCAAGTGACAAAAGAGCAGAACACCGTGGGAGCTACAGGGCCTTGAGAAAAAGTATTCATACCCCTTCAGGTTTCCCACATGTTGTCATGTTACACCCAAAAAACTTAAATGTATTTTATTGGGATTTTATGTGATGGACCAACACAAAGTGTCACATAATTGTGAAGTGGAAGGAAAATGATAAATGATACAAATAAATATGTGAAAAGTGTGGGGGAGGGGCATCTGTATGGCGCCCCCCCGGAGTCAATACTTTGTAGAACCCCCTTTCTCTACAAGTCTTTTTGGGGGTGTCTCTACCAGCTTTGCACATCTAGAGAGGACATTTCTGCCCATTCTTCTTCTTTTAAAAAAATCTCAAGCTCTGTCAGATTGGATGGAGAGCGTCTGTGATCAGCAACTTTCAAGTCTTAAGAGAAAAAAAAAAGAAGAAAAAAAAAAAAAAAGAGTGTTTTCCTGGATCAAGGTCAATTGCTGAATAAGAACAGTAATAACAGGCAGGCCCATAGTTGATACCAAGGATAGTAATTGGTTCATGTATAATCTATACATCAGTCCATCAGTTGTTGGTAAAGTTCATAAAGATAAAGGCGGCAGCTGTCCCCGCAGTGTAGCCAGCTCTGTGCTAAAGTCAAGAAGGGAGAAAAAAAAGGAAGCGTATTTGTCTCCATCCATCTTCCCATCAACTCTGACCAGCTTCCCTGTCCCTGCTGAAGAAAACCATCCCCACCACATGATGCTGCCACCACCATGTCTCACGGTGGGGATGGTGTGTTCGGGGGGATGGGCAGTGTTAGCTTTCCCCACACATAGCGTTTTGCTTTTAGGCCATAAAGTAGAATTTTGGTCTCCTGTGACCAGATCACCTTCTTCCACATGTTTGCTGCCCCCTCCCCCACATGGCTTCTCACAAACTACAAACAGGACTTCTTATGACTTTCTTTCTCCAATGTCTTTCTTCTTGTCACTCTTCCATAAAGGGCAGATTTGTGGAGAGACGACAAATAGTTGTCCTGTGGACAGATTCTCCCCCCTGAGCTGTGGATCTCTGCAGCTCCTCCACAGTTACGATGGACCTCTTGTCTCTTCTCTGATGAATGCTCTCCTTGCCCGGCCCGGTCAGTTTACGTGGACGGCCATGTCTTGGTAGGTTTGCGGTTGTGCCCATACTCTTTCCATTTTCCGATGATGGATTGAACAGAACTCCGTGAGATGGTCAAAGCTTGGGAGATTTTATTATAACCTAACCCTGCTTTATACTTCTCCACAACTTCCTCCCTGACCTGTCTGGTGTGTTCCTTGGCCTTCATGATGATGTTTGTTCACTAAGGTTCTCTAACAAACCTCTGAGGGCTTCACAGAACAGCTGTATTTATACTGAGATTAAATGACACACAGGTGGATTCTAATCAGGTGACTTCTGAAGGCAATTGGTTCCACTAGATTTTAGTTAGGGGTATCAGAGTAAAGGGGGCGCCATACAAATGCCCCCCCCCCACACTTTTCACATATTCATTGTATCATTTTCCTTCCACTTCACAATTATGTGACACTTTGTGTTGGTCCATCACATAAAATCCCAATAAAATACATTTACGTTTTTTGGGTGTAACATGACAAAATGTGGGAAACTTCAATGGGTATGAATACTTTTTGAAGGCACTGCAGCTCCCATGGTGTTCTGCTCTTTTGTCACTTGGTATCAGCAGTGGGTTGAGAGATGGTACAGTAGGGTGTTGGGTGGTGGAAAACAACTTCTCTATGTTTTTTTTAATGAATTTTTTGTTTAGTAAATTTCTTTTTATTGATTATGCATTAAAAAAAAAAGAAGAACACAATTGTTCACCACGCAGGAAAAAGAAAATGTGGAAAATTTCAAGGGGTATGAATACTTTTTGAAGGCGCTGTAGAATGTAAAAAATATTTTTAGCGACACCAAGGGCACAAAAAAATAAATAAAAAAGGCACAAAATGGTGAACTTTTGGCAACAACCCATCTCCCACAATGCCAGGCTTTCCTATTCCCCTCCCCCCCCCCCCCTCAACCCTCTCTGCCAAGAAGAAGGTCAAAGCTTGTTTCTCCAATCAGATGACATACACCATATAGGAATCTCCACGCGGGCGTCAAGAAACACTGACACATTTAACAAAAATATTTGTAGACCAGTAATACAGGTGCACAACGAAGGCAATTAAAAAAAGGAGGAAAAAAAAAAAAAAGAAAGAAGTCGGGACTTACAATAACACCATCTGTTCTGCTGGCGAGTTGTAAAAAGGAAGGTATTCCCAGAATGCTTTGCTAAACTAAATACAGCACATGTGCCTATATATATATATATATGTGCGTTTATATATACACACATTTTAATGGTAAACTTATTCAGGTTGATACATCCTACAGAGGACACATCCGGAGGCCAATACATTATTTCCTTCAAATTATATGTATGTAACACACAGTATATACTAATAATATATTCTATATACTGCATATAGCCTATATGAGTATACCTCTGATCAGTCTCTCTTAACCACCTGCCACCATTCCATTTTTTTTGCCAGCGGGCAGCATTGCCAGGCACTGCAACATACCCCATAAGTCACAATGCACCTCCTGGTTTAGAGGCGCACATGCCCGCCCTGCTCCCCCCCCCCCCCACTGACTTAGTACAGGTTTGTCAGTAGGTTACAGCCAATCATGTTGGCTGTAAACCTGCTGATCGGATGTGGCCAGTCACAGCGCAGATGTGTTTGTAAACTGGATTTCTCCCTGCCGTTCAGATATGCAAGCAAGGAGAGAAACCCAGACCAGATCAGAGAGTACAAACAGCACACCATTCACTTGTTAGGCACATAGGTAACCTCGTGATTTACGTGTTCTCGTGAATATTAAGAGATTCGGTGATGTCACTGATCTCTAGTGATTGGATAGGCTGTGTTCTCATGAATATGAAGGGTCTCGGTGATGTCACTGGTCTCTAGTGATTGGATAGGCTGTGTTCTCATGAATATGAAGGGTCTCGGTGATGTCACCGGTCTCTAGTGATTGGATAGGCTGTGTTCTCATGAATATGAAGGGTCTCTGTGATGTCACTGGTCTTTAGTGATTGGATAGGCTGTGTTCTCATGAATATGAAGGGTCTCGGTGATGTCACTGGTCTCTAGTGATTGGATAGGCTGTGTTCTCATGAATATGAAGGGTCTCTGTGATGTCACTGGTCTCTAGTGATTGGATAGGCTGTGTTCTCATGAATATGAAGGGTCTCGGTGATGTCACTGGTCTCTAGTGATTGGATAGGCTGTGTTCTCATGAATATGAAGGGTCTCGTGATGTCACTGGTCTCTAGTGATGGATAGGCTGTGTTCTCATGTATATGAAGGGTCTCAGTGATGTCACTGGTCTCTCTAGTGATGGATAGGCTGTGTTCTCATGAACATGAAGGGTCTTGTGATGTCACTGGTCTCTAGTGATTATATAGGCTGTGTTCTCATGAATATGAAGAGTCTCGTGATGTCACTGGTTTCTAGTGATTGGATAGGCTGTGTTCTCATGAATATGAAGGGTCTCGGTGATGTCACTGGTCTCTAGTGATTGGATAGGCTGTGTTCTCATGAATATGAAGGGTCTCGTGATATCACTGGTCTCTAGTGATTGGATAGGCTGTGATCTTATGAATATGAAGGGTCTCGGTGATCTCACTGGTCTCTAGTGATTGGATAGGCTGTGTTCTCATGAATATGAAGGGTCTCGGTGATGTCACTGGTCTCTAGTGATTGGATAGGCTGTGTTCTCATGAATATGAAGGGTCTCGGTTATGTCACTGGTCTCTAGTGATTGGATAGGCTGTGTTCTCATGAATATGAAGGGTCTCGGTGATGTCACTGGTCTCTAGTGATTGGATAGGCTGTGTTCTCATGTATATGAAGGGTCTCGTGATATCACTGGTCTCTAGTGATGGATAGGCTGTGTTCTCATGAATATGAAGGGTCTTGGTGATGTCACTGGTCTCTAGTGATGGATAGGCTGTGTTCTCATGAATATGAAGGGTCTTGGTGATGTCACTGGTCTCTAGTGATTGGATAGGCTGTGTTCTTATGAATATGAAGGGTCTCGGTGATGTCACTGGTCTCTAGTGATTGGATAAGCTGTGAATGGATAGGTTGTGTTCTCATAAACATGAAGAGTATCGGTAGGGCAGGCTGGGTTTATAATGCATATGAAGTTTCCAGTGATATTACTGTTTATCCTGAACAGATAGGTTGTATCCTCACAAATTTTGGTGATAAGCCCATGTGCTCAGGGATTCAACATTAGCTGCCATTATGACATCACTTGTTCCTAGTAAGCCACTATTTTCATGAGAACGCAACCCATGAAGATTTGTAAATCTAATTAAAAAAACCACAAAACAGTGCAGGAAGCAGAAAAGGCACAGCCCTTATTACATACTGTAAAGAAGTCTATTTGTTTATTCAGGTTACCTATTATATAACTATGACATCACAGGGAAGGACTCATGTGATCCGTCGTACATTGCGCAGCCAGGGGCGAGCTCCGTCCAGCTTCTGCAACCCATTCCCATCAGGAGCGAGATAATGAAAACAAGTCGTTAAAGTACATCAGTTAAAAAACAAGTCATAAAAAGAAATCCTTGCTGGGTCGTGGGGCGGCACGGGTTCCTGAGAGAGGAGGGAAAGCTCCTAAAAGCCGAGCGGGAGCGTGGCACGTGCCAAGAGATTAGTGTTACAGATCGCATGAAAAGGAGTCGCCGGGGTAAGGCTTTTTATGGGATATTTTTATGGCTCCATTTCCAGTAGAAAGCCAGAGCCAGACAAGAGGCAGATAAGAGACTAAATCTCTATTCTTTTTTTTTTCTTTCCCCTCAACTGTTTTTAACGAGAGAAAGCAGCCTTTGGCTTTTAATGGGAGATCAAGACTGTTACATTATCATCCGACGTTTACAAGGAAAAAGATTAATCTCTTTAAAAGTGACGGACCTGCGGGTCAGGTTTATAGCTGTATTAAAATGCACCGAGGAGTAAAACGCCGGGCGTATAGAACAGAAAAGGAGGCCATTTTTACAGTGTTACCAGCCCTATCTGATGTCATGTGTGAGTGTTTTATAAATCGCCTTTGGATGGAAGGACCAGTTAATAGGTGGGAGATAAAATCGGTCGTATGTCAACTTCGAAGATGAACTCCAGGCACGAAACTTTTAATTCGAATCTAATCCTAACTAGCCAAAGAAAATGATATAAAGCTACTTTATGAGCACCAAATGCCTTTGCAAACCAACCTTGTAAGAGGAAGGGTGACCTCATCATTGCCTGTACAGGAAGCCGAGCTGTGGGTGGGACCCATCAGCTCCACCCACTACAGGCGGCCTGCAAAATAACGAAAATAAAAATGTGGGAATCGATCCAAAAAAGAAAAAAACGAGGGTCTAACCCGCATAGACACAGTCTATTTTACACGCACGTGAACTTTAATGGCATCCCAGTCTTAGTCCGTAGGGTTCAATGTTGAGTTGGCCCATCCTTTGCCGCCATTGCAGCTTCAAGTCTTCTGGGAAGGCCGTCCACAAGGTTTAGGAGGGTGTCTATCAGGGCTGGACTGGGACAAAAATTTGGCCCTGGACTTCGTCCAGACCGGCCCACTATAATTTTGCAAACACACACAAAAACAGTATATAAACTATACGCAATTGCGCAAAAAAATACAGTTACCGATACCAGTGACCAGTGGCAGTAAATTCATTTATCATTTACCATGACCAGTAGCATTCAATTATTCATCAGTTACCATGACCAGTGGCATTCAATTATTCATCAGTCATCGTGACCAGTGACATTAAATTCATTCATCAGTTACCATGACCAGTGGCAGTAAATTTACCCCTACCCCTTCCCCCCGCCATGTTGCATATTACAGAAATCACAGACACTGACAGTAACAGACTCAGCTTATTATTAATCATGCTACCATACAGCCTGCATCCCATTTAGCATCCAATTAGCTTATTTAGTGCTTATTTGTTACTTGAATCCCTCTGATCGACTTGTCTTTCTCCCTGTCTGTGCTGCTGTCTGGACAAGCAAGGAATTTTCTGGTTCCTCCTCGGTGGCGCTGGCTCCTCTTGGTTGTATTTACAGGCAGCTGAGCTTGGGCAGCAGCTCGCTACGCTCCTCCCATGTCCCCGGGCCGCCTCCGCCCTCCGGCTGTGAGTGACGTCATGGCGCCGGGACAAGGAGGCTGTAATGTTAGGGGGAGTGAGTGGCAGCGTCACGAGGGGATGGTGCTGCAGCTTGTGTGCCGGGTGCAATAGCGGAGCCGCTGCCGGCGTTATTGTAACACACAATACAGACACGGAGAGAGAAGTGTAGTGAGTCAGTGACACTGACACACTGTCTGACAACCGGCCCACTGAGCCAATCGGCCCACCGGGAAACTCCCGGTAGTCCCGATGGCCAGTACAGGCCTGGTGTCTATGGGAGTGTTTGATCATTCTTCCAGAAGAGGATTTGTGAGGTCAGGTACTGATGTTGGAGGAGAAGGCCTGGCTCACAGTCTCCGCTCTAATTCATCCCAAAAGGTGTTCTATGAGGTTTAAGTCAGGACTCTGTACAGGTCAGTCAAGTTCCTCCACCCCAAACTCGCTCATCCATGTTTTTATGGACTAGGCTTTGCGCACTGGTCCAAATAATTTGGTGGAGGGGGGATTATGGTGTGGGGGTTGTTTTTTTCAGGGGGTTGGGCTTGGCCCCTTAGTTCCAGTGAAGGGAACTCTTAAGGCATCAGGATATCAAGACATTATGGACAATTTCATGCTCCCAACTTTGTGGGAACAGTTTGGGGACGGCCCCTTCCTGTTCCAACATGACTGCCCACCAGTGCACAGAGCAAGGTCCATAAAGAAATAGATGAGTGAGTTTTGGGTGGAGGAACTTGACTGGCCTGCACAAAGTCCTGAATCTCGGCACCCCAGATGTTTCAGAACTACATTTTCCCATGATGCTCATGCACTCTGCAGTGTAGTTGAGCATCATGGGAAATGTAGTGACAAAACATCTGGGGTGCCAAGGTTCACCATCATTGTTCTAGGCTAACCAGATGGACAGATGTGCACCCCATGAGAATCTGCAGGAAAAATCCAGACAACAATGGCCCAGAGGACTATAGGGGCCAGCTAGTCTATAAGGACGAAGTTGGTCCTGAAGAAGCCTGCAGTGATCAGCAGGTGAAACACGTAGATGACGCAACGCCATCTCTAGATGCCACAACCCACACAGCCATCTCCGTCTAGGCAGGTTGCAGCACAGCAGCCTAGCTGGGATGCCAGCATGCCTTTACAAAAAGTATCTGGGCCAAATAGGATACCAGGTTGAAAATGTGGATCAAATCCATTATTTGGAAAGAGAGCCAACCAATCCCTACATAAGGCTTGCTGCAGAATACAGACAGTAATCGAACTACAAAATTGCTAAATGTTCCTTCTTACTCCTATTTGAGGCTTCGATATTTTTTATTTTATTCATATGTTTTATTTAATTATATTTTTTATTATTTTATTACATTTATTTTATTTTATTATATTTTTTATTTTATGTAACGCCCTGCTCCTGATGGGCAGACGCTATTTTTTCAAATTTAGTTGTCTGAATCTGTAGTTTGGCTCAAACGAAATTTCTCTAAAAGTTCTGGTTTCTGTACCAGTCTAGCTAGGTTGCACTAGTTCCCACTTGACCGTAGGTGTCGCTGTCACCGCCGGTAGGTGTGGAAATGCAGCAGGCTGGATGTATTAGATACTATCTCTTGCTCAGAAATGGTTCAGTGGGAGTGGTTTCCCTACTGTGCATTCTGGGAGAGGGTCTTTAAGGTGCCGACGCCATTTTTGGTGGTTCGTTTTCCAGGGTCCGCTATCCCGACCTCATGGCCCTCCTGGCCTAGGTTTGGTGTCGCATGGTCCTGTGCCTAGGGGCCGGCTGGCCTGAGGCTTTGCAAGTCAGAGTGTGGGTCCAGAAATGTCTTGGGGCCTGCTGAACCAGGGGTGGTCCTGCGCTGTCTCGCCTGCGGGGAGAAGCCAAGAAAACTGGAGGAGCCAGGGGAGGACTTTTTCAGTAGAGGACCGAGCGCAAGGCTGGTGTCTCTGGAGGAGCCTGCAAACTCAGTTGGAGGACGCGACCTGGATCAATATCCATACAGTATCGCCAAGTCGGGTGAAAGAATCTGGTACTGTATGGTAGTTCTTCTAAAACTCTCAAGATTTCTAAGTTCAATTGACAAGTCTGTGGCATCGGCTGCTAGGTCAAGTGAGAGGGGCCTATCCGGTGGTTGCTGGATCCAGTCTGTGGAGCTGTTTGTCCTCTGAATCTGACTAATACCGCTAACCCACAAGTACTAGGTTCCCGAACTCCCCTTTATCCTCTAACCCTCTATTGAAGGACTGTGTTCTCTTTCTTTCTGTGTGTTACCCCTAAATAAATCTTCAAAGGACCAAGTCATCATCATTTGGGCTACTTTCCAACGGGACCCCCCTAAGACAAAGAGGCAAGCAGGTGAGGTAACGGTAAGCTCAAATAAAACCAGCAGCTCCACCGGGGGTTAGTGCTACATTTATTTTTTATGGTTGAACTGGATGGACTTGTGTCTTTTTTCAACCTGACTAACTATGAACTATTTTACATCAACACATTGGAGTATAAAGCAGAAGGTCCAACCACACTTTACTACAGAACTTTTTTTATGGTTCATTCTGGGTTCCTTTTGTAACCTGACTAGTTACTCTAGACTTTACATATCTGGATGACTGACTCTGCTACCAAATATCCTCTATTTATTCCGAGTTTAGTAGATGTGTTCCTCAGTGTTCTACAGCGTAAGATTACCCAATTAATTTGGGGGATCCACTCAACCTCGCCTTTCGATGTTGATCCTTTTACGTGCTAAACTGGCCAGAGGCTTAGGCAATCCGCACTTCTCTGAATACTACCAGTGAACTTGGAAAGGAGTGTAGACAGGAGCGCCCACTATCCAGCAAATGCAAGTTGGAAAGTGAGTTTAAAATATTTTTCTGATGGTAGTAACTAATATATTAATCCAATGCGTTTTGGGAGAACAGAGTCTGTTCACCGTAACACGTTGGCTTGATATAATTTGTTGCTACTCTCAAAAGATTTCAAACTCACTAACCAACTCTCATTTACTGGATACTGGGAATTCCTGTCTACCTACCTTTCCACGTTGATGTGCAGAAACAACCGAAGGCCATTCCTAGAGGCAGCAGCCCTGGCCCCAAAAAGGTCCCACCACCACCTGGTTGGAAGGAAACTCTTCCTATCTGCTTACATTATCACCCACCCACGTCCAGTGACCAATCTAGTCAGTCGAGCACCATCTCCAACCCCAAATACTAGCAGGCAGCCCAACTGGTGACCCTGCTCAAATACCCCTGAAGAAGTCCCCCTTTGGGTTGGACTTGAGGCCTTGAATGCTGAACCATACTCTATAGATAACTTAGTATGAATTATGCCACATGAGCGAGGCCTGTCTTTCATATTTGGGACAGAGTAAAAGGCAAGGCTAACCTTATTTCAAAGACAGAGCTGTGCCGCTCCAGGTGGGAATGATTGCTCCCCTCAACCTTGTGGTGCTGGTCCAGTCCGCAGCCTGGATAAGAGCCAATAGTTCAAGAAAGGTTGACCGCACTCCCAGGTGTGAAATTCATCAAGATACATCATAAGACATCATGAGACCTATATGCAGGCATGGCAAGATTAAGGTGTTTCACAAATCAAGGTTCGCCTATTCATAATCTGGTTTATGACTAAGTGAACCTTGATTGGTGAAACACCTTAATCTTGCCATGCCTGCATAGAGGTCTCACGATGTCTAATGATGTATCTTGATGGAATTTTTCCAATAAAGTAATCATCACTGCTTCATAACTGGGAGTGCGGTCAACCTTTCTTGAACTATTTAACCTTATTTCACCTCATTGGCCCCTACTATATATGTTTTCATAATGTGACCTTCTACCCAGCAATACCCCCACCAACAACATTCCACCATTGGACGCGATTGCGGCTGACAACTGCACTGTCTTGTGACATCTAGGGGTTTCATGTTCTTTCCAACTCTACAAGCCCAAGACAAGCCTCCTAACCCCAATATTTTTAGATACCTTCAAATAAAACACTTCTATATCACCAAATACACATTTGATATGGACTTAAGCATTATGTACACATATGAACGACTATATAAAGCCAACCCACATGTGAAGGGAGTCATATCTACACTCTACGTAGTGTTGCTAGCTACCCCCCAACTTCCCCTGGTCAGCCTATGTGGCCAAGTGGACTACTTACCTGGACCTTACAACTGAAAACTGGCTAGACATTTGGCAAACAACCCATAAGGTTTCTCAAAATATCAGGGCCCTGTAAATATCTTATAAGGTTTTATCATAATGGTACTTGGTAGTGCACAGGATTTCGAGGTGTGTCCAGGGCTACCTGTCCATCTGTTTCCAAGGGTGTGGGGAGACTAGCCAATGCTTACAGAAACAAGACCAGATCTGAAATCTGCCCAGCTAGAAAACCAATGAGAATAAAAAAAACGGAACCAGGTACAATTAGGGGCATAAGCAATGGCGTAACTAGAACCTTCAGGGCCTCGATGCAAGAAACCATGAAGGGCCCCCCTGAACCCCAGCCAAGGCCCTTCCCTCCGAGTTCGGCGGTGGAACTCCAGGGCGTGGTCACAGGTATGACCTTTGTGAGCCCTGTAGTTCTACCCCTGGCATCAGTAGTTTTATTTATTATTATTTTTTTTCATTTTTAGGTGCCCTATCTGGCTGGGGAGAACAGACATAGGACTGAGCGGTAATGCATGGAGCAGGAGAGGGGTACTCTGAGGAGCCGGCCGTCATGCGGGGAATGCACAACTAAAGAGCAGCCAGTGCGATAGTCGAGCATGGAGCTCTGCTAGTCACCCTCCACCTCCAGCCACCCGTGTGCATGGTGCACTGGTACCCCTAGCTGCCTATGCTGCTGCCGGCCATATGTAGAGGGGGCTGCATGGGCCCCCTGCAGCACAGGGCCCAGTTGCGGTCGCGCCTGCTGCACCCCCTATAGTTACGCCCCTGGGCATAAGTGAAGCCGACATTCATCATCCACTGCTGGTAAGTCTTTAAAGTGCATTTTAAAAGACAGCGATAGATTCACCACCAGTGAATGTATACGGCCCCCTCGTTGTCATTTGGTAAAACAACCAAATATTGGATGTATATGCCAGATTTATTTGTTATATCACTTATTTTTTGCCAAAAAAATAGAAACCGATTCAAAATTATTTAGAAGACCGGAGCCCTTCCAAGTCACCTCCCTTTAGCCATTTCACAACTTCATGAGAATCTATCATCAGGTTGATGTCATCTTATTCAAGATGTGAGCCTCCATCCTACCAGGGAGCCAGGAATATGGCACTGCGTACTTCCACACCTCTGGCAATGAAACAGTGAAGAGAAGAGAGCAAATCCTGGCAGCGATCACAATAACAACCCCACTTATGTTGGCTCTACCGAGTTACTGGCCGGGATGGGAAGGAAAAAAAAACAGCACACATGAGAGTCCCAGCCAACGGAAAGCACGCAGGACGCTTTTCTACTCATCGTCTGGTCTCCTCAACCCAAAACTGAGCAAATTTATAGGACTGACTCAGTCACCTCCCAATGACCCTCATAAGTCGTACTTTCCACCTCTGATGGACCCAAGAGTGATCAATCTTCTGGACATTGACAGGATACTGAAGCTTGCCTACTCCAATCACGAGTTGGCACTTAAAGTGCACCTGTGCCCAGACTATGGACTTCAAATAATTAATACTTTCTTAACAAGCAGCAGAAGAGCTTTAGAACAAGCCTCTGATCTATTCTAGCTGCTTTTAATATAAAAGGTATTCAAACTCAAAAATCACAACAGAGACTGTTTTTTTCTTCTGGTGGAAGCCGGCCCTTTACAGTCGTGTTCAAAAGTTTGCATCCCTGGGCGAAATCGTGAAAATTTTGGCATTAATATTGAAAATATGATGGATCATGCCAAAAAAAACTCTTATTTAAAGGACGGTGATCATATAAAGCCATTTATTATCACATAGTTGTATGGCTCCTTTTTAAATCATAATACTAACAGAAATCACCCAAATGACCGCAATCCAATATTTTCATCCCCTGGAATATTTGGCCTTGGCACAGACACACACAGGTTAAAAAGCCGCAGACCTTGGAAATTAAATTGCAATTAGTGTCTGTGTATAAATAGTCAATGGGTTTGTTAGCTCTCACGAGAATGCACTGAGCAGGTTAGATACTGAGCCATGGGGAGCAGAAAAGAATGGGCAAAAGATCTGCGTAACAAGGTATTAGAACCAGAGCAGCCTGTATTTTTTCCTGAGGTTACCTGTGGGTTTTTCTTTGTATCCAATTCCTCTGACAGATGTGGCTGCAATCTTTCATTTCAGGGTCTAGCTAACCCTGGAAATTGAACAGTACTTAGTGGCAAATTTTTAAGGCTTTGGATATCTTTTTATATCATTTTCCACGTTCATAAAGTTCCATTAGCTTGTTGTGCAGGTCTTTTGACAGTTCCTTTCTGCTCCCCATGGCTCAGTATCTAGCCTGCTCAGTGCATTCATGTGAGAGCCAACAAATTCATTGACCATATATGGCCAATGCCCCTTAAAGCTGGAAACCACTGAAGTAGACCCCACTACACCAGGGATCTCCACTTGCTTTAGGGACGCCTACTGAGAGGTTAGCCTGCTGCATTTCTGAACACAGGGGATCGGCTTCTCCAACATGGGCGCCATTCAGAGAAAGCTTTGCATTCACCGATTAGATAAGGTGGAGAGGCAGGGTTGTCACATCACCCTGCCCAATCAGAGAATGCTTTCCATGTAAGCTAGACCGACGCAATTACATATAAAATAACCATAACTGGAATTCCTTCCTTAAGGCCGATAAGACAGCCATGCAACCAGGCGATCATTGTGATTGGCTGTCACAATGGTCATGTGAACAGAAGACTGCCCTATTGGCTACCAATAACAAACAGTGACCATAATATATGAATTTAAGTTGTAGTGCCAGGAGTTCATCTTTTATTCAAAATGCTTGTAGATACAGGGATGAACTGACAGTTAGATTCAAGGTGCTTTTACTGCTCAAATAGTATTTGTTGCTGCCGATGTTTAATAAATGGACACGGGGAGGATCAGGAAGCCATCACAAAGCTGGACCAACGAGCATTCCTGCCCCTAGCACCCAGCGGCCCTCACGTTCTTCCATCCAGCTGCAGACTGCTTGAAGTCCAAGCCATTTCTAGCACCACTCTGCTGACACCAGCCACTTACTACTGTATTTCTTTTTGAATATATACGTGAGTGATTGGACCTTTTGAAATAATACAAGTGTCTGATTGGCCAATTCTTAAGCCACCACATTCCTTTGTTATTTACGGTATAAATAAAGGGAGCTGCCTATCCTAGGGAGGATTCTGCTAAGCTCAACGTGATCCCAGCATCTGTGTCTGTGTTACTTGGAGATATACAAGCGCGCATTCCCGGGCATCATACAAGAGAGCTGTATTTGTGCTTTTAAACACAAATAAATTATTTGCTTATAAGGAGGAGCTTAACATTTCCAGGAGACAGCAATAAAAAGATCAGAATTTCTGATTCCACCCTCAATCTACTACAATGCATGTATGTCTATGTAACTGTTGGAGAAATTTACCATCAGGAAGTGAAGAGAAATCTGCTCTATAGTATCACAGGTGGTATAGTGGTTAGCACTTTCACCTAGCAGCAATAGGGTTGCTGGTTCATATCCCGACCACGACACTATCTGCCTGGAGTTTGCATGTTCTCCCTGTGCCTGCGTGGGTTTCCTCCGGGTACTCCGGTTTCCTCCCACACTCCAAAGACATGCTGGTAGGTTAATTAGATCCTGTCCAAAAAAAATTGGCCACAATATGTGTATGTGTATGTCAATGTTGTAAGTGTGTCGGGACTCTACAGGTTAAAGGACCGCATAAATAGCTGCAGATGGACACCGGTGGCAAGAAAAGCGCCCTGAGGCGATTCAGTTCGTATAGGTAGCGCTATACAAGTCATTCATTCAATCATTCACAGGTGTAACGTCATATTCGGCGACCCATCGCAGTTTGCTACGGAAGTGACGTTCTGTCACTGCCATCTTGCTACACCCCACACTTGTCCACAGTAAGGATACACTAAGAAGGGAGAAAGCAGACATGTGGGGGTAAAAACATGTCCGCGCCTTGCCCCTTCTTAGTGTATCCTTACTGTGGACAAGTGTGGGGTGTAGCAAGATGGTGGCAACGGAACGTCACTTCCGTAGCAAACTGCGATGGGTTGCCGAATATGTCGTTACACAGGCAAAAATATACGGTAAACCTGAAAGTGGTTCTCCATCTCTTGTCTGCTCTATATAAAAACAAAATACATTTTTGGCTGGAGTTGGACATAAAAGCTGAAGTTTGCTATTAACTGCTTACATTTTTTGCTATCCTTGGTTCCTCCCTCCGCCCGACATCAACAGCCTAATGACATTTTTAAATTCCTACATTAATTCCTACATTAAAGTAAAAAAAAAAAAGTCCCCATTCTTGTATCGCCCCCTCCCCTCCCTATATACTTAACCGAGTCCTATCTCAATACAGCGCTGTGCCTGAGCCTGACCAGCGGCGCTGGTATATGTTCCGCTCCTCGCAGGACTCAGAGCAGCGAGAGCCACCGATTCCTGCTGCTGTCAATCAAATCCTGTGAGACACACACACAGAGGGGTTGAGCAGCGCCGCGTGTCTATGGACACACACAGCCCAGATCAGGGGTGATCCTGCAGGTGTGCCCCCATAGCAAGCGGTATGCTATGGGGCCCGCACAGAAGAGGAAGAGCTGAGAGTGCAGAATACCATTGCACAGAACATGTTTAGTAATTTAATAAAGGATAAAAAAAAAAACTGTGCTAAGGTCCAAACAGAATGCAAATAGCAGCGAGGACAGAAAACGACAGCTCTCAGTGTAGATTCACATTTACAAATCACCTTTATTGTGTAAATGCACTCACAGTAATAGGCAGAGTATACAGCGCTTTCCATCGCATAGGTCTATGGAATGTCAGCATCCTAAATGGCCACATAGTGTGTCCCGGCTCCTCCCTATGTGTTTCGTCATAAGTAAAATCACCAGGGGCCTCATAAGTGACATACTAATTTAATGTTTTTTTTTTTTTTTTAATTATCCTTTACAAGAGCTTTAATAAAAATAAGAGTCTTCCCCTCCAAAATCTTGGTTAAAGAGGGATTCCACCTACAAAAAAAAATATTAAAAGCCAGCAGCTATAAATACTACAGCTGCTGACTTTTAATAAATGGACACTCACTTGTCCCGGGGTCCAGCGATGCCGAGGCCGATCGATCGCTCGGCTCTCGGCTGCTGCCGTCACCATTCTAGGTGAGGGAATCAGGAAGTAAAGCGAATCGGCTTCACTTCCCGGTTCCCTACTGTGCATGCGCGAGTCACGCAGCGCAATAGGAATTGTCCACTCTGTCTCTGGGACCCGTGTGTGTCCCAGCAGACAGCGCGGCAGGACAGGAAGAGGCATAGACACCCACGGGAGTCTATGCCTGGAAGTGGGTGTAAATACCTGTCTTTAACAGGTATCTGCACCCCCCTCGCCCCTGAAAGGTGCAAATTGTGACACCGGAGGGGGGGGGGAAGGTTCCATTCAGCTGAAGTTCCCCTTTAGGGTGGAACCCCGCTTTAAATAGATGAAGGCAAAATTGTAGGGTGAATGCGCAAGATGCTCTCAATCTTGCACATGCGCAGTACAACCCCGCTACAAGAGCTTGCAAAAAAAGCTAACAAGATCTCCCAGAAGGCATTGACGACGTTGCCTTCTCAGGAGGCATCAGTGCAGCTGAGCTGGGGCTACGTCATTTGTGCCTTCAGGGAATCCAGGAAGTTGACACAAGAAAGGTAAGCAAATTAAAAAAAAACTATTAAAAAAAGAAAAGGTCCTCTTTAACCACTTGAGACCCATGCTATAGCCGAATGACGGCTACAGCGCGGATCTCCTTTTCCGGGACTACGTCTATTGACGTAGTCCCGTGCACGAGCGACCTGCACGCCCCCTGAGGGGCACGCGCGGCACGCTCTGTGATCACCGATCCCGACCCCTTATCACGTGGTCAGCTGTCAGCCAATGACAGCTGATCATGTGATACAACGGAGCCGGTAATCGGCTATTATTCCTCCTCGCGCTGTCAGCGCGAGGAGAAAAAAAAAGAGCCGATCACCGGCGGCCGTGATCGGGACATCAGTCCCGATCACGGCCAGCCCTGCTAGTGCCCACCTGCCCCCTGCCAGTGCCCACCTGCCCCCTGCCAGTGCCACATTAATAAAAAGTGCCCCCCGTCAGTGCCACCCAGCAGTGCCTACAGTGCCACCCAGCAGTGCCCACAATCTGCCTCAATAAAGGTGCTGCACCCCAGTGGCACATATCCGTGCCCATCAGTGTCATCTACCAGTGCCCAGCAGTGCCGCCCATCAGAGCCACCTATCAGTCCCCATCAGTCCCATCTATCAGTGGTACCTATCAGTGCCCATCCGTGCCACCCATCTGTGCCCCCCATCCGTGCCATCTTATCTGTGCCCATCTTTGCCCATCAGTGCTGCCTTATCTGTGCCTATTAGTGCCGCCTTAACTATGCCTATCAGTGCCCACCAGTGCAGCCTATCAGTGCCCACCAATGCAGCCTATCAGTGCCCACCAATGCAGCCCATCAGTGCCCACCAATGCAGCCCATCAGTGCCCACCAATGCAGCCCATCAGTGCCCACCAATGCAGCCCATCAGTGCCCACCAATGCAGCCCATCAGTGCCCACCAATGCAGCCCATCAGTGCCCACCAATGCAGCCCATCAGTGCCCACCAATGCAGCCCATCAGTGCCCACCAATGCAGCCCATCAGTGCCCACCAATGCAGCCCATCAGTGCCCACCAATGCAGCCCATCAGTGCCCACCAATGCAGCCCATCAGTGCCCACCAGTGCAGCCCATCAGTGCCCACCAGTGCAGCCCATCAGTGCCGCCTCATCAGCGCACTTCAATGAAGGAGAAAAATGACCCGTTTGCAAAATTTTATAACAAACTATTAAACATGATTTTATTTTTTTTGCATCTTTTTTTGTTTGTTTAGCAAAAAATAAAACTCCGAGCTGTAATTAAATACCACCAAAAGAAAGGAAAAAAAATGTGGGAAAAAAAATGATAAAAATTTCATTTGGGTACAGTGTTGTATGACCGCGCAATTGTCATTCAAAGTGCATCAGCGCTGAAAGCTGAAGATTGGTCTGGGCAGAAGGGGGGTTTAAGTGCCCAGTAAGCAAGTGGTTAAAAAAGATTTTATGGGGCAAATAAAAAAAAAGATGTTTGGAAATATCTACCACTAGTGCTGTTCACACGACCAAAAGCCTAGGTAAGTCGGTCACGTGAAGCTCGTCAGAGTCCAGACTGATGGATCCTCCACTTCAGGAAACATTTCGAGACTAAAATGGTTACCGGTCACGTGACCAGCACTGAAAAAAAAGGAGCCCGACGAAGCATTTTCTCCAGAAAAGATAACACTTTGATCCCTTCTATTATTCTTTATCCATCCCAGCAGGTCTGTAAATGTAGCTTTAAAGCCAACATCTGAATTTTCCTTAAAACCATCACCGGTGTGCCCCAGATGTTGAACAACAGTTCTGAACTTTATAGCCTTGACAAATCTTCAACAAAATGAAGAAAAAAAAAAAAAACCTAGAAATATTTTTAAAGAAGATATTTATGTTTCTAGTTTGGAGCAAATGATTAGAAATCCTCCTTGTGGAAAGATCCGTCAATCCCCGTAGCATAACACTACATGAGCTTACAGGAAAAAACGGAGTGTAACTTCTTGCCCGAAAGATATTTGTCTTGTCAATGTAGTGTGGTTACCAATATATTTTTGTATCCATGGTCACTTTCTTTCCATTATTTGAGGACTTGGAGGGGTGAAAATGACCTCCCACAACACTCCTCAGATTTTCCCCTCGGCTTAAAAGAGGAAGAAAAATAAGCGAGGAGAGGGAAATTGTCTCTCGGATATTAAACCTTGTTTGTAACACCCTACAATGGTATATAAACATAGAGGACACTCTGCCTACACTTTCCATCAAGAAGTTTCCAGAGCGGATAAAAGAAAGAAGCCAGTGCCACCCTTCTGCAGCTCAAGTGCCTCCGAAATATACAGTAAAGGGGTCAGGGAAGAAAAAGGGGGGGAGGGGGCAGAAAAAAAGATAAAAGACCTTTACGGGAACCTGTCCCCTAGTAATTAGCTGGGCTACCTGTGATGTCACTGCTCCATACTGAATGTCTAGGCTGTGTTCTCATGAAGTGTTTCAGTGATGTCACTGCTCCATACTGGATATATAGGCAGCGTTCTCAAGAATATGAAGGGTCTCTGTGATGTCACTGGTCTCTAGTGATGAATAGGCTGTGATGTCATGAAGTGTCTCGTGATGTCACTGCTCCATACTGGATGTATAGTCTGCATTCTCATGAATATGAAGGGTCTCGTGATGTCACTGGTCTCTAGTGATTGGATAGTCTGCATTCTCATGAATATGAAGGGTCTCGGTGATGTCACTGGTCTCTAGTGATTGGATAGGCTGTGTTCTCATGAATATGAAGGGTCTCGGTGATGCCACTGGTCTCTAGTGATCGGATAGGCTGTGTTCTCATGAATATGAAGGGTCTCTGTGATGTTACTGGTCTCTAGTGATGAATAGGCTGTAATCTCATGAAGTGTCTCGGTGATGTCACTGCTCCATACTGGATGTATAGTCTGCTTTCTCATGAATATGAAGGGTTTCGTGATGTCACTGGTCTCTAGTGATTGGATAGGCTGTGTTCTCATGAATATGAAGGGTCTTGGTGATGTCACTGGTCTCTAGTGATCGGATAGGCTGTGTTCTCATGAATATGAAAGGTCTCGGTGATGTCACTGGTCTCTAGTGAATGGATAGGCTATGTTCTCAGTAATATGAAGTATCTCAGTGATGTCACTGGTCTCTAGTGATTGGATAGGCTGTGTTCTCATGTGTATGAAGGGTCTCGGTGATGTCACTGGTCTCTAGTGATTGGATAGGCTGTGTTCTCATGAATATGAAGGGTCTCGGTGATGTCACTGGTCTCTAGTGAATGGATAGGCTGTGTTCTCATGAATATGAAGGGTCTCTGTGATGTCACTGGTTTCTAGTGATTGGATAGGCTGTGTTCTCATGAATATGAAGTATCTCAGTGATGTCACTGGTCTCTAGTGATTGGATAGGCTGTGTTCTCATGAATATGAAGGGTCTCTGTGATGTCACTGGTTTCTAGTGATTGGATAGGCTGTGTTCTCATGAATATGAAGTATCTCAGTGATGTCACTGGTCTCTAGTGAACAGATAGGCTGCAATCAGAAATAGAAGTGGAATGCTGAAACTTCATTCATCTTCTGAGTGCATCTCGGTTCAGACATGACAGCTCTTTAGCTACACCCAAAAGGTTCCAGTTTCTTGCTGTTTTCCTGCCCATAGGAAAACACTTCTCTTTCCTCTGGAGGTGACAGGGAGCTAAATTTACCAGGGGAAAAGATCTGCATCCCCCACAAAGGCCTGGCTCTATGTGCAGTCTCTTCTCTTAGTCACGGAGTCTTTGATGCGAGCTGGATGGAAAGGGCATGGGTTCTGGCATGAAGATCCTGCTGGCAGGTTTCTGGGGTTTTCAGAATGTGGAAAACCCTCCCACGCCAGATGCCATGAAGGAGGATGTTGGCTTCCACTTCAAGCAACTTCCATGAGGAAGAAGTGACCGCAGCTGAAGTGATGGTAGTTTAAAGACGAAAATGTTAGATGGACCATTATTAGGCACCTGAGGTTATCTGTAGACACATCTACAGGTACCTAAATCACAGGTGGCCACCAACTCATTATGTAGATGAGGGACACTGTATTCTTGACTGGAAACATCAATAAATCAAAGAATTACTCCACATACTGTTCTATCTGAAACAGCCACATAATGTAAAGCTATATCATTTCTTGAATAACTAGAATTGAGAGGGTTAGAAAAGTTCTTATTCTTTTGTGCCCACAAATTAAAACAAAAGTAGTGACCTCACTTATAGGCTCCTATTGCCCATCTGTTGTTGGCGCTTCCTTCTCTCCTCTGCAGCTGCTGCTAGCTGACACAGGGGAGCCGGTCATGTTTGCAGACAGCAGTAGCCTGAAAAATAAGTATATGCATCTTTCTTACACAGGTCAGTCAGCATAGTTAAAGGGATTGTAAAGTCTTTTTTTTTTTTTTAAATAACAAACATGTTATACTTACCTCCACTGTGCAGCTCGTTTTGCACAGTGGCCCCGAACCTGCTCTAATGGGGACCCTCGGCGGCTGTCTCGGCTCCCTTCCGCAGGTACTTCTCACATTCATGCGAGTTCCCTCGCATGGTGAGAAGCACCTGCAGGCGCGCTCCTGTGATACAGCCACTCACTGTATCACACGGCCCCGCCCCCAGGCGTGCCACATCATTGGATGTGATTGACAGCAGCGCGAGCCAATGGCTGCGCTGCTTTCAATCCATCCACTCCAGCTAATCAGAGGCCAGGCTGAGCGGCGAAGAGGATGTCGGGGGCGAGCGCGGGACTTTCAAGGGGTCAGGAAAGTAAAACGGGGGGACTGGGGGCACCGGCACTGTGAGATGTTTTTTCACCTTAATGCATAGAATGCATTAAGGTGAAAAAACATTTACCTTTACAACCCCGTTAAGTGTTAAGATGGGGGAGGGAACACTTTTAAGATTAGTTAAGTTTAGTTTGGAATTCCACTTAAAAAAAAAAAGGAGAAGTTTAGCCAAAGCTCGTTTGGTTGTACTTCTATGGATCACAGAAGTGCAGTTTGTTTTGCACTCCTGTGGCCTGCTTTCAGAAAGACAGCGGGCTGACATCACAGAGCCGGTGCAAGCTCTGAAAAGATCCCGACTATATGGTCCCGATCCATCCAGATGTCTGGACCAGTAGTTGGCTTCTCAGCAAGCCGCTGAGAGCCTGAATTGGCCACTCCTTCACCCTCCACAGCCCAGAGCTCCAGTGAGTGCTGGAGGGGCAGAGCAGAGAGTCGGTGGCTGACAGTCACCAGCTCTCTGCAGGCTGACGACAGCAGCATTTAATTGCTCAGTCTTAGAACCGGCGGGAGGGACAGATGCTGCCTCGGACCAAAAATCTCTTTAAAAAAAGATCTGTTAAGAGAATGTTTGGGTTAAAGTGTTTGTAAAGGCACATGGATTTTTACCTTCATGCATTCTATCCACAAAAAGGTAAATCACCCCCCCCCCCCACCTCCCCAATACTTACCTGAGCCCTCTCTCGATACAGCGATGTCCAGCAGAGAGCCTTGCCTCTCTGTGGGCTCGCACTCCTAATTGGCTTTTGGCTGCTCCCACTGCTGTCAATCCTAGCCAGTGAGCCAATCAAGAGACGGAGGGAGCGGGCCAAGCCATGGCTCCGTGTGTGAATGGACACACAGAGCAGTGACTCAGCTCGGGTGCCCCCCATCGCCAGCTGCTTGCTGTGTAGGCACCCGGCAGGAGGGAGGAGCCAAAAGCGCTGGCGTGGGACCCGAGAAGAGGAGGATCTGGTCTGCTCTGTGCAAAACCATTACACAGAGCTGGTAAGTAGAACGTTTTTTTTTTTTTTTTTATTAAAAAAAGACTAAAGTGCATGGAAACCCTCACATATACCTAGTGAAGGATGAAACAAATCACCCTACATAAGTTATACACGTATATCTGCTGTCTTCAACTCCCTAGACAGTATAGAAAGTGCACAGTGTTAGAATTTTCTCTTCCTCTTCCACCACTGGGTGTGGATTCCTGGCATACACTGTGTGACAGCTGATTGGAGGAAAGGCACACCCCCACCCCCCTTGACATAGGCAGAGGAAGGAAGAAATGTTCTGGGGTCCCTCAGCGGTGCTGGTGGCTCCTCTTCTTTTTGAGTGACCCGTCGGAGATGCGCTCTCCTTCAGAACACCCGTGCGGGCATCCTCCTGAGTTCTGCTGCTGCGTCTATTGACACAGACAGCAGGACTCTGCCCCACCCCCCCCACGTCATTGGATTTGATTGACAGCAGCGAGAGCCAATGGCTGCGCTGCTCTCAATCTATCCACTCAGGACACCGGCCGGAGCTTGTGTGCTCGTTCCGATGAATTACGGGGCTCAGGTAAGTAAAAGGGGGGGAGACTGCTGCATGACAGAAGATTTTTCAATGCACAGAATACAAACCTCTAGGGTTTTTCTACCCCTTTAAGTCTATGAGCAACGTACACTCAATATGTATGGAAAATCTGACAAACACCAAAGGAGCCGACAGAAGAGGATCCGCTGGGTAAGCATCGGCCGAGTGTACATGGGAAGTGAGGCTTACAAGGGGTTAGGCACAGGCCAATTTCCTCCTTGGCTCGCCAAGCGTAGGGCAAAGTATATGGCTGAGTGTAAACTGCCCATCTGTAAAGTCGATAATTGTCTGAAGGCAATCCCCATCTGCGGACAAAGTTGTGTCAGTCTTCTGCCAGTCATGAGATGATAAACTGGTATAACCTGTAGAGTCATATCCTCTGCGATATATTCTATTAGTCTTGTGTTGCGCAGAGCCTTTAAATCAGAAACATCTTTTCCGGATCTCGAGGACGGCATATTTCACCCTGTGAATATTCCGCGAGCGAGCGTCTTTGAGTTGGGAGAGAAGAAGAGGTGAGCGCACATGGGATTCATTGGAAAAGTAATGAGCGAGATGCCTGGCAGTCATAAAACCGTCACCCGTGGGCTCTGATCTCTGTGTTAAGGCTGAATAAAAACCTTCTGCGGCAGGGCAGCCGAGCCAGCCGACAGATTTTCACCTCTGAGATGACAAAATGGACATCTGCAAAGATCAGGGCTAGCGAGGAAGTAATCCGCTACAGCCAATATCAAAATGTGTGCGGGTCACTTGTGGGCTGGTCAGCCAACTATGCACTTAGGGTTATACAAGCATAAAACCAGGTGAAAAATATAATAATAATAAAAAAAAAAACATGAAAATGCATGATTTCGTAACAGTGTACTGGAATATCAGAACATATTTACAGGAAGATAAACGGGCTCAAGGATTAGATGGATAGGTTGTGTTCTCATGCATATGAAGGGTCTCGGTGATGTCACTGGTCTCTAGTGAATGGATAGGTTGTGTTCTCATGAATATGAAGGGTCTCGGTGATGTCACTGGTCTCTAGTGATTGGATAGGCTGTGTTCTCATGAATATGAAGAGTCTCGTGATGTCACTGGTCTCTAGTGATTGGATAGGCTGTGTTCTCATGAATATGAAGAGTCTCGTGATGTCACTGGTCTCTAGTGAATGGATAGGTTGTGTTCTCATGAATATGAAGGGTCTCGGTGATGTCACTGGTCTCTAGTGATTGGATAGGCTGTGTTCTCATGAATATGAAGAGTCTCGTGATGTCACTGGTCTCTAGTGATTGGATAGGCTGTGTTCTCATGAATATGAAGAGTCTCGGTGATGTCACTGGTCTCTAGTGATTGGATAGGCTGTGTTCTCATGAATATGAAGGGTCTCGGTGATGTCACTGGTCTCTAGTGATTGGATAGGCTGTGTTCTCATGAATATGAAGAGTCTCGTGATGTCACTGGTCTCTAGTGAATGGATAGGTTGTGTTCTCATGAATATGAAGAGTCTCGTGATGTCACTGGTCTCTAGTGATTGGATAGGCTGTGTTCTCATGAATATGAAGGGTCTCGGTGATGTCACTGGTCTCTAGTGATTGGATAGGCTGTGTTCTCATGAATATGAAGAGTCTCGGTGATGTCACTGGTCTCTAGTGATTGGATAGGCTGTGTTCTCATGAATATGAAGGGTCTCGGTGATGTCACTGGTCTCTAGTGATTGGATAGGCTGTGTTCTCATGAATATGAAGAGTCTCGTGATGTCACTGGTCTCTAGTGAATGGATAGGTTGTGTTCTCATGAATATGAAGGGTCTCGGTGAGGTCACTGGTCTCTAGTGATTGGATAGGCTGTGTTCTCATGAATATGAAGAGTCTCATGATGTCACTGGTCTCTAGTGATTGGATAGGTTGTGTTCTCATGAATATGAAGGGTCTCGGTGATGTCACTGGTCTCTAGTGATGGATAGGTTGTGTTCTCATGAATATGAAGGGTCTCGGTGATGTCACTGGTCTCTAGTGATTGGATAGGTTGTGTTCTCATGAATATGAAGGGTCTTGGTGATGTCACTGGTCTCTAGTGATTGGATAGGCTGTGTTCCCATGAATATGAAGCGTCTTGGTGATGTCACTGGTCTCCAGTAAATGGATAGGCTGTGTTCCCATGAATATGAAGAGTCTCATTGATGCCACTGGTCTCTAGTGATGGATAGGCTACGTTCTCATGAACATGAAGGGTCTCGGTGATGTCACTGGTCACTAGTGAGTGGATAGCCTTCTTTCTTATGAACATAACACCACTAAGTGCCTCTAACTCAAAAGTAGCACATTTCTAGACTTGCATGTCTAGATCAGAAAAGTCATTACCAACACATGATACAGACCAATGGCCTTTTATCTCATAAACCCAGTACAAAATCTTTGGTAGCTCAGTCTTGAACATACTTCTTTCTGGAGGAAAGAGGCCCTGTCAGGTATTTGAAAAAAAGATCCTCATCTTTAGCAGCTTAGGTCACCTGCCCCTCTTCCTCTGAGAGACAGATTCCCCCCCTCCTGGTCACAAAAATGCTAAATCTGTAGGCGTTCGACGATTTCAAAACACGGTCAGTTCTTGCAAAATTCTACAAGGTTAATCACGTCAGCCTGCGAGCAGCATTTGTTTAGTTTTAGAAACATCTGGCAGGCAGTGGGTGCCTAGCAGAAAGGGGACGGGGGGGATGCAGGAAAGGTAAGAAAGCTTGTTTCACCGCCAATTAATTCCAGGAGGATAAGCGTAGCAGATCGGCCCGGTACAGCTCTATGGTGGAGTATATGTGCTCAGGACTGCTTACCCGATAATTCTTACCCACCATGTGGAAGCGCTGAGGCTGGGGGCAGTGAGGTAATGCAGACCACTGACAGAGATCTGTAAATACCACAGAATAGTCTGATTGCCAAAATTAGGAGCGTGCCACCCACCCACCGACAGAACGGATACACGAGCAGAACTGGGGCCATTCCAGAAGTTTGAGGCAATAGCAAAAGTTCAGGGCTTACCGGCATCCAAACTGCCCTTTTGAACTTTAATTGCTACAGTACATGGGTAATATACACAAATACCCAGATAGACAGATGTGAAATAGACAGCAACAAAAAAAAAAAAAAAGGTGTTTTGCCAGCGCCTATTTTAAAAGGGAAACTAATTAGGAATTTCATGTTTGTTTTTACTTTAATCATTTTGTTTTCAAGTAATGAATGCAATTAGAAGTCTTCAAATAAGCAGTGATATTGGCTTATTAAATATGCGGGTTCTGCTCCAACGAAGGCCTTTCTGTAAGACTATCTGAGCTTTTCTCAGTAGTCATTAAAGTGGAGCTCTCAGTAAATTTACAACTATATGTACAGCAACATTATCTATCTTCATAAAAGTTCCACCATTTATGATTAAAAGGCTGTCCGAGTTTCAGTGACTTTGCCAAGGCAGAGAAGATGTAATCAGTCTGCTGCAGACAAGAGGAAGCATTTCCTCAGTCTCTCCTTCCCCAGTGATCAGTTACATTGTAGAAAGCCACAAGGTGAGAGAGGCTGCAGCAGGGGGCCTATCTGCTGAAATAACCCCCAGAAGTGTGGATTGGTGGTGTCCTCCTGCAGCACTCGGCATCTCTTCCAGTCAACCTCCACTTCACTGCAGAAAACGAAGCGCTACGGTGAACGTACTTCCAGATAATGGGATAACCCAACAGAGAGGTGCTTAGCAGTGCGGGCAGCAAGAGTGGTCAGTTTGTAACGTGGAACATAATTTGGCATCGGTGGAAGACTTGTCAAAGCAGTGGAAACTGCAGTTAAGCATTTTTAAATGCAAAATCTTGGGGGGGGGGGGGGGGTGGGGGGGGGGGTGCTGTGTTGACCAAAACTACAGAGGAAACGATTTGGGGTGCTTATTTCAGGCCAATGCAAAATGAACATACAGAGGGGCCTGGCAAGGGGGAGTGTAAATAGAATTCTGGATCACCAGCAGGAGAAATAAGTCCCAATTCCTCTATATAGATCTTTAGTTATAACTAGAGGGGTCACCAGCAGGAGGAAGGAGGTCCTGATTTCTCTATATAGATCTTCATATCACTAGAGGGGTCACCAACAGGAGGAAGAAGGTCCTGATCCCTCTATATAGATCTTCATATCACTAGAGGGGTCACCAACAGGAGGAAGGAGGTCCTGATTCCTCTATATAGATCTTTATATCACTAGAGGGACCACCAGCAGGAGGAAGGAGGTCCCGATTCCTCTATATAGATCTTTATATCACTAGAGGGGTCACCAACAGGAGGAAGAAGGTCCTGATCCCTCTATATAGATCTTCATATCACTAGAGGGGTCACCAACAGGAGGAAGGAGGTCCTGATTCCTCTATATAGATCTTTATATCACTAGAGGGGTCACCAGCAGGAGGAAGGAGGTCCCGATTCCTCTTATAGCTCTTTATATCACTAGAGGGGTCACCAGAAGGAGGAAGGAGGTCCTGATTCCTCTATATAGATCTTTATATCACTAGAGGAGTCACCAGCGGGAGGAAGGAGGTCCTGATTCCTCTATATAGATCTTTATATCACTAGAGGGGTCACCAGCAGGAGGAAGGAGGTCCTGATTCCTCTATATAGATCTTTATATCACTAGAGGGGTCACCAGCAGGAGGAAGGAGGTCCTGATTCCTCTATATAGATCTTTATATCACTAGAGGGGTCACCAGCAGGAGGAAGGAGGTCCTGATTCCTCTATATACAGTATTTATCGGCGTATAACATGTGCCAGCGTATAACACGCACCCCAAGTTTAGGAATGAATTTTAAGGAAATAAACTTTTAGGAGGGAAGTTTAAGGGGGAAAAAAACAACTTACATTTAAATGCCCATCAATGCAGCCTTATCAGTGTCATATGCAGCTTTGTCATGCAGCCTTGTCCATCGTTGTACCCTTGTCAGTGTCAATTGCAGCCTTGTCTGTTTTATTTGCAGCTTTTTTTTAATTTAAATTGTGCCGCCGAGATACAGAGCCGGATGTCCTGTGTATCTTGGCGGCACTCGGTAGGTTCTCGGCCGCCTTCGGCCATTCTCGTCAGCTTTCGCCCTCCTTCAGGCCGTTCTCGTCAGCTTTCGCCCTCCTTCAGGCCGTTCTCGTCAGCTTTCGCCCTCCTTCAGGCCGTTCTCGTCAGCTTTCGCCTGCTCTCGGCAGCTTTAGGCCACCGAGAACGGCCGAAGGTAGCCGAAAGCCGACGAGAACGGCCGAAAGCTGCCGAGAAGGGCCGAAAGCTGCCGAGAAGAGCCGAAGGTAGCCGAAAGCCGACGAGAACGGCCGAAAGCCGCCGAAAAGGGCCGAAAGCCGACAAGAACGGCCGAAAGCCGCCGAGAAGGGCCGAAGGCGGCCGAAAGCCGCCCAGAGGCTCAAAACTGTGGAGGATCGGCGTATAACACGCAGCCGCAATTTCCCCCTGATTTTAAGGGATCCCGATTCCTCTATATAGATCTTTATATCACTAGAGGGGTCACCAGCAGGAGGAAGGAGGTCCTGATTCCTCTATATAGATCTTTATATCACTAGAGGGGTCACCAGCAGGAAGAAGGAGGTCCTGATTCCTCTCTATAGATCTTTATATCACTAGAGGGGTCACCAGCAGGAGGAAGGAGGTCCTGATTCCTCTATATAGATCTTTATATCACTAGAGGGGTCACCATTAGGAGGAAGGAGGTCCTGATTCCTCTATATAGATCTTTATATCACTAGAGGGGTCACCAGCAGGAAGAAGGAGGTCCTGATTCCTCTCTATAGATCTTTATATCACTAGAGGGGTCACCAGCAGGAGGAAGGAGGTCCTGATTCCTCTATATAGATCTTTATATCACTAGAGGGGTCACCAGCAGGAGGAAGGAGGTCCTGATTCCTCTCTATAGATCTTTATATCACTAGAGGGGTCACAAACAAGAGGAAGGAGGTCCTGATTCCTCTATATAGATCTTTATATCACTAGATCACCAGCAGGAGGAAAGAGGTCCTGATTCCTCTCTATAGATCTTTATATCACTAGAGGGGTCACCAGGAGGAAGGAGGTCCTGATTCCTCTATATAGATCTTTATATCACTAGAGGGGTCATCAGCATGAGGAAGGAGGTCCTGATTCTTCTCTATAGATCTTTATATCACTAGAGGGGTCACTGGCAGGAGAAAGGAGGTCCTGATTGCCCTTTTTAGATCTTTATGAGACCTCATTTTGAATACTGTGTGTAGTTCTAGAGAGCTCACTTATAAAAAGATATTGATAAGATACAAGAACAAAACCAGAGATGGGCAAAAAAAAAAAAATGGTGAGATGCCGGAGGGATAAAACATTTTAGGAGAAACGGCAGGAACTTAATCTGTACAGTTTTGAGGAATGACTGAAACCTTTAAAGTGTTTGTTATGGCACTTATATAAGACTATGCCAGCCCCTCTATTAAAGGCTGTGTAAGTTGTTTTGAAAAACGAGAGTTCTAAATACCGAATTTCCGCTGCCTTTAGGCCGGTCACTTGACTTGCGGACACTTTCCAGCTCCGATTAATGTTTTCTTTCTTTTGCGGGGTGGGGGGGTGATCTCCCTCTGACGTCAGCCGGGGAGATCACGTGGCCGCTCGTCTCCTCCGCAGAAGCCATCCATCGAGGTGTAAAGCAGCCACGAGTCACGTGACCGGCCTGAAGACAGCTGAAATTCAGTATTTAGAACACTCGTTTTTCAAAACAACTTAAACAGTGTGCTATGCCAGCTTCTACTAGAGGGGCTGGCAGTGACAAATTTAAAGTGGAGTCGCACCAAAAAAACTGAACTTCCGCTGATCCAGTTCCCCCCCCCCCCAGATATAGCAGATATTTGTCTAATCCATATATTTGCTCCCCACTTCCGGGGATAGATCGCCACAGCATCTGTGGCTATCTACACCATGTCCGGCCCCTCCTCTGCCCCCCCCCCCCCCCACTGTCTTCTGGAAGACACACGGGTCCCAGAACACAGCAGGGACCAGTCAGGATGCGCAGCGTAACTTGCGCATGTGCAGTAGGGAACCAGGCTGTGAATCCGCAAGGCTTCACTTCCCGATTCCCTTACTGAAGATGTCGGCTCCTCCACCCGGGAGCCAGGGAACGGGGTCAGGACATCGCAGGCACTCTGGACAGGTAAGTGTCCCTATTTTAAAAGTCATCAAGCTGAAGTATCTGTAGCTGCTGACTTTAAATTTTTGGGGGGTTTTTTCGGCGGAACTCCACTTTATGTTTTAGAATAATATTTTAAACAACAAACATGTCATACTTACCTCCACTGTGAAGCTCCGAACATCCATTTCTGGGTTCCCTCGGCAGCTCTTGCAGCTCCTCCCCGCATTAAATAACCCCCTTGGAGAAGCGATCTCCTGTGGGGGTTACCTTGCGGGCGCATGTCCATAGAGGCTGAGTGCAGGACTCGGCCCCGCCTCCCGCGTCACTGGATTTGATTGACAGCAGCGGGAGCCAATGGTTGCGCTGCTATCAATCTATCCAATCAACAGCCGATCAATAACCCCTTTAAATGTTTGCTGTGTTCTTTTACAAGGTGCGCTTATTTTAGCTTCTTTAGTAAAGCTGGAGTCACTTTAACACATTTAACTCTCGAAGAGTTGAGCACGTTCTAGGAGGCACTAATGGGAGGATACAGCTGCCCCCCCCCCCCCCCACACACACACACAACAGTTAACCTAAAATATAATGCAAATACAGGGTAGGTAAGAAAGACATCTCTGCAGGAATTCAGTTGGACGCAGCACTCCTGCAAGATGTTAGATGTGCGTTTAAGCAGAAAGAAAAAAAAAGCCCATGACAGATTATGCCCTGTCATCCATGATGAATTTCCCGTAATGAGTTCCTGCTGTGTGCTGTGGGCCCGGGGTTCGTACATTAGTGTCATCCACCTATCCCCCCCCTGTGCCGAGAAAGATGGAGGAGTGCATGGCTGTGCATCACCCTTCTCCCAGAGACAAATCTCCTCAATCTACAGCAATTTATGAAAATATTATCCGTGATAAACGACCCTAAAGGAAGGGTTACACGCCACGGCCCTCTGAGCAATGAGACACATCAGGCTCTAGAAATATATGACGTCTTCAATAGACAACATGTTTATTAAAAGGAAAGTAGAACTCCCAACATTTTTTTTTTCCCCATTTCATCCCCACTAGGGATATATTCCCCACCCCCCCCCCCCTCCCCACCATGCTTACGTTTGTATCTTCTGCATCTAAAACTGGCCTGGTATGAAATTCTACTGGGCATGCCCAATATGGCGGCCCAGGGCTGGACTGGGACAAAAATTTGGCCCTGGACTTCATCATGACCAGCCCACTTTAATTTTGTGTGTCCCCAACAGCGTCCTCCTTACATCAGTGTGTCCCCACCAGCAGCCCCCTTCACATCAGAGTCCCCACCAGCAGCCCCCTTCACATCAGAGTCCCCATCAGCAGCCTCCTTCACATCAGAGTGTCCCCATCAGAAGCCCCTTCACATCAGAGTGTCCCCATCAGAAGCCCCTTCACATCAGAGTGTCCCCTTTAGAAGCGCCCCTCACATCAGAGTGTCCCCATCAGCAGCCCCCTTCACATCAGAGTGTTCCCATCAGAAGCCCCCTTCACATCAGAGTGTTCCCATCAGAAGCCCCCTTCACATCAGAGTGTTCCCATCAGAAGCCCCTTCACATCAGAGTGTTCCCATCAGCAGCCCCTTCACATCAGAGTGTTCCCATCAGAAGCCCCCTTCACATCAGAGTGTTCCCATTAGCAGCCCCCTTCACATCAGAGTGTTCCCATCAGAAGCCCCTTCACATCAGAGTGTCCTCACCAGAAGCCCCTTCACATCAGAGTGTCCCCATCAGCAGCCCCCTTCACATCAGTGTTCCCATCAGAAGCCCCTTCACATCAGAGTGTCCCCATCAGAAGCCCCCTTCACATCAGAGTGTCCCCATCAGAAGCCCCCTTCACATCAGAGTGTCCGCATCAGAAACCCCCTTCAAATCAGAATGTCCCCATCAGCAGCCCCTTCACATCAGAGTGTTCCCATCAGAAGCCCCTTCACATCAGAGTGTCCCCATCAGCAGCCCCTTCACATAAGAGTGTTCCCATCAGAAGCCCCTTCACATCAGAGTGTCCCCATCAGCAGCCCCTTCACATAAGAGTATTCCCATCAGAAGCCCCTTCACATCAGAGTGTCCACATCAGCGGCCCCTTCACATCAGAGTGTCCCCATCAGCAGCCCCCTTCACATCAGAGTGTCCCCATCAGCAGCCCCCTTCACATCAGAGTGTCCCCATCAGAAGTCCCTTTCACATCAGTGTCCCCAGCAGAAGCCCCCTTCACATCAGAGTGTCCCCATCAGAAGCCCCCTTCACATCAGAGTGTCCCCATCAGAAGCCCCCTTCACATCAGAGTGTCCCCATCAGCAGCCCCCTTCACATCAGAGTGTCCCCATCAGAAGCCCCCTTCACATCAGACTGTCCCCATCAGAAACCCCCTTCACATCAGACTGTCCCCATCAGAAACCCCCTTCACATCAGAATGTCCCCACCAGCAGCCCCTTCACATCAGAGTGTCCCCATCAGAAGCCCCCTTCACATCAGACTGTCCCCATCAGAAACCCCCTTCACATCAGAATGTCCCCACAAGCAGCCCCTTCACATCAGAGTGTTCCCATCAGAAGCCCCTTCACATCGGAGTGTCCCCATCAGCGGCCCCTTCACATCAGAGTGTCCCCATCAGCAGCCCCTTCACATCAGAGTGTCCCCATCAGCAGCCCCTTCACATCAGAGTGTCCCCATCAGAAGTCCCTTTCACATCAGTGTCCCCAGCAGAAGCCCCTTCACATCAGAGTGTCCCCATCAGAAGTCCCTTTCACATCAGTGTCCCCAGCAGAAGCCCCCTTCACATCAGAGTGCCTTCCCTCTCCTCCCCCTCCCACATGTACGTGATAAGGGGAGAGAGGAAGGAAAGGCCTAATACTCTCTCCAGCAAGTGACAGAAGCTGCTCCTCCTGACAGGAGTGAAATCACGATCACTCACTGTCAGAGAGGAGCGGATCCAGGACTGCACCTGACTGGCCCACTGAGCCATTCGGCCCACCGGGAAACTCCTGGTAGTCCCGATGGCCAGTCCATCCCTGTGGCGGCCTCACCGTCTATCCTAACAGCAGATAGAGTGCTTTGATTGCCTACGGCAGTGATGAGGAAACTTGGCACCCCAGATGTTTTGGAAATACATTTCCCATGATGCTGATGCACTCTGCCTTGTAGATGAGCATCATGGGAAATGTAGTTCCAAAACATCTGGGGTCCCAAGGTTCCCCATCACTGTTCTAGGGAGACTAAAGAAATTCATTAAAATTGTCTCTATCTAACAACAGGGACAAAGGCAGTAATTAAATGTGGCCAAGGATTCAACACTGACCCGGCCACACCTGAAACAAAAATGTCGGCAAGCGTTCTTATATTATACAGTGGGGGGGGGGGGGGGGGGGGGGAGAGAATACCGATTGGCTCCCCTGTAGATTGTGTAAGTTTGCCCACTTACAAAGAAATGAAGGGTATATAATTATATCAGGAAAAAAGAGCAAATGGCAAATACAGTGCTTACTATGTGCCACATCCGAAATTCACAATGAAAAGGAGACGGCACATTACATGGTAAGACCTACCCCAAAAATAAGCCCTACTATGTCTTTTGTTGCCAATATTAATATAAGAGCCGGGCTTATTTTCGTGGAAAGGCGGCATTTACTCTTCCCAAAAACATGTTTTAGGCAGAATTGTGCTGTAAATACAGATTGCCACTAGAGGGCAAATCTAAAAAAAAAAAAAAAAAAAAAAAAAAACGTGCGCACAATAACGGCAATATGGCACATCAAGAAAACCAAGACCCGAGGTCAAGTCAAAAAACTGTTTTTCATTACAAAAACACAACCGGCGCTCTCTGCACACTATTCTTATTCACATCCTGTTAAGTTCCCGATGTTTCCATATTTATGTAGGAATTTCATATACACCAACTTTTATGTTCAGCATCCTTTTTTAAAGAAAGAAAGAAAGAAAAAAAAAAAAAAAGCCCGGTGGGGGCATCGCACTCTTCAAAGACAAGCGATCGGACTTATTAAAATATTTTAGAGGAAATGCATTATTCAGGAGCGGCGTGTCAAGTCACTTTTTGACATTAATACACATCAAAGTAAGGTGAGTGGCTGAGCTACCAGGAAGACGACCACCATGTGTTTGTACTTTGCTCAGATTTACCCAGCATGCCGTTCTCTCTTCCACCAGCAGCCGTTTATGGCTTGCCGGGGTTTGCGCATCTCTCCAACGTGCAGCTGGAAAAAGGGAGCTTGTGATTGGTCGACTTGGTCAGCAGGAGCTTCAGATTGGTGGATT